>NC_137060.1:14680416-15242916 GCF_032717465.1 Coenobita brevimanus | reverse complement strand
CTGTCTGCTAAGAACTGATGCAATAACGCCGTCTTCAGGCGTGGGAAAGGGTGCTGACCTAGCAAGATTAGTGGGGGCATGTATGCATTGGGGGGGGGACATATATACATCCGGGGTAGACATATTGTGGAGGGGGTACAGAGTTATAAGCAGCATATTTTATTCTTATAACTTCTCCCCTAGATAAGTGGATGGATGGATGGAGGTAGATAGATAGATAGATAGATAGATAGATAGATAGACAGACAGATAGACAGATAGGTAGATAGAGAATTACTCAAACTTTAATTCCCTCACCATATCATTCCCTCACCTTATCATGCTAATCAGTTTATTTTTTTTAACTATTTTTTTCTTATCTCATTCACGTCATTAATATCTCTCTCTCTCTCTCTCTCTCTCTCTCTCTCTCTCTCTCTCTCTCTCTCTCTCTCTCTCTCTCTCTCTCTCCCATATCTGAGTGTTATTAAAACTTCTTATATAACAATTCCTCTTATCAGTGGACCAAGAGACCGTGAAGAAAGTCAATAGAGATATGGCTTTGGCTGGCTAGACTGAGAGAGAGAGAGAGAGAGAGTGTGTGTGTGTGTGTGTGTGTGTGTGTGTGTGTGTGTGTGTGTGTGTGCGAAGTTAGTTTGGACATGGATGAAATATTAAATTTGTTGGTTCGAGTCTCTCTCTCTCTCTCTCTCTCTCTCTCTCTCTCTCTCTCTCTCTCTCATAAATCATCACCGTCACCACCATCATAATCATCTTCATCCCTTCAACCATAGTTCCCCCATATACATATATTTTTTTTTATATTCATTTTGACACTAAGCAATCTTTTTCATTATAACTAAGATCCTGGAAGTCAAACTGTTCAAAAAAAACAAAAACAAAACAATCTCGGTTATTCTTCTTTGTCGTCCGGATATTTTTGTCAACTTTGATGTTAATGAACAAGTAAAGATTCGAAGTAGTAAAGCACTTCGACCTTGCATCAGTTATTATTATTATTATTATTATTATTATTATTATTGTTATTATAAGTAGTAGTAGCAATTGTAGTAATAGCAGTAATAGTAGTAGTAGTAGTAGTAATAGAAGTTGTAGTAATATTTATCACATTATTATTATTTATTATTATTACTATTATGTGGTAGATGGGGGCGCTAACCATCCGCTCACTCGATGTAGTGCTGCCCTCGGGTGACCGCCCTCTCCTCTCTTCCTTCCTCCTTCCTTCCTCTTCTGTCTTTACTTCCTTCATTCTTTCCTCGTCCTTCTGCCTACGGGTGACTTTGCACTCCCTCGTTTGTCTTTCCTTCATTCTTTCCTCTTTTTATGCATTGGCCTTTCCCCATTTATTTGATGGAAGTCGAGTTGGAATGATACTGATGATGATGATGATGTTAGAGAATGATGATGATGATGATGATGGTGATGCAGAGTTAGAATGATGATGATTAATGATGATGCTATAACAGTGATGATGATGATGATGACGAAGATAAGAGAATGGTGATGACAAATGAAGATGATGATACGCAGTGATGATGATGATAATAACAACGACGACGACAACAACGAATATGATAATAATGACGATGATGATGACGACGATGACGATAGTATATTTTTTATCAGGAGTGGAAATAAGAGTGAGAGAGATGAGAGTCTTAGTGAAATTGAGTTCAACTGCGATGATTAATCCTGAGATCCAATGAATTTCTGAGGCGAAGAGGCAAATACGGCGAGGAATGCATCTCTCTCTCTCTCTCTCTCTCTCTCTCTCTCTCTCTTACTCAAGTCTAGAGAGATATTTTTACCTGTGCATTCTGTCCTTTGTTGTTTCTTGTCTTTATTCTTGTTCTTGTCTCACTATTTTCGTCCTACTTCTCCTCCTTCACTTCCTTTATTCATCCCTGTCCTTCATTCTCTCTTTTCACATCCTTTATTCATCCTTCCTTCTCTCTTTCTTTCCTCAGTCTTCCATCTTCATTCTTGCTATTTCACACTCCCTTTCTTTAATATTTTTCTTCATTCCTTCATTTTCTTTTCATTCTTTCCCTCCTCTTTCATCCTTTGTTATTCTCTTTCCTCTTCCTTCCTTCCATCCTCCTCCTTCCTCTCCTCCATCCTTACCTTTTCTTTCCTTCTGCCTTGCTTCTCCTTATCTCCTTCATTTACCTCGTTCCTTCCTTCCTTCCTTCCTTCCTCCTTCCTTCCTTCCTTCTTCCTTCTTTCTTTCCTTCCTTCCTTCCCTCCATCCCTCCCTTCTTCATTTCTTCTCCCTCCTTCCTGCCTTCCATGTCGCTGAACTCAAACTCATCAAAAGCCGAAGACCTCACTATTTAGATAACCACAACTACCACCACTACCACAACTACACCCCTACCACAGCTACAACCACAACCACAACTACCATCACTACCACCCTTACAGCAACTACCACTGTCATCACACAAAAAGCAAGACCCACCACCACAACCATTACTACTACCACTACTACAACCACAATTATCACCACCACCACAACTACCACCATCATAATACTACCAACTTTTCATGCCACTTCTCTTTGTCTCACTCTTCTATCCCTTAATCCTCTCTTTCTCCTTTCCCCTTCTCCTTCCCCTGTTTTTCCTCCTCCTCCTCCTCTTCCTCTTCCTCTTCCTCCTCCTCCTCCCTCTTTTTCTTTCTTTTCCCCTCTTCATATTCTTCTCCTTCCTTCTTCGTTTCCTTCTTCTGCCTTTCCCCTCCGTCTTCCCTTCCTTCTTCCTCTGTTCTCCCCCTTTTTCCTCCTTCTCCTTGTCCTTTCCTCCACTCTTATTCACTCTCTTCCACCGACACTCCTCCACCCTCCCCTTCTTTCTCTCCGTCCGTCCCGCTTCCCTCCCTTCCCTCCCGCAATCCCCACACTTTCCTCTTCCCCCTCCCCACTACCACCCTCTCCCCCTCCTCCACCCTTCTCATCCCCCTCCCTCTCCACCTCACCTCATCTCTTCCTTCTTCTTCCTCCCCTTCTCCCCCACCACCACCACCACCCCATCCCTTCCCTCCCTCCTTCCCCCCACTCCTCCCCAACCCTTCACCATGCTCTCTCTCTCTCTCTCTCTCTCTCTCTCTCTCTCTCTCTCTCTCTCTCTCCCTTTTAACATATTCACGTAAGTATATATATATATATATATATATATATATATATATGTGTGTGTGTGTGTGTGTGTGTGTGTGTGTGTGTGTGTGTATGTATAAAAGTATGTTTTAATGTGTAGAGACATAATATATAGTTCAATAGATTCTCTCTCTCTCTCTCTCTCTCTCTCTCTCTCTCTCTTTCCAATCCCCCCCCCCCCTCCGCACCGCCTCTGGGTCCTTCCATCTTCAGCGAATATCAAATGGAAATTGAATTCTTACCTTTGTTGCAGTGAGTGGGCCGGAAAGTTCTCGCTTATTGGTTAAATTTTGTTGATGCGAGCGGAGGAAGGGATGGGGAAGAGGGAAAATGAGGGAGGAAGGAGGGAAAATGAGGGAGGAAGGAGGGAAAATGAGGGAGGAAGGAGGGAAAGTGAGGGAGGAAGGAGGGAAAATGAGGGAGGAAGGAGAGGAGGGAGGAAGGAGAAGGGAGGAAATGAGATATAATGAGAACCAAGGAAAGCTAACATTAACACTACACTTAATGGTTCGTTCTTGGCTTTCTTTCCTTTTTTGTAACTATGGTACCTGTTCTGTGAGATAAAAATACTGACATAAATCCAGACTGTTTCCCCACTCCCCCTAGCCTTCCACAAAAGATAAAGGAAACAGGAAAATGTGAGAAAGACCACCAAGCTGTAGGGACCGTCACTGAAATTTCACTGGAATTATAAATGAAAAACAATATTCTTCATCAGCATATTCAGTAGTGAAAAAGAAACATAAATTGCATGATGTTCCGCTGTTACTGTATTATTTGTGATCTGGATAAGAAAAAGAATATTAGTCAGAGCAGTAAATTTTTCAACCACGGGTGTTTGTAGTTGAAAATTTGCAGGTACGTGTTTATCAAAGTGAATTTTTAATATTATCACTGTATTACTATCCACCTCATAGCTGGACTTTTTTCTCTTCTTTTTTCCTTTTTTTTCTGCATATTTTTACAGCCCCGTTGAAAGAAACATGCTTTGCTTCATATGACTGGAAACGCTTGCTGTTAATTTTGTGCACGTTACCTCTTCTGCACTTCGACTGATGTACTGTACAGCAAGTATCAGTGTCCATATAATCATGCCATTTGAAAATTATATAAACCTGAATCAGATCTAATTGTCTATATGTTAAACTGTTATGCAATATTATATTATTACTATTATTCCTAAATTATGTTCCTTTTTTACATTCCTGAGTTGCAGATTATTCATGATTTAGTTAACTTTTCATTTATAGTACCAGTATTAAGAACTTAGCATTTAGCAGAACTGAAAATTACTTGCTATATATAAGCCCATGTTAGCAGTTTGACAGGAGCCATACAAATTATCCATCTATATATGCGTGTGTCCAGTCTGTTTTCGATTTTCTTTTTTAATAATGTCAGCGAATTCGAGGTTATTTTACAGCACAAAATTTGGTCACGATCGTCTGCATAAATTTCTTCACTATCATCGTATAAATTAAAAACTAAATGAGATTCCAAATTTCATCCCTTAATTACGAGTCGTTTATGTTTCTTAATTTTTTTTCATGATCTTTGGGTTTCTTAACAACTTCATTTCGATAACTTATTTCAGTATCCAGTTCTAATTACCGCCTGACGATTATATTAACCTTGGTGGAGAATTGGATGAATAAAATTGTCTAGAGAGAGCAAGCATAATATTTATCAGGAGATTGAAGGGGTTAGGAAGTGTGTGCAAGGATTTTTTTTTTTAGTCGATTTTATAATCAAGGTGAGGAATATTGATGGATTTTTTTTTTTGTCATACACATCACTATTGTAAAAAGAAAAAATTGGGGGACGGAATCAGTGAAACATGATCTACTGTTCTTTATTTGAAGCTGTTAGTCTTTGAGGAGATTAATTTGCTCTAATTTATTTCAGATAATGTCTCTTCTAAACTAAATAAACTCGTCCGGAAGCATCAAGAGAAGAAATAAAAAAAGCTTAACTAATGTGCCTTCATACTGAGTTAGAAAATATCTCAGTACAAGTAATAATATTTGATAATCTCGTGTGAACTACTTTTAAGTCTCCTAAACACAAAAGTTAGCTAAATTAGACTCGATGGAGACTATGAATAAACTTTTTTCTCTCTACGAACTTTTGATTTAATTTTCTGCCTAATGAATGAAGTGGACTTTTAACCTAATGTGGAAGAAGACCCTGGAAAACAGAAAGAGAATGATCCTCTGTATAATCGAGGGAAATTGTTATTGGGAATATCATTTTTATAGGATGCATGTTTTTAGTGATTTTCTAGAGAGAGATACTTAGACATAATTACATAGATATAATTACTTAGGTATAATTACATAGATAGTTATAGATGAAATAAGTTCTCGATATATTAGTAAAAATCTCTCCTAATACTGATAATATTATGTGCTTAGCTATAGATGAATACTGGTAATTCATACGCCTATAAACATTGTCTGTAATGCTGTTATTGGCCCTCTGTGAGTGTATATATATATATATATATATGAATAATTATTATATTTATTTCGGAATCAACAGAGGAGCCAGAAGAATGTTAATAAGAAGCTAAAAGGAAGGAAGTCAAAAGGGGGAAGGAAAATAAGATAATGATGATAATGGAAAAGAGATAAGTCTATCTGTCTATAGCCCGACGTCATAATCCTGCAAGGGATGGCCGTTCCTCTGAATTAGTTGTTTTACGGAGTGAGGCACTAGCCCTCCACCAGCCCATTTGTTGACACGTAGGGAACAAGTGCGGGTTGGTTATATGGTTACCATCCAGTGTTGTAAAGCGGTTTCCTGGCTTACAGGAAATCATTAGGTTTGTCACTCAATGCAAACCCACCTGAAAAGGAAAGAGGAGTAATAAAAAGTGACGGGAAAGATGGGAGAAATAGGAAGGGAGAGGGGAGACACAGAATAAGAGTGATGAAGGTGAAGGAAGAAGTAGGCAGCACTTCATCACGTGAGTAGATGACAGTCGATAAAAATGCACTGCCACCATACCAGGACTGAATAGGAGAGTCCTAGTGTATCCTCCGTATTGATGGTTCAGTATTAGTGTCCAAGTGGTGACCCCTCCTCCCTTCCTTTCCTTCCCTCCTCCCTTCCTTTCCTTCCCTCCTCCCTTCCTTCCCTTCCCTCCACCGCTCCCTTCCCCTTCCTTCCCTCCCCCCTTCCCTTCCCTCCCCCTCCCATCCCTCTCTTCATTTCTCACTGATGACATTCCCTCTCTGAGAAATTCCTCCTTCCTCCCTCCCTTCCCTTTCCCTTCCATCCTTCCTCCCTCACTTCCTCCACATTCCCTTCTGCCCCCCTCCCGTCCCTTCCTCCACATTCCCTTCTACCCCCCTCCCGTCCCTTCCTCCCTCCCTCCCTACCTATCCCCACTTTCCTTCCCTCCATCCCTTCCTCCCTTCCTTCCATGCCTTCTCCTTTCCAGTACTTCCCTTCCATCATTTTCTCTCTTTTCTTCTTTCTCTCTTTCTTTCTTCTCTGCCCCCTCTTTCCTCCCTGCTCATTTTTTCCCCATTCGCTCCCTCTCTCCCGCCATTTTTCTCTCCTTCTTTCCCTTGCTCCCTTCCCTTTTTCTCTCCCTCCCTCCCTCCCTCCCTCTCTCCCTCCATCCATCCATCCATCCATCCATCTTTCCATCCTTTCCTCCCTCTCTATCCATCTCTTCATCCCTTCTTCCCTCCCTCTCTCCCTCCCTCCCTCTCTCCCTAATGCCATTCTCTCCCTGCCTCTCCCTCCCCTGAAGATTGTTTGTGTGGTGTGAAAGAAGGCTGTCCTATCAACATTCTCTCCCTGATCCCTCCCTCCCTCCCTTGGGCCCTTACCTCCTTCTCCTACTCCCTCTCCTCTCTCTTCATACCTCTTTCCTTCCTTCCTGCCTGCTTCCTTCTCTCCCCCTCCTTCTTACCTCTTTCTCTCCTTCTTCTCCTTCCTACCCCCTTCTGCCCCGCTCTCTCCATCTATTTCTTTCTCCTTTATACCTTTTTCTTTCTTCCTTCCTACCTCTTTCTCTCCACCACCCTTCCTACTTTTGTTTCCCCCTCTCATCCTTTTCCTCCCTCCGACCTGCCTCTTTCTCTCCCTCTCCCTCCCCTCCTCCTTCTCTCTCTCCCTCATTCCTACCCCATGGTCTCCTTCTCACCTCTCCATCCCTCCCCCTTTCCCTCCTCTCTTATTACTTCCCTCCTTCTCCAGATGAATAAAATCGTCTAACGCAAACAATAATAGGTCAAAAAATCATCATAGGGGCAAAGAGGGATTTTTTCTTAACCCCTTCACCACGGGAGGATTTTTTTGAGCTGAGGAAAATCGTCTGGCCACACAAATAAAAAGGCGTCGCACTGAAGGGGTCATGAGGCTGGAATTTTGGATATTGATGTGGTCAGGGAATTTGGGTTTATTTATTTTTTTTATTTATCTATCTAATTATTTATCTATTTATTTCTTATGTATTTTTTGTTTTTATTTTGTTTTCCTCCCATCACGTGTGTTTGTATAGAGATACATACACACAGATACGTACATACATACATAGACATTAGTAGACAGATACATAGATACACAGACAGACACAGTACATAGATAGACATGTATTTACTTTTTTTTTTCTTAATATTTTTAGAACGAAATATTGCTAATGCTTAAAAGCGTCCTCTTTAAATTGTTAATATTGATAGTTTTATTATTATTATTATTATTATTATTATTATTATTATCCTGGCTTGGGGTACTGGAAGATAATTAAAACCGCCTAACATTAACAAGAATATAATTAACAGTTAGTAATTCTCCGCCATAGGGTTAACTATCCTCATCTAAGACTCATAAAATAGATATCATAGGCTTTAATCTGAAATAAATGGACTAAACAATATTAATAGCCTTGTTACTGTTTGCTTATACTGTTTTGGTTATGGTTTATATCTTTTTATTTCTTCTCGTTTCCTTTCTACTCTCTCCTTCATTCTTTTGTTTCTTCATTCATTCCTTTAATCTTTCTCTCATCCTTCCTTCTGTCAGCATATATTTCCCTCATTTCTTTCTTACGTTCCTTCCTGTCTTCCTTCCTTCCTTCCTTTCGTCATTCTTCCTTTCCATCCTTCCTTTCTTCCTTCCATCTATCTATTCTTCCATCCATCCATCCTTCCTTTCTTCCTTCCTTTCTTCCTTCCTTTCTTCCTTCCTTTCTTCCATCCATCCTTCCTTCCTTTCTTCCTTCTATCCTTCCTTCCTTTCTTTCTTCCTACCTTCCTTCCTTCTTTCCTTCCCTCCCTCTTTCCTTCCTTCCTTCATTCCTTCCTCTTTCTTTCTTCTTTTTTTCTGTCCTTCCATCCTCCCTTCCTTCCTCCCTTCCGTTCGTCCTCCCCTCCTTCCTACCTTCCTTCCTTCCAGGGGTCGACCTTCCCATTTCTTTATTGATTTACCGCCCTGTCTCGGAGGGAATGAGGGAGGGAGGGAGGGAGAGAAGGAGGGAGGGAGGGAGAGAAGGAGGGAGGGGAGCGAGGGAAGATGAAAGAAAATAATAAAAATTGGGAAAGACAGGGAGAGACGAAGGACAGCGAGAAGGAGAAGGTAAGATAAAGAAAAAGCACGGAAAAATAAGAAAGAAAATAAGGAGAAGGAAGGAAGGGGGGGTCAGAAAAAAGTGAGAAAAACAACAACAACAACAACAACAACAAAAAGTGGGAGGGAATAAAGGATAGAGAGAAGGAAGGAAGGAATTATGAAGGAAGGTGAAGGAAAAAGAAACTCGGAAATGAAGGAACACGGAAGGAGGGATGGAGGGATTGAGGCAGGAAGAAAGAGGTGAAAATGGGAAAACAAAAAAGAAAGAAAAGAAAAGGAAGGAGGGAAAGATGGAGAGAAGGATGGAGTCAGAGGAGGATAGACAAGAGAAGGGAGAGAGGGAAGGAAAAGTGAGGGAAGGTGAAAAGATAGTGAAATGGCACTGAAAAAGAAAGGGAGAATGAGAGAGAGAGAGAGAGAGAGAGAGAGAGAGAGAGAGAGAGAGAGAGAGAGAGAGAGGAAAAATAACCAAAAAAAAAGTGGGGGAAAGAATTTTTGATAATGAAAGGGAGTGATGGAAGATGGAGATAGGATGGAGAAAGAAGAGAGGAAACTATGAGAAGGAAAGAGAAAAGAGAGAAAGGGAGAGAGATAGAAAAGACAGAAAGGGCGAGAGAAAGAAAACACACAAAAAGGGAGAGAAAAAAGATAGAAATGCAGAAAGAAAGATAAAAGATAAACAGGGAGAAAGAAAAATAGAAAGGAAGAGAGAAAAAAACGAGAGAGAGAAAAAACAGAGAAAAGGAAAGAGAAGAAAAAGATAGAAATAGCGAATAAAATAGACGAAAAGAAAGCAAATAGAGGGAGAAAAAGTTAAAACGAAAGAAAGAAAGAAAAAGACACAAAAGGAGAGAGAAGGAAAAAAGACAGGGAGAGAGAAAGAAAAGAAAAAGACAGGGAGGGAGAAAGAAAAAAAGACAGGGCGAGAAAGAAAAAAAAAGGACAGAGAAAGAAAGAAAAAAGGACAGAGAGAAAGCAAAAAAGACAGGGATAGAGAAAGAAGAGAAATTGACTCTGTTCTAAAAAAAAAAATAATAATAGTAATAATTGGTCTGTCCTCCTAGCCCTAACAGATGATAGGACACTAGGAGACCAAAAAGTTTTATTCATCTCCATTAATCCTGTGAACTTTCTTTGCCATTTCCATGTTTTTTATTATTCATTTTTGGATATAGTTTCCGAACAGTATATAAACTTAATGTGGCTTTGATTATCCCCCCTGCTTTGCTCTTTTGACTCTAACTTGGCCTAAAATTGCTATCTCTCCATCTTGAGTGAAGGGTTTTAGCAATAGATGACACAGTAGTATGGTGCTAATCACAAAGAAGTGCTATTAAAAGGATGTAGAGCACTAGGATTATCTTTTATCCGCCACTGAGGTACGTGAAATAAGCTGCAAAAGAACGAAAATCTGGACCAGGTTAAAGTAAAAAGAGTGTAGTGGCTTTCTGCTCAGTAAAATTATGTGATAGTACCAAGAATAAAATTAAAAGCATATTATATCCAGATGAACGAGGTTAGTAAATTATCTAAGTTGAAATATTTAAGTAACTGAGAAAAAGAATCAGAAAATGTGATGGTAAAACAAAGCAAAAAAATAAATAAAAAGTCAATCATAACTTAAACAAAAGGGTGGTGAAAGAGGACATAAAAACACTCCAGTCCTTTCACGTTAACTTGGCCCAGGTCTTTGTCCTTTTGCAGCTTCTTTCACATAGCTCAGTGGCAGAAAAAGGCGATGCTACAGCCTTACATCGCCATAGCATTTCTTCGTGACTAGCACCATATTCCACTGTAAATCTATTGTTACAACTCAGTATTCAAGATGGAGAGGTGGCGATTTTAGACCAAGTTAGAGTAAAAAGAGTATAGTGTTGTAGTTCTTTTACCTTGACTTGGTGGAGATTTTCGTCCATTTGTAGTTTATTTCCCGTAGCTCAGTGGCAGAAAAAAAAATAAGACCATGGTTATACATCCTTTCCATAGCACTTCCTCGTGATTAGCACCACGATCTTGTGTTCATATGTTGCTAAAGCTCGGAATTAAGAAGAGAGAGAGATGTCAGTTTTAAACCAAGATAAGGTGAACTGAGTGTAGTTGTCCCGTGGAAGAGCTAGAGAAATGGGCCGAGTTGGTAGAGAGGTGGTATGTTGTGCCACTGGACGGGTGTTCGAATCCCGGTTGGGGCAGGAAACAGTTTAAAAGATTTGAATTTCGTTAATATATATATATATATATATATATATATATATATATATATATATATATATATATATATATATATATACACGCCGACATGAAATAACACCCCCATTAATACCAATATACCAGTCCTGTGTGAGTTAGCCCTAGCACATGTATTCAATATGGACGGTGGGTGTTAGTGCCAAAGTGGTGCCATTTGAAGGTACATGGTGCGTGGGAGGACAGCTGGGCCCAAGGGAACGAGTTGTTAAGCCTGTACCCAGAGTCCAGCGAAAAATGAATAAATGAATAAAGTTTTGGACTGCGTCTGTTTGAGTTTCTATCAGTCTGTCATTGTTTCTTTGTGTGTGTGTGTGTGTGTGTGTGTGTGTGTGTGTGTGTGTGTGTGTGTGTGTGTGTGTGTGTGTGTGTGTGTTCCCACTGTCTGTGTCTGCTTGTCCGTCTGTCACTGTGTTACTGTAGTCCTTCTGCGTGTCCGTGGGTCGTTGTTTCGGCCTCTAAGTTTTGAAAGTCTTGACTTTAAAAGATAGTTTTTCTAGGCTGGTGACCAGAACGGTATCAAGGTCAAGGTCGAATATGAAGGCCAGGAGTCAAAGATCAGGATCACTGAAACTGATAGATAGATAGATAGATAGATAGATAGATAGATAGATAGAGAGAGAGAGAGAGAGAGAGAGAGAGAGACAGACAGACAGACAGACAGACAGACAGAATATTATGACCACCATCCACTCACGATTTAGTGCTGACCGTAGGTGATTCTTCAGTGAGTGGCAAGCCAGTTGGTTTTCTGTACTCCAGGGATCCATTTACTACGCTGGGTGGTAACCATATAACCAACCAATAGACGCCTGATGATACTGTAGTTCTTTCACGTTAACTTGAACCAAATTTTCGTCCCTTTCTTTTTTAGCGTATTTCACGTAGCTCATTGTTAGGCAACACTACGGTACCTTTCCATAGTACTTCTTCGTGACTAGCACCATATAATAGTGCTCATCTATTGTTAGAGCTCAGTGTTGGAGATGAAGAGATGGCAGAGGGTTAAAGTCCAATTGAGGGTTAGGTTTTATTGCTCCCGTGATGCTACTCGAGGGCGGTTGACTGATCACGTTTGCCTTAAATGTATGGACCAATAAGCAGCCTAGCCACGGTCCCCTACGCTTACGATGGGGCAATACGTACTTGGATGATGAATGGAGTGGTAATGAGTAAATAGTTATAAGTTACGCTGTTTATGACGTCACGTAATAACTCCATAATTAACCCCTTCAGTCTTAGGTGGTGCTGGTTAGGGACGCCTTCACGTGGTGGCATCGATGGAACGGCCTGGCTCTGCTGTCCAGTTACTAAAACGTCCCTCGCCTTCCTTCATGCCCGCCAAAATGACGAAAATGGGTTGCAGGAGAAAGGCAAATTTAGCCTGCAGTCCACTGGGTGCACGTTCAGAAGAGCCTGGGGCCACAATAACAACACTACTACTACTACTACTACTACTACTACTACTACTACTACTACCACCACTACTACTCTACAACCACTATCCCAGAAAGTCTTTTTCAATTTTCTCATGCTACCACCAGACGATTTTGCTTGTCACGAAGAAGTGCTAGTACTGAAGGGGGTTAAGGAAGATCAAATCCCTCCAGTTCAACCCCCTAAGCTGAATAAAATCATCTGGAGATGGCAAGGGTAAGATGAAAAAAAATCGTCATTGGATGGAAGGGGTTAATTTCTTCAGGTAATTGCCTTGAAAATAATAGACCTTATCACCAATAATGGCCTTGTTATGATGTGTTTATTGTCTGTGTTCAAAATATTGTGTTGTAAACGTATATTGCAAGGTATCATTATTTTTGAACAGAAGAGAGAGAGAGAGAGAGAGAGAGAGAGAGAGAGAGAGAGAGCAGGGGAACGGAAGAATGGAGGTAGATGTGACAAAAAAAACAAATAAATAAAAAAGATGAGAGATCGGGGAGGAAACGATAGAATAGGGGGTAGAACGAAGGAAATTGAATGAGAGAGAGAGAGAGAGAGAGAGAGAGAGAGAGAGAGAGAGAGAGAGAGAGAGAGAGAGAGAGAGAGAGAGAATGGGAGATAAAAATTATGGAACAATATCTGGCAACAGTGACGAGATGCCACATTTTTATAGGCGAAAAAATTTATTAGAAAAATAAATACAAAATAAATAGCTGGGGAAGTGAACAGAGAATGGAGATAAATAAATAATGTGAAATTAATGTGAAGGAAATGAGAGAGAACTAAGGGGTAAAAAGAGAAATAAAATGAGGATGAGAGCTGAAAAAGAGAGAAAGAGAGAGAGAGAGCCATCTTGTGGAGTTGTCAGTGTTGCCATAGCTCTCTTTCTCTCTCTCTCTCTCTCTCTCTCTGCCATCCACCCACTCATCCATCCATCCATCAACTCATCCATCCATCCTTCCTCACTCCCTCCCTTCCCCCCTCCTACCCATCCGTCTATCTATCCATCACTCCATCCATCTACCTATCCGTTTCCCTTCCTACCTACCCACCCGTCCTTCTACCTACCTACCTACCTACTTAGTCTCATTTCAACTTATTAACCTGTTTACCTGCCTACCTACCTACCCGCTCAACTACCACCCTACTCATTCACCATACCTGTCTGCCTATCTATTCGCCTGCCTATCTACC
Organism: Coenobita brevimanus; assembly: GCF_032717465.1. Taxonomy (NCBI): domain Eukaryota; kingdom Metazoa; phylum Arthropoda; class Malacostraca; order Decapoda; family Coenobitidae; genus Coenobita; species Coenobita brevimanus. The sequence goes on along the minus strand of NC_137060.1, from coordinate 15,229,298 downwards.
TGCCTGCTTACCTGTCTACCTGCATACCTCCTGCTTGCCTACCTACCGACATAATCAACTAAGTAAATATTTATCAAACTACTTATCTACTTACCTATTCACCTCCTCTCCCACTCACCCCTCTTTCTACTTACCCTTCTACCCACATCCAACCAACCTCCCTACCACCTACCTACCAACCTACCTACCTACCTTCCTTCCTACCTACCTACCCTACCTCCTACCTACTTACTACCTGCCTACCCATCCCTCTTTCTACTTGCTTTTCTACCTACCTACCTACCTACTTACTTACCAGCCTTCAGTCGATATCCGTGTGTGTTTTCCCCGTCTTACACTCTCCAGACGATTTTATTCAGCTTAGGAGAGGCTTTTCGAACTGGAGGGGTTAGCTGCAGCCTTCATTAACCCCTCCACTATACGAGAGGCCTCCCCACAGCTGCATAAAATCGTCTGGTAATAGGAAAAATATATATACTTTTTTCACTCCAACTTGGACCAGATTTTCGTCCTTTTGCTGCTTATTTCACGCAGCTCAGGGGCACAAGAGGACAATATTGCAACGGTACACCCTTTTTTCATGGCACTTCTTCGTGACTAGCATCATACTGAAGTGTTCATAAGAGACAGTATCACAGTTCCACATCGTTTTTCTTCATAGCACTTCTTCGTGACTAACATCATATTCTAGTGTTTATTGTTGCAACTCAGCATTCAATATGGGGAGGTGTCAATTTTAGGCCAGGTTTGAGTGAGAAGAGTACAGAGACTGAAGGGGTTGAAAAACGTTATGAAGGTGGAGAATTATCCTCTTAAATTACGATTATTATTATTATTATTATTATTATTATTATTATTATTATTATTATTTTGTTTATTCTTGGTGCTTTGAGGAGAGAGAGAGAGAGAGAGAGAGAGAGAGAGAGAGAGAGAGAGAGAGAGAGAGAGAGAGAGAGGAGGGCAAAATAAAAAGGGCAAATTATAATGAAAGAGGAAGAAAAGTAAAAGACAGACAGACAGACAGACAGACAGACAGACAGACGGGGGGTAGGGGAGGGGGGTACCACCATTGTGAATATGAGATGTCTACGAGGTCCAGGATAACAAGATCTCTCTCTCTCTCTCTCTCTCTCTCTCTCTCTCTCTCTCTCTCTCTCTCTCTCTCTCTCTCTCTCTCTCTCTCTCTCTCTCTCTCTCTCATAGTCCTTCCTTTCTCATCCGTTCAGTCTCCGTATCTACGCATCCATTTATCCATCTGTCTATCAGCCCATTTCTCTATCTACCTATCTAATTATCTATCTATATCTATCAATCAATCTACCTATTCTATGTCTATCTCTTTCTTATCTATCTAGCTATCTTAACCATCGCTTATCTGTTTGCCTATTTATCTATCTGTTTGTCTATCCCGTATCAGTCCTACCCACCTGCCTCGTTAATCTCCTTCTTGCTCATTCATTCATTCATTCACTTATCCATCTTTCCTTCCTTCGCTCCATCCTTCATCCTTCAATCATTCACTCACTTGTTCACTCAGTCAACCATCCATCCATCCAGCCAGACACCTTCCTACCGTCCTTCCATTCTCCCTTCCTTCCCTACCCTTCCCTTTCTTTCCCTTCCCTTCCCTTCCTTCCTTTCTGTCATCCATCCTTCCTTCCATCCTTCCTTCCTTTCTTTCATCCATCCTTCCTTCCTTCCTTCCTTCCTTCCTTCCTTCCTTCCCACCCACTCTTCTTCCGCATCCTCCCTCGAGTTGTAAGATATACATATTAAAAAGTTCTATTTTAATCAGACTCCCTCCTCATACTCCCTCCCTCACTCCTTGCCACTCCATCACTCGCGACCTGCAAAGAGAGAGAGAGAGAGAGAGAGAGAGAGAGAGAGAGAGAGAGAGAGAGAGAGAGAGAGAGAGAGAGAGAGAGAGAGAGAGAGAGAGAGAGAGAGAGAGAGAGAGAGGGAGAGAGAGAGAGAGAGAAACTTATTCGGTTCTTATGAGGTGGTCCGACCTTAATATTGACACAAGTATAAAATAAGTAGAGAGAGAGAGAGAGAGAACAGCAGACCTATTGCCCCATTTACGAGCTTATGTTGAAAAAAAAATAATAAATCTACTAAGATCTACTCAGCGTGTAAGAGAAAATGATAGAGAAGTGGAAGGCGGCTCTCCCCCACCCACCCATCCTCCCGTATCGAAGGGGTTTTCTAAGGTTTCATGTTAACCCTTCCAGTTCAATAGTCTCCTCAGCTGAATAAAATCGTCTGGAGGTAGCAAGAACTGAAATATCTCCGTTTTCAAAAGGTTGAGGTGAGATTGATGTATGGATGTGTGTGTGTGTGTGTGTGTGTGTGTGTGTGTGTGTGTGTGTGTGTGTGTGTATGTGTGATAGTAGCTAGGTGTTTATGAAGGTTTGGGTATGCTTGTGTGTGTGTGTGTGTGTGTGTGTGTGTGTGTGTGTGTGTGTGTGTGTGTGTGTGTGTGATTAAGTGAAAGCATAACACTAGCACATGCAAGGCCATACTACCCGCATCCCCGTTAATTCCATGCCTACTTTTATGTAACAGTTTTAACACACATACAAAACACATACGACTTAGAGGTAGAGACACCTTACCTGCGTTTCTTAATTAATGTAGACATGGAGGTAGTTCACTGTAGGAAAATGATATGAAGGAACCCTACATATTCTGGGAGCTAGCTGTGTTTAGTTGAGAGAGAGAGAGAGAGAGAGAGAGAGAGAGAGAGAGAGAGAGAGAGAGAGAGAGAGAGAGAGAGAGAGAGAGAGAGAGAAAGCAAGGTGTTTTTTCCTACCTCTGCCCAAACTTCGCGTCCACCCCAAACTCTCTCAACTCAGCCCAAACTTGTGCATATCTAATTTCTAACTGATGAACGCGTTTGTCGCTCCCTCGGCAAAATAGAGGGGCAGACAAGGTACAGAGAGGGTACAGAAGATTACAGAGGGTTACAGAATTCTACAGTAGGGCTACAGAAAGTTTCAAAGGTAGTATAGTGAGGTAGGGAGCAATACGGCTATAAATGGGTACATACGATTGCAGGAAGATGCTGATTACTTTGGAAGCGATACAGAAGACTACATGGAGGGTACAGAGAGTTGCAGAGACGGTACTTGAGGTGGGGAGGGGCACAGCTATAAATAGGTAGACTACAGCAGGTTTCAGAGAGAATGACAGAGCTAAAAATAAGTACAGGAAACTACAGAGATGTAAAGAAAGCTACAGACGGGGCACAGAAATTTAGAGGGAGGATACGGAAAGCTACAATTTTTTTCTGAGGAAGGCACAAAGGCCCGTCTTCTCGTCAGGCAAGGAAGCTCGCTAACACCTCGTCCTTAGCTATTTAATTTTGGGTACGGCTGCTTAATATCGATTTGTACGTTATTTATGCAGAGAATGGGGATATTAAAATTATGAAATGGACTCAAAAGAGAACAGCAGGGTGTAATAAGCAAAATAATTCGCTTAGGAAGAGGTGTTAGGTATCAAACGGACAGAGACAGACGCACGCAGCAATACTTTGACCCTCTCATGATCGGGATAACTCTAGTCCTCCTTCCTGCTAACGCCAGACGGTTTTTCTTCAGCTGAGAGTCATAGGAGCCTGACGGAGGGTGTGAAATTGGCGGAGATTTTTTTCGTCCTTTTGCAGCTTATTTCCCGTACTTCTATGGCAGAATAAGACTCTGTTTCCCTTCCATAGCACTTCTTCGTGATTAGCACCATATTCTAATGTTGCTTTCTTGTTGCGGCTCAGTGACGGAAAAAGACAAAGCTGCGGCTCTGGATCCTTCCCATGACACTTCTTCGTGACTAGCAGCATAGTCTGGTGTTACTCTCTTGCTGCAGCTCAGTGGCAGATTTTAGACCATATATAAGACTCTATAGGATTACATAACACTTCTTCGTGACTAGCACTGTTTTCTAGTACTAATCTCTTGTTACAGCTCAGCATATAAGATGGAAATATGGCAGTTTTAGGCCAAGTTAATGTAGACAGATTATTTTTTTTTTCTCGAAGCTCATCTGGACGTGGACCTGACGGACTCCTGGTTGAGATTTGGCCTTCTCCTGCAGTCCACTATCCTCCTTTTGAGGGATAGGGAGGGAGCTGAGACAATGCACTGGCTGTATGAGACAAACACATCATGAAAATCTGTGAAAAATATGGTTCCCTGCAGATCCTGTCATATAAAAAAATCAAAGAAGAAGAAAGAAGAAAAAAAGAAAAAAGGAAAGACAGATAAAAGAAAAGAGAAATTACGGTGCTTAAGCTCCTCTCAACAATGAATTCTTTTCGTTTAAGTTAGTTAAGTTTTGCTGCCTCTAGACGATTTCCTTCAACTTAGGGAAAAGACGCTCACTTAAGGGGTTCATGAAGTCTGTCTGTAACCCCTCCAGGTCCTATAATCCATCCAAAGCTTAATGGAATCGTCTGGAGATAGAATAGATGCAAAAAGCCCTCTGATACCGGTGAAGTGTTTTATTGCTTGATTCTTGCTACCTCCAGCCGATTTTATTAAGCTTAGGGTAGGCGTCTTGTCGTGAGGAGGTGTTTGAAGGCTGTATCTAACCCCTCCGGTCCGAAAAATCCCCCCAAACTGAGTGAAATCGTCGGCAAGAGCAAGTATAAATGACGTTCTCTGGCTGAAGGGTTAAACTGCGTGCTTGTTTTCTTGTTTGTTTCTTTGTTTGTGTGTTTGTTTTCATATCATTAACCCCCGCTCATAAACCGTTCATATCGCCAATCACATCCTATTTTTATTTTTATTTTGTTACTTGTTTGTATATTGTTTATTTGTTTGTTTATTCGTTTATTTGTTTATTTGCAGTTTAAGAAAGACCACCTGTTGTCGGGGGGTTAAAACACATCGATTTTATTCTTACCATCCTGGGTTTCCTAGACAAAATACAAGCATCTCAGCAGCTTAGTCGTCACTGGCTGTCTACACAAGATATTCACCCTGTCAGTCAGTTAGTCAGTTAATAAGTCAGTCAGTCAGTTAGTCAGTCAGTCAGTCGGTCAGTCAGTTAGTTAATCAGTCAGCCAGTTAGTCAGTCAGTCAGCAAGGGACCGAGTTGTGATAAACTCTAGTGTTTTTCCTATAACTTGGCCTAAATTTGCCATCTCCCCGTCTAGAATACCGAGTTATAACAATAGAGTAATAGTACAAAATTATGCTTGTCACGAACAAGTGCTATGGAAAGAATGTTGAGCCATAGTATTATCTTTGCCACTGAGATACTGGCAACAAAAGGACATAAATTTGGACCAGGTTAGGGTGAAATGCGTACAGTATTCTCAGACAGATGTGATCCGATATTAGCCAAACTTGGTGAGAAAAGTGAGAGTCAGCCAAGGGGGTAAGATGATAAGTTTGAGCTGAATGGATCCAACGTCAGGGTCACATTGCAAGGTCAGCTTAAGCACTACTGAACCGATGTAGGCCAAACTCGGTGGATGGGATGAGGGTAAGGCAAGGACGAGAAGGTTCGATTTTGAGAACAACCAGTCAGAAGTCAAGGTCACGGGATAATGTCAAACCTGGACCTGTGTGTGTGTGTGTGTGTGTTAGTATTATTTTTTACCCTAACTTGACCTAAAATTGCAATCTCTCCATCTTGAATGCTGAGTTGTAACAATAGGTTAACATTAGAATTATGATGCTAGTCACGAAATAGTGCACTGGAAAGGATGTAGAACCACAACATTATCTTTTCCTGCCACTAAGCTACATGACATAAGCTACAAAAGGATGAATATCTGGGCCAAGTTAAGATAAAAAGGATATAGGATTTACTGGATATTTTTAGCTTTCCTGCACTAGATATTTACAAATTCAGAAGCCCCCCCTCTCGTAGTGAAAGGGTTAAGGGATTTTTGTTTTGCTCCTGCTACCCCTGACGATTTTTTTTTTTCTCATTTTCTTTCTTTTTTTCATACCTACTTTGTCCTTTGCATCCCTTCCTCCCGCCCTCTCTCCCTTCCCGCTGCCTCCCTCCTTCCCTCCCTGCCTCATTCCCTCCCTCCCTCCCTATTTCTCCATTCCTCCATCATTCCTTCCATACCTCCACTGCTCCCTCCCCCCTCCTCCTTTCCTTCTACCCTCATCCCTCCATCCTCTCCTCCTCGTCTTCCTCATTTATCCATCTCTTCACCACCAAATATTATCCTTAAATTTCTTTCTCCATTCTCTAGTCCTCCTCTCTCCATCTATCCCTCCCTCCATTTCTCCCTCCATCCTCCTCTTCATTCCTCCTTCTCTCTTCCTTCTTTCCTCCAATTTCTGATGACAAAAACTGAGGACCTCTATCCCTTTTCCCTCAATCCCTCCATCTTTCCTTCCATCCTCCCTTCGTCCCTCCATCCTGCCATCCATTCCTCTTTCTATCTCTCTCTTTCTTTCTCCCTGCCTTTATCTGTCTTTCCCTCCATTTTTTCTTTTTCTTTGTTTCCCTTTTCCTTCCTCCCTCTCTTCATCCCACCTTCCATTCCATCCATTTGTTCATCCATACTTCCATCCTTCTATCCATTCGTACTTCCATCCTTCCCTCCATCTCTTCTTTCCCCCTAGCCTCCTTTCCTCCAGCCTCTCATCACCAGAATTCAGATACTCTATCCTCCTTTCCCTCAATTACTCCATCTTTCTCTCCATCCTTCCCTCCATCCTGCCATCTGCTCTTCCCTTTCTCTTTTTTTCCTCCAGCCTTCATCTTTCTTTCCCTCCTTTTCTTCTTTCTTTTTCCTTGCTTTCCTCTCCTTCCATACCTCCATCCTTCCCTCCTCTCTTTCTCCATACCTCCATCCTTCCCTCCTCTCTCACTTCATACCTACATCTTTCCCTCCTCTCTCCTTCCATACCTCCATCCTTCCCTCCTCTCTCTCTCCATACCTCCATCCTTCCCTCCTCTCTCCTTCTATGCCTCCATCCTTCCCTCCTCTCTCTCTCTCTCTCCATACCTCCATCTTTCCCTCCTCTCTCCTTCCATACCTCCATCCTTCCCTCGTTTCTCCTTCCATGCCCCCATCCTTCCCTCCTCTCTCCCTCCATACCTCCATCCTTCCCCCCTCCTCCTCCTCCTCCAGCCCCTCATCACCAAAACTCAGGGCCTCACAATCTAATTTGGTAACAACCTTACGCATCCACACAATTGGGGGTCGAGGAGGGGGCAAGAACACCCCCAACCCACCCCGCCTCGTAGGGTCGAAAATCCTATTGCTTGGCTGGACGATTTTGAGCTTTGTGGGTGAGGCCGTTTTGCGTGAGTCTTGGTGTGAATTGGGTCTCTGCTGGGAGCTTCGTGTTCCTCTTTAAAGCTTTCTCTCTCTCTCTCTCTCTCTCTCTCTCTCTCTCTCTCTCTCTCTCTCTCTCTCTCTCTCTCAAGGGGGTGGTAGTACATTTTCTGTTTTTTTGAAGGGGGTGGGGGAGTAATGTGAGGTTTGGAGGTTAGGGGTGTATGGTGTGGTGTGGTGTTGTGTGGAGATAGGAAATGTGTTGTGTGGTGTTATAATTGAGCTTTAGAGGTAGGGGTGTATGATGTGGTGGTATGTGATGTGATGTGTGGTGTTGTGTGGTATATGGAGGCAGGAAAAGTGTAATGTGGTGTACTGTGGTGCATAGTGTATTATACTTTGGTGTGGTGTGATATGGTTTAGTGGTGTGGTTTGATGTGTTGTGTGATGTGGTGTGTTGATGTGGTTTGGTGTGTGGTGTGGTGTAATGTGGTGCGGTGGTGTGGTGTGGTGTCACTGCCCTTTACTAAAACTTGGCCTAAAATTACCAGCTGTCTACCTTGAATGCACAGTAACTTAACACTAGAATATGATGCTAGTCACGAAGAAGTGCTATGAAAAGGATGTTGAGTCATAGCATTTTTTTTTTCTGCCACTGAGCTGCATGAAGTAAGCTGAAGGAAGACGAAAATTCAGGCCAAGTTAAGGTAAAACATCTATACGCCTATTTTCATTTGTCTAACAGCTCACCGACTTGACATAAAAGCTCCCTTGCAGTACATAATGCTCCCCAGTAAGATGTGTGGTGGGGAGGGGGTGGTGGGGTGGATAGAGCAGTGAATAAGGAGCTGCATGGTCACGGGCTCGATCCAGGCAGTTGCAGGGAACAGTTTGTAGATCTGAATTCATATAACGCCATGTTCAGAGACACAAATATCATCCCAAAGTGTAACGAATACTTAGCGAAAAAATTGATCCATCTGAAAAAGACACTAATAGAGATAGGATTTTCATCGTACTTAGCCATTTGTAACTATTCTTCAGACGGGAGTGGGAAGGTAGTTGTTTCTCTGACTGTACAATATGTTCCTGGCGCTGGAGAGGGACGCCTTCGTGTGGTGGTATTGATGTAACCATACGACTCCAATACACGGTTATACAAACGTCCCTCAGTTCCCTCCCCATCCCCCAAAAGGAGGATGGTGGACTGCAAAAGGAAGGCATCTTAAGCCAGCAGTCTATTGAGTTCGTATATCAGATGAACATAGGGCTACAATAACAACTACTGCTACTGTTACTACTACTACTGTTGCTAATACTATTATTACTACTACTAGTACTACTACTGCTACTACTACTACTACTACTAATACTACTCTTCCACATGATCTCACCGACACGTCTACTACTAACAAAACACCAGATTTGAATGTGATATCTATTATTAATGAGCAAGTATCAGTTGTGGTGGTGAGGGTGGAAGGAAAGAAGGTGGAAAAGAGGGAGGAGGATATGATGAGGGGGAAAGGTGGGATGTGGAAAAATTAAGGAAAAATGAAAGGAAGAAGGGAAGGAGGAAAGACGGACGGAGACTGAAGAAGAAATGGATGATATTGAGGGAAGGATAAAAAAAAGTTAGGATGACAGGAGAGAAGGAAAGAAGCAGAGGTGGAAGGGGGACAGAAGAAAGGAGGGAGAGAGGAAAAGCTGGAGAGCTACTAATGGGTCAGCCTCCTGTTGGAATGTCGTAGGTGATTCACTGGACCTCAAAAACGGGCTTCCTAATTAGTCCACACCCGGATGCATAGAAAGGAAAAAGGCATTACCGATACCCAAGCAGGTGCCAGGAGTTGTCATGCAAAATATCCATCTGTTTACGTACGTACCTGTTAAGCAAGGACAGACATGACTATTCTGTCTTCAACTAGGCCAGAAATTGCCGTCTCTCCATCTTGAGTACTGAGTTGTGACAGTTGATTAACATTAGAATATGATGCTATCACGAAGTACTGTGAAAAGGACGTAAAGTATTGCCTCCTTCCGCCCCTGAGCTACGTGAAATAAGCTGCAAAAGGACGAAAATCCAGGCCAAGTTAGTGTAAAAGAAGTATACTAAGTACCCAGTATCAGATATTTATGAAGGAAAATGTCTGTATCCTATGTTTAAAGTAAGGTATATCGATGTAGTCAGATATGTTAATGGCTTCACTTTTTAAGGACAGTGTCTTTTGTTTACAGAAGTGAAGCTGTAGCGTCCTCAGACTCCTCTGCTCGTAAATGATGACTCATTTTCTACTCTCTACTGCCTTTGGCGATGTCCAGTGTGGCGCACTTCCTTCCCGGTTCTCTCCTGCATATTTGAGGTCCATGTCAGGCTCCCCTCTGTGGCGTACAAGTCTGGATATTGCCTGTTGCCGCCTCTTTGGTGTCTCTTACCATGAATAGCTGCTTAGTGCCCTTCTGTGGCCGAGTGGTGCATTCGATTGGTTCTAAAGCTGAGAGTCTATGTTGTCTGGGGTTGACGTATAGTGTCGTCGGTATGTTTGGCCATGGCAGTGTCTGACTCTGATGCCACTACTGACGGAAACCAGGATTAGGAGGGTTCTGGAGATATAACACAGGATTAAGAGTGACCCGCTGCTGTGGTGGCTCATTCTGGTGAAAGGCCTTCTATGTGGTGCGGTGGTTCCTATTGCTGACTGAGATCCTTTATTGGTGCTCGTTGATCTTCATTTTTTCCTTACTTGTGGCACGGTAGTAACTTAGGTCTTAGTTAAGTTGTGCAGATGGTGCTTCTCTAGTATACACATAATCTTTCGGTTTCGTTGAATTGTTACATGTTGCTGAGATGAGATTTTTTCAGCGCAAGCAGGTGTTATTTCCCTGCTGTTCCAAGGTTTAGTGGAGGTAGCCTACTGATTCACTCCGTCTACTTCACACTTGAGCATGTCCGTCACTTTCCCTCCTGACCCATCATATCACAGAGAATACTTTGGGGACACAGAAAAATACCAAGCCTTTCTCATCTTCGGAATTTTAGTCAACAGAGGAGTCGAGTGATTCGTGGTGGTGAAATATTAGACGAATTTTCGTCCCTGATTTTACCGCTGCCTGGAATTTTTGTGGTTAAGAGACAGCATTTGGGAAACACCAGTTGCATGAACGTGGAGGGAGAATAAAAATATATACATAAATGGATTTCGCTCTTTTTGTGTGTGTTGATTAATCAGACTGTTGCTGGCATTATATTGACTTTCATCTAAAAATATCTGCTTTCATCATTACTTATATAGCATTGTTTTAAGCCATCCTTGTATTACATTGTTATTATTATTATTATTTTTTAAACTCCTTGGCAAACATAATCCAAGGCCGACAGGAGGGAGAGGAGTTATCTTTTCACCAGTGTGCCTTCTATAATTTCATTTTCTTTGGCTGCGACAACAGAGAAAACGTAAATTTAGGGGATAACAGCTTTATTAGTCTCGGAGTTTGTATCACGTGAGACTCACGACCTTCCTTTTACTAATGATAGGTGTACTGTATTAGGCTCAGTTAAAAAAACACAAAATGCTAAATAGTAAAGAAGAAAGAAAAAATTGCATGGGGTAAACAAGACTGCCATCCTCAAAAGACGGAGTAAGTTAAGGAGGACGACTATTACCCAGAGTGGAGAATTTGCTTTGGATGGTATGGTGACTGTAAGAACGGTTAGTACAAGGATAAAGCAAAGAACACCAGACAGATAGCCTGGTATCAATGGCGTATCCAGAGGGGTGGCCAAGGTGGCCCCAAACACCCCTGAAATGTGCCTGGCCAACCCAAATTCTCGAGGGAATATACTGTATACCTCCAGTACCCTCCTGACAGGTTCTCCTTTGGCCTCACCATAAGTGTGTTTGGCCACCCCGTTTTAAATATCTTAACTATGCCCCTGTCTGTTATGTATGGAAAGACTTAGGAAGTTTCTTAACGTCTCTTCCTCAGCGACTTATTTTGTCACTAACGAGTATCCTTTTGCAAGGTAATGAAGTACCTTACGTTGATAGTACTAATAAGAAGTTACAAGTAACGTGCAGCAGAGTAGGAGGGTGTAATATACAAAATAAATAGCTAAAGACGAAGTGCTACGAAGCCTCTTTTGCCAATAAAAACAAGGGGGAATGAAGAAGCAAAAGAAGGAAGGAGGAATGATGATCAGGGAGGTATAAAGAAACAAAAGAAGGGAGGGGGAATGAAGATGAATGAAATAATTATCTGTATGTACAGCTGCCATCAGAAATTCATTTACACTTTCAAGGTTAAAAACTGATGGGGCAAAACCCCAACTCAATCGTTTGATAGTGTTCTCTCACTTGTGTGTGTGTGTGTGTGTGTGTGTGTGTGTGTGTGTGTGTGTGTGTGTAAATCACCGGGTCGGTCAGGATCACTTGATGGTCGTGATCGTCAGCTTTTACCCTCCCGGAAGGGAGCTGAGAGCTCATATAGTCCGATTTAAGGGCAAGGCTGTGACCTTCACACACCCACACACCCGTCCCCTTGCTCTAGGGGAACAGTAACCACCCACTTCGTCAGTGAAACTTTTCGCAACCTGAGCGGGGCGCGAACTCCCGTCTACCAGATAGCAAGCGAGAACGTTACCACTGCACCAGCGAGCGGTGTGTGTGTGGGTGGGTGTTATTTTCCTGTTTCTCTGCATCCCATTTCTAGCAGAGGAAATGGGTAAGAATGACGATAATACTACGTCTTATTTTCCAAGTGTCACGAGTTGTGCCAATAGAAGAATTATAACCGCTTACAGAACACTTAAAATGCATGTCTTTTAAAATAAATAGCTTCTATACGAGTACATGTATCATTTTTCCTGCCTGTTTGTGTCTGTCTGTTCATTGCCAGATGCCTTAATCCCGTCAGGGGTGGCCACAAGAAAATCGCCTCCATGGCACCCTATCCTCTGCCATTCCTTCATTTCTCTTACTCCCCTCTCCAAACTTCTGCATTTTATTTTTATTTATTTAACTATTTATTTATTTTGAGGGGGCATCTTATATTCTACCTTTTTTTTGTTTTTTTATTTCAACAGTGGTAGTAGCGATATAGGCTAAGTAGGCAGTTCCGTTGTCCGATTCCACAAACTCCTATCACTTCCCCCCCGGGCCCCTGAATGGAGAACGATGGACGGCAGGAGAGGGAAAGTTTCAGCCTGCAGTCCACTGGGTTCACGTCCAGATGAGCCTGGGATCACCACAACAACAGTTAAACGGTTCAGATTTTTTTTTTTCATACTCAACAACAGCTCTGAGATTTCATTATAAATTTTGATGTGTGATTATCAGGTATAAATATTCTCACTTATGGTTTGTCTTGTCCTTAATGTTTCTTAATGATTCTACCCTGACGAAGACCCCTAACATCTCTTATCTCTGTTGATGGCTGCTTGTAGTGAGACGAGGGTGATTTTAACTAGCAACCAAGGAGAGTCATTCTTAACTCATAACGAAAGCTCACGGAATTTCATGCAACTACGGCTTCCGGTTAAAGCTATGGAACTGCCCCGGTTTTGGTAGGTAAAAATACACCAATGTTCGTAGTCAGGGATTAACCTCAGGATATAAGGGGGAAAGCACAGTAGCCGTGTAACTCCTGCTTGTAAATGGTGTGTAGGCCCTTCAGTGCATGAGATCACCCCGCGAGGCAGCATCAGAGCTGTGATCCTGATGCCTCTGACAGAATGTGATCGTCTGGCAGTACCCGACTCTGGCCGGTACCTTAAGCCCAGTACACTTTGGCATGGCCCCACTTAAGCATTAACGCCCTGCCGTCCATACACGCCACACGATAGGTCTATCTTACTCAGGATTTTTTTAAATCCGAAGAATAAGAAAACAAAGACTGAAAGCCGGCCAGGTTCGCCCTTCCAAAAACTCAAAACTAAACAAAATTCAAGATATACATACCACCATTTCGAGATGCCTCAGTGTTGAAATTATCACGGATGTTGGTCCAACAAAGCTGTATTAACGAAATTAAAATTCTCAAACAGTTCCCTGGCCAAAACAGGGATCTGTCTCTCGTCCTTTTGGTAGGCAGTCCAGTATTTCATCACAGGGAGATTCTTATTATGGAGCCGGTATCCCGAAGACTGCAAACAGGCTTACAGCTCCTATGACACACGAGGGAAGAGACTGTAAATGAAAATTTTTTTCATATCTCGAATGGGATCGGTGTACTTTCTTCTACATATTTCTTATATATATATATATATATATATATATATATATATATATATATATATATATATATATATATATATATATATATATATATATAATATTATAATTGGACACCTTTAGGAGGAGTCTCCTGCCCTTAGTAGTAGCAGCAGCAGCAACAGCAACAGCAGCAAACCCACGCTTATCTGAAAGTGAACTCAGTGGACAGCAGGTCAAAGCTGTCCTTCTGCAGCCCACCATTCTTCTGTAGGAGGACAGGGAGGGAGCTGAAGACACTTCACCACCCGGTCATACCGATGCCACCATTTGAAGGCGTCCCTCTCCAGCTCCCAAAGCCTTAGTACAACTGTGTAACAACACTGAGAGACAGACAGACAGACACACAGACACACAGACAGAAAGACAGACAGACAGACAGAGCGTCGTACTGATTAGGTTAAGGAAGACCATATATAACGTTACGCTTTCACTCCGCTGGGCCATTTCTTGTGTTTTGCGGGGACGGTGCATTCAGCGATGTTAATGTGTACCCCTGCATCATTTATTTACTTTTCACTACCACTGCTACACTCATGCCCACACCAGCAGATCGAGCCGTGCTTGTAACGCTTAAAATAGCTTCCAGGTGAGTTTTTAGAGGAGCGCTATTTATGGACCTCTCTCTCTCTCTCTCTCTCTCTCTTGTTTACTTCGTTGTTATTATCTTAAGGTATAAAAAATAGCTTCTCCAGGTGTTCTTATCTACCTGTTATTTTCCCAGCATCCTGTTTATATGTGTCATCATTGCTTGGGATAAGTAGGACTCTCTCTCTCTCTCTCTCTCTCTCTCTCTGCATTGTGATGTTGCTCATTTATCTTCATTTTCCCCTGTATTTATCTTCTTAATTTCGTCCCTTTTTTATTTTCCTGCTTTATTCGTCTTATTCTTGTATTATTATGTTCGAAATTTGTCTTTCTCCATTTTCATTTATCTTTTTTCGTTTTTCTGCTTTTTTTCTTCTCTTCGGTTTCTTATTCATCTTTATTTCATTGCCAACCTTTTCTCTTACTCTTGCTCTCTACGGCTCCGTCTTTCCTTCCGTCTATCATCTCTCCCCTTCTCTCCTCTCTCCACTTTTCCCCGTCACTACGAGGAGTCTATCTTAGGTGAATAAAATCGTTTGGCAATAGAAAGACTAATGAAAAAAATGAAAGAGTTAAAGGAGGATATTTTTCACACGTTAACTCGATAAACCTACCTGAAGAGAAGAAAAAGATGAGTCTTCCTTTATTTTCCTTTCCTTTCTTATCCTCAGCTCGTCTCGTCTCGTCTCTTCTACTATCGTCTCATCTCATTTCCTGTCCTCTCATTTCGTCCCATCTCATCTCCTGTCCTCTCATTTCAGTTCATTCCATCTCATCTCATCTGTCTTCCTCTCTGCTGTTCTCCTATGCTTTCCTCTACACTCATTCCTTCATAACCCTCTGCTCCATATATACCTCTTTCCATCCAATCCTGATTTTCCTTCCACCTTCATCTTCCCTCCCTCCTCCTTGTCTTTCTTCCTTTATCTTCTCCTCTCCAGTTTTCTTTTTCCGTAATCTTCACCAATAAGACACAAACGGTGAAACAGAAGACAGGGACAGGGTGGTGTGGCACAGGTTTAGTTGTTAATTTATTTGTGGTTGCGTGGGGGCGTTAGTTTGCGAGCGTCCATCCACAGTTAACGATACTCAGTGGAGCTTGAACCCACTACAAAGCTTCCTCTGTTCTTGCGACAGTGCCACAGGACCGCGCCACCCTCTTCCCGACTCTCCTGTTCCTTCCTCCTTCTCTTCCCAACTCTTCTATTTCTCCCTCTACGCCTTCCTGACTCTCCTATTTCTCCCTTTCCTCTTCCCGACTCTCCCAATTCTCCCTCCTCCTCTTCCCGACTCTCCTATTCCTCCTTCCTTCTCTCTCCCCTTCTCTTTCTCTTTTCCCTCTTTTCCATTCTCCCCTACTTTCCTAACCTTGTCTTTGTCAAATAGAATCGTTACATAAGATATAGTCAGTTCTGTTACAAACAACTTCGAAAAGATAAATTGGCCTTTTGCTATTTGCTTTCCTTTGTACTCCTTTGTATCTTTGACAGTACTCCCTTCTCTCACCTTCGTCTCCCTTCCTACTCCTCTATCTTCTCCTCTTCCTCTCTCTCCCTGCCCCTCTGTATCCTCCTCTTCCTCTCATCTCCCTCCTTCTCTCTCGCCTTATCTTTCTGCCATCTCCACTTTCTTTCCATCCATATTCTCTACTTTTATCATTCCCTTACTCCCTTCCCTTCTATTTTTTTCCCCTCCCTACTCCCGTTTCCTCTCCTCTCGACTTCCTTTCCTTTACTCCTCCCCGTTTTTCCTCCCCACTAAGAAAGGGGTGATGTCAGTAAAGGAGTTAGATGAATTTGTGGCACTAGACGGTGGTGTAGTGTAGGTTTGGTTAATTATTTCTACCCTACATTCCCCTTCTTCACTTATCTCCTTCCTTTTTCTTCTCGAATTCTTCTCCTCTCCTCTCCAATTCTCTCTCTCTCCTCTCCTCTCTTCCCTTCTCCACTTCCCCTCCTCCCCTTCCCATCCTCCCATCCCCTCTACAACCCAACTTCCCTACCCTCTTCTCTCCTGTTCTATCGTCTCTCTCTCTCTCTCTCTCGAGTTAGGACTTCCCTAGGGCATCCTCCAGTGAAACTCCTCGCGTGGGACTTTCCAACTGCGCTGTTCATGTCTTGAACCCGTTAACCTTTCTCTCTCTCTCAAGGCCAAATTCATCCTCTCTCTCTTTCTCTCTCAAGGCCAAATTCATTCTCTCTCTCTTTCTCTCTCTCTCAAGGCCAAATTCATTCTCTCTCTCTTTCTCTCTCTCTCAAGGCCAAATTCATCCTCCTGCCCAAGTATCCATTGAGTTTGTTTACACTCTTGACGTCATAGACTCAGTGGCGTAACAGACAGAATGATACTCTCTCCTGATTGGCTAGTCGCTGCTTGTGGGAGGGGTTTCATGGGTACAGACGATCTCTCTCTCTCTCTCTCTCTCTCTCTGAATGCAAGGTTTGTTCTTACCAACGTTTTTGCCCATATGTTTTTTCTGTTGGTCTGACTGGTGAAATGTATAGCGGGGATTCCTCCTGGTTTTGTTGCTGGGATTGTGTGTGTGTGTGTGTGTGTGTGTGTGTGTGTGTGTGTGTGTGTGTGTGTGTGTGTGTGTGTGTGTGCCAAAAATTAATGAAAGTACAGGACCTATGCCCGTATTCTCGTCGGTTCAGGAAGCTCCCTAACACCTCATCCTAAGCGATTTATTTCTCTTATTACTCCTTACTATCCTCTTCTGTGTCATTTAAAATCACTCCAATACTACCATTACTGAGTATAAACATCATAAAATGGCTATTAACCAGCCGTATCCAAAAATAAATCGCTAAGGATGTGGTGTTTGGGAGCTTCCTTAACCGAGATACGGACCCTTAACCTCACCATATCACCATCTTAATTGCGGTTACCTAAGAATTATAGACACAGCTTAGGAGATGTGGTGTTCTGGTGTGGTGTTGGTATGTGGTGTAGGTATGATGTCAGGGTCTGGTTGTGATGAAGGCAAGTTACCCTAACCTCACCATAATTATTACCTCATTACTTATACTGCTTACTTAGGATATAAGGACACGATTCTATCAAGGAATTTTTTCGGTGGGGGTGGAGCGATGTCTCTGTAAATTATTTGTCTTTACCCCCAGAACAGCCATACTTAACTACTGTGAGACGTTTCGTTAGCGAGGAAAGTCATTTGTCTTTGCTAATCCATTTTATGCTAACCATATATTGAATACTTATCTGTTAAAAGGTAAAAAAAAAATATTATAACAAAGTTTTTTTTTTTTGTATGTTGGGTGATACATTTCTGACAGTATGCAAATAATGAACTTAAAAATAATAACCAAATAATTATGCGTGCAGGAGTTAAGAACATCAAGCAGAAGATTTAAGAGCCTCAGACAGTTCATTTAATCTTGTTGGGCAATGGGTTTTCCTCCCTGTGATGAGCAAAACTGTCAAGTGTCATCCAGTCTACAGCCTATATCCACTTTGCTGTGTACCATATTTTACTAAAGCACCATTATGCCCCTGCTAGATTAATTTTCCTCTTACAAGAATACTTTACACAGTGGAAGACGGTACATGAACTATTTTTACGTGATATCGGTATGAGGCACACAACAAAGCAGTATGAGAAAATTCCTGTCTTTGGAGAGGGAATGTGAAATATGAAAGGCTGGAGAGGACTGTCGGTGAACTTTTGCTCATGGCTGTGGGATATGACAGAAGAAGGGTGAGATCATGATTTTTGGCAGCAAATGTATCTCGAGACTTGCTTTATAGTATTTTAGAATTTAGTTTATGGGCCTTTCAAATGACTTTATAGCCCAAACGTGTAAAACGACGGGTCCTGAACCATTAGATGCGAAGGGTTTTTCAATCAGCTTCGAAGGCAGCTATGGTACCGGGTGAGTTCAGTACAAATGTGCTCTCTAGCCTGATAAACATGTTGAGAAAACAGACCTTGTGTTTAGCTTATTTGGGAATACGATGCCAGATTTAAACTTCTGGAAATTTTATGAATTTGCTCTTTAATTTCTCTTTAGTTTACATTCAAGTATTGTATCTCTGTTACCGATTTCATTATTTGTGTGATGAAGTGGATTCAGCTGAATAAATCCATAATATGTTAAGTACATTTGTTTGTCAGTACGAATATGGAAGATTTATGTAATGAGTAACTTCCCGTCTGCCAGACGTAGCCGTCTCTCTCTCTCTCTCTCTCTCTCTCTCTCTCTCTCTCTCTCTCTCTCTCTCTATATATGTATTTATTTATTTATTTATATGTAATAATATATATTTATATTTATATTTATATAATATATGCATCCGCCGGTACGTATGAGAGGAAATTAAAGTTCCAGCTGCATGCCAGAACAGAGGATATTAAAGGTTACTCTTTGTTGTGTGTGTGTGTGTGTGTGTGTGTGTGTGTGTGTGTGTGTGTGTGTGTGTGTGTGTGTGTGTGTCCTTTAACCTCTTCACTCTCTCGGGCTTCCCCTCACATTATCCCTCTCCCATTCCACAGTATCCCTCCCCCACTCCACACCACCCCTCGCCCACTCCACACTACCCCTCGTACACTCTACACTACCCCTCCCCCACTCCACACTACCCCTCCCCCATTCCACACTACTTTACTTATTTATCGAGTTACTTATCAGCAACCTAACTTCACAACAACAAAAAATATCAACAGTAAGGCAAGGTCGGATCACGACATGCCCTTGTCAAAACACACACACACACACACACACACACACACACACACATTTGCCTTCAAAACCAGTCTTTGTCTTGCATTTCCTAAAGCTCGTTTTCGGGCGACGAGAGAGAGAGAGAGAGAGAGAGAGAGAGAGAGAGCGTCATGAGAGGGGAGGGTTAACAGGTACAATATAAGAACCGGTTTGCCTGAAGGGCTGGCGAAATGTCCTAGGGCCGTTTTCACAGTCGTCCCTAACCTTTTGGGCCCGAACGTGTGCCGGGCCCGAACCAAAAGCACCTTTGGATTTCACAGTCGCTCTGAATGGCTTTCGGGAGCTTACTAACGTGGGGACGTCTGCCCGTGTTGATGCGGTAGGGTTGGTAGTTCTGGGTGGCGAAAACACTTTCCATATGTGGAGAATTTTTAGAAATTGGAATGTAATGAATGTGATGAATAACATGGCTGGAAAATCCACTTCACATAGTTCTTACTAATATATTCAGGATTGAAGATATTCGTAAGAATGCAGCAAAAATAACGAATAGGAAACGTCATCGGAATGAAGAGCTAACTAACGGCAACCTCACAACGCTTCTACTTGAAATCGGAAGTAAGCTGAATCCCTGATGAATGCTATGTATTGCAAAAAAGGCTTAAGTAAAAATAACCATGAAGTAACATGTATAACGTCTAATGAATGATGGTGTGGTTTATTAATGGATATAGTATTAATACATGAACATTTTCTTTTCTAAGTGAGGTGTTAGCTACAATTTTACATCGGGCATCAGATATTAGAATTTTCATGAAAATATGCATCAGACAACGATTCTCGTATTTCTTTCGGGTCCGATTGTTGTGGAGGCTCCACCAGTCTGCGAAAGGCTAGTATTCAGATACATAGTAGGAAGTCTCATAAAAATACACAAACATATATATTTTTTCAATACCGGGTGTGTTTTTTACCCCAGAAATATTACATTGGATATATAATATTGAAATCTTAATGAAAATATGTTACATGTAATTATTCTTTTACTTTTTTACTTTCGGGACCGACTGTTGGGGAGGCTGCGGGTCCCCCAAGAATGTTCCAGTAATTTGTTCGGGCCGTCCCGAATGCCGTCCCCAACAGAGGCCTCGGAAGGCTGGTTGGGGGCGACTGTGAAAACGAAAACGTGCAATCGGAGGCGAGTAGGCTGTTGGGGACTGCATTGGGGACGACTGTGAAAACGGCCCTTAGTGTGTGTGTGTGTGTGTGTGTGTGTGTGTGTGTGTGTGTGTGTGTGTGAGAGAGAGAGAGAGAGAGAGAGAGAGAGAGAGAGAGAGAGAGAGAGAGAGAGAGAGAGAGAGAGAGAGAGAGAGATCTGATTGTTGCTGGTCGCGTTCTGAGGCAAGGTTTCTCTCACTACGATGGGAACGCTATATCGAACCCCTCCAATTGATGAACCCTGTACTAAGCATGAATAAAATGTAAAATACGGCATCGAAGTAATAGTAGTAGTAGTAGTTGTTGTTGTTCATTAACTCCGATTTATCTGGCCGAGCAGACCCGTCGACCGCAGGTAAGTGCAGTACTTATACCGTGTAGAGAACCAGCACCCGATTGTTGTAGACAGCGGCCCATCAGTGTCGGACCGACCAAGGTCATTCCGCATAGTGAGGTGCAGGGAAATATGAGGAGGTTTGGTTCCTGGATGGACGCAGCAAGTGCTTCACTCCACCAAGAGAGGACAGCACCAACAGGCCAAGGCTCCTCATCAGCACCATGTCATTGAAGTGAAGGAATTACATGGACAAGATGTGTGACAATACATTAACACAACAGTATGATACTAGTCACGAAGAAGTGCTATGGAAAGGAGGCAGTGTCACGCTAATGTCTTATTCTGGCACTGACCTACGTGAAATAAGCTACAAAAGGACGAAAATCTCAGCCAAGTGAAGGTAAAAAGGGCATAGTCTTTTTTATGCTCCTTCATCATCATCCTGTACATTGGAGCTGCTTGCATAACACCTCTTCCTCAGCGATTTATTTTGCTTGTTATATCTTGTGTGTAACTGAGTCTAATCATGACGATAATAGAGATCCCTAACACTTCATCTTAAGCGATTTATTTTACCTATAATGGCTTAATATCCTTCTCGGTGCTACCGATGCAAACCATGACGATATTAGAAAGGCATCTTACGGTTAATATTAAGATGAAAAATAAATCGCTAAGAAGAAGTTATTACGAAGCCTCACACAACAATGAAAATATGGCAAGAAATGGAAAAAAAAGAAAAGAAAAAGAAAGGGACAGAGAGAGAGAGAGAGAGAGAGAGAGAGAGAGAGAGAGAGAGAAACATCCGCTCAGTTGTTTCTGTGGTGAGGATATAAACAGGAAACCTTCATTTTCACATTCATTTTCTTTTCCCACTATATCATACCGGCCGTTATTACCCTGCACGTTTTAGGACCAGATAAATTACGTGTGTGTGTGTGTGTGTGTGTGTGTGTGTGTGTGTGTGTGTGTGTGTGTGTGTGTGTGTGTGTGTTGAAACTGGGAAAATATTATGCAATGCTATCTGGGAAGGCTGGATGTTTTTACTCCTTTTCAGGGATAGTGTGAGAGTAGTATGTTGTTATTATTATTATTATTATTATTATTATTATTATTATTATTAGCAGCAGCAGCAGCAATAGTAGTAGTAGTAGGAGGAGGAGGAGTGGTAGTTGTTGCTGTTGTTGTTGTAGTAATGTCTTAACAGTGGCAGTAGAGGTTATTGTTGTTTGGTTGTTTTTGATGTTATTGTTAATGGTATCGTAAGCGTCCCTTTGTTTACAGGAAATACAAAACGTTATCACATCCTCTGTACAACCTTTCCCACTGTCTCCATATATTTGTATCCCTTTTTAGATATAGAGTCAGGAGGTGGCGTGCGTACGTTGCAATTATTGAAGAAGATTAATAAACAAAGAAACAAAAATAAACAAATAGATAAACAAATAAATAAATAAATCAGTGAGTTAACGAATAAATAAACATGTAAATAAGTAAATGGAGAAATAAATAGATACATAAAAACACCATTAACCTTTTACGACAAGAATTAAGAACTTTGTAATGTACTCCGATTAACGCCAAACGATTTTATTCAGCTGAGGGTAGGCTTATATACAGGGCGGTCCATATATAACGCTCCTCTTACACCAGCAGACGATTTATATGCTGCAGGGTTCATCAGAGTCTGCCCTGCATCTTGTGTTGATATCCTAGTCCCTCTGCCGCGCCCACACCGGCAGACTGAGCTTTTCCCGCAGTACATAAGATGGCATGAAGTGAGTTTCTAGTGTAGTGCTATTTTCGAACCACCCCTAACCTCTTAATTACTAGTGACATAGTGGTTAGAACGCCCCGGTTGGAGTGGCGGCCTTGCATGGGTTCGGTCCCCAAGAAAAAGACTGAAATTCTCTCTCTCTCTCTCTCTCTCTCTCTCTCTCTCTCAGTAGGCTGGTCATCCATCCTTAAATGTACTGGACTACGTTAGCCTAGCCTCGGGCCCCAACACCTCGGTGGGGGCTGTATGGGATTGGCTGTTACATGATATTATTATTATCATTATTATTATTTTTTTTAATTATTATATTTTTTTATTCTTTATCATTCTGCTACTGCTACCACCACCACAACCACCACCACCACCATCACTACTACTGCTACTACTACTACTACTACTACTATGATACAAACTCCTTCTTTCTCCCTGTCTCCAGACGATTTTCTTCAGCTAAAGAGAGAGATGTTTTGAACTGGAGGGGTTAGCTACAGCCATCACTAACCCCTCCAGAGAGCAAACCTTTTCAGCCCAAGGACGGTTTTATCTCGTTCTTGCTGCTTCCAGACGATTTTATTCAGCTTGGGATATACTTGTAATGGCGAAGGGGTGAAGGCTGTATGTAGAACCCTTTCAGTTCGAAATGCCTCGCTTCAGCTGAATAAAATCGTCTTGTGGCTGTTGGAATACATAGGTAGATAGATGGATAGATAGATAGATAGATAGACAGCCAGAGTCAAACATGGATATACAGTTAGAAAAAGTAAATAGATGAATGGATGGATACAGACTGACAGACAGGCAGATAGATAAACTGACTGATTGATAGTTAGACAGACAGATGGATAAATGTGTGTGTGTGTGTGTGTGTGTGTGTGTGTGTGTGTATGTGTGTGTTGGTAGCAAGATTAAAGAAAGAAGCTGAAGAAAAGAGTAAACATGCTTTGTTCTCTTATATCTGGCGGCATAAATTGGAGACACACACACACACACACACACACACACACACACACACACACACACACACAGAGGTTACGTTAATGAAAGGTCGAAAGATACACACACACACACACACACACACACACACACACACACACACACACACACACACACACACACACACACACACACACACACACACACACACACACAGTAGTGTTCATTATGCAATACACGTAGTAGGAAAAATATACAGCACCGGTACACCCATGGCCAACAACCTTTGCAACGGAAGTAGAAACGTGTACTCTGGGGAAATTGACATTGTGCAATACTGTACGTGCAATGGAATAGGAGAACGTGCAACAATGAAAAAAATACCCTCTGGCCTTTGGTTCCTTCTTCCTTGCATTAAAAAAAAAAAAAAAGGTGAAAATTAAGATCTTATTTTTAGGCCCAAAATCTAAAAATGGGATGCCCAAAATCTGACTCCAATTTTTTTAAATCCTTGGCAGCGATGGAATGTATCTGGCCTTCTAGTATGGCTGCTGACTGCGTTTTGAAATATGGGATGCAGGCTAACCATGTCTAACAACCACAGGCTTTTCTTAAATGACCGTCAAAAATTAAGGGTTTGGCACCCACTTTGCAATTTAAGGTTTCGGTATACGGCCTTTATATTCGGTTTACAATACTCGCTTTACGTTAACTTGGCCCAGATTTTTCGTCCTTTTGCGGCTTGTTGTCACGTAGCACAGAGGCCGGAAAGGATAGTGTTGCAACTCTACATCCTTTCCAAAGCACTTCATCGTGATTGGCAGCACATTTAGTGATTAATCTTTGTTACAGTTTGGGACTCTACATCCTTTCCATAACACTTCCTCGTGATTAGCAGTACATTCAGTGGCTAATCTGTTGTTAAAACTCGGGATTCTACATCCTTTCCATAGTACTTTCTCCTGACTAGCAGTATATCCAAGCGCTAAACTTTTGCTACAGCTCGGGACTCTACATCATTTCCACAGCACTTCTTCGTGACTAGTAACCTATTCTAGTGTTAGTCTAATGTTACAACTCTCCAGTCAAGATAGAGGGATGGCAATTTTTTGACCAAGTTAAAGTAAAAATAGTGTGCCAGACGATTTTGTTCAGCTTGTAAGAGTTAAGGGGTTAATGAAGGCTACGTTTAACCCCTCCAGGACGAAGAGCCACGGCGAGGCTGAGAAAAATCGTCTAAAAGCGTAATAAAATCGTCCGAAAAAGATTAAGAAAATTGCCCGAAAGTTTAATAAAATCGTCTAAAAATTTACTAAAATCGTCCTAAAGTTTATTAAAATCGTGTTAAAGTTTAATAAAATCGTGCAAAAAGTTTAATAGTCTTCCAAAAAGCTATGTAAAATCGTCTGAAAGCTGAGCAAAATCGTCCTGAGATTTTAAAAAACGATGCCTCTGTAGTGAAGAGGCTTAAAGATAAATGCTCCTTCCCAGTCTGAATGACATCGTCTGTTTACATTAAAAAATAAGTAAATGAATAAATAAATAAAAATCGTCTACGTGAACTATAGATAAATTCTGTACTCCTTCCTAAGCTGAATAAAATCGTCTGGTTGCAAAGAGAATAAATTAATAAGATATACAGTGAGCTAACCCATCTAGAACTGAAATGACTGAAAGCATGTAATGTTGTAATGTTGATAATGCAATGCGTGCAATGGTTAAAAATGTGTACTGTACTCCCTCGTAAGCTGAATAAAATCGTCTGGTTGCAACAAGGACAAATATACGAAATCCTCTAAAGCCGATTTTATTGAAGATATATACATAATGCTGCATCGTTGATAGTGCAGTGCGTGCAATGGCAATACGTGCCGTGTGAGGAGCAGGGAATTTTCTGGTTTTTTCCCTGAACAATTTGTATGAGTCAGAATTCACACGTCTGGGAGTCACAGTAGAGAGAGAGAGAGAGAGAGAGAGAGCGAGAGAGAGAGTCTTCTTTCCTCAGCCTCATTCATCTTCCCCTTACTCCCTCTCCATCCCTCTTTCTCCTGCCTCCTCCTGATTGTCTTCCTCAAATTTCTCTCCATCCCTCCTCCTCCTCCTCTCTTTCTCAACTTTCTCTCCATCTCTCGTCCCACTTTTTCTTTTCCCTTCATTTTTTCATTCTCTTTCTCTTCCTCTCCATTCCTCTTCCATTCCTGCAACCTTGACCTCCTCCTCATTTATACTTCTTCCTCTCCTTCCTGTGCCTCCAACCACTCCCATTTCCTCTCTCTCTCTCTCTCTCTCTCTCTCTCTCTCCTTCCTGTCCGTCCAAACACTCCCACTCACCCCTTCCTCACTCACACATGGATGATGTTATGCACATCACGCACACACACACACACACACACACACACACACACACACACACACACACACACACACACACACACACACACACACACACACGTTCTTGCCATCGTGCACGGTAGCCAGTTCCGGGAAAATTATAAAGTTCAGCCAGCATGACGTCAAAGGAACAAGGCAATCTTCGTACAGCAGGTGTTCAATTTGCTTCTTCCTCTGCTGCTGCCACACGATTTTGTTCATCTTTGGAGAGAACTCTGGTAGTAGTAGTGGTGGTAGTGGTTGTGGTGCTGGTAGTAGTCGTAGATAGATACGAGTAGATAGATGGATATAGACAGATAGATAAACTAGTCCAGAGAGAATCGTTCAGGAGGGCTCCGATGATGCCCGAAGTGATCAAAATAGTTCGTGATGTTCAACAAGGATACCACTTTATTATCTAAATCCACAAACAATACTATTACCAACTATACCCCTTTTACTCTTGCTAGGCCTAAAATTGCCATCTCTCCATCTTGAATGCTCGGTGGTAGCATTAGATTAACACTGGAATATGGTGCTAATTACGAAGAAGTGTCGTGGAAAGGATGTAGAGCAGCTGTACTATCTTTTTCTGCCACTGAGCTACGGGGAATTTTAAAAAGTCGAAAATTTGGGCCCAGTTGGGGTAAAAGGGATATAGAAAAAATCAGCCATCCAGTATAATGCATTGTTGTGAAGGGAGGATTAAGGGTAGTCTCATTTATTTATTTTTTTTATTTATTTACCGTATTTATTTTTGACCATCATTAGGCTTTTATATTCACCTTAAAATTGACCTCTAGGAGTGAAGGGGGTTCGGTATTAGGTATTCTCAAACAGGGGAGTGACTCGAATGTTCTCAGTATCAATATGTTACCCTGGGATGCACTATCACGGCGGGATTGAAATGGATGGTTAGAGGGGGAAATGCCTCTCTCTCTCTCTCTCTCTCTCTCTCTCTCTCTCTCTCTCTCTCTCATTATTATTCGTCATCACTATCATTTCCTCCTCCTCCTCCTCGTCATCATCATTATCATCATCATCTTTCTCTTTCTTCGCGATAGGATGACATTGGCACTATCAATATTCCTCCTCCTCTATTTCTGTTCTCCCTCCTCCTCTCCCCAACACCTACACTCCCTCCTCCTCTCCCCAACACTCTCACTTCCTCTTCCTCTCTTCCTTCACACCAGGAAGATAATGGCATCGTATTACTGTTCATCTCCCCTGTCCATCTTTTCGCTGTCTTCCTCCATTTTCTCCTCTTTCTTCTCCTCCTCCTTTTCTCCCTTCTCCTCCTTTCCCCCAGCTCCCTCACATCCCCTCCCCTCTCTCCCCTCACACTAGGAAGACACTGTCCCCACGCCAAACATTTTTTGCCTACCCCACCCCCCTCCACCAGACCTGTTCTTACTGCGTGCCTGTTAGTTAGCTCCTTCATTACCAGGACCGATTTTTACACCCGGGTTGGAGAGACGAGAGCGGTTGTTATGATGTGTGTGTACAGTATGTGTGTGTGTGTGTGTGTGTGTGTGTGTGTGTGTGTGTGTGTGAGCAAAATGTCTCAGCCTCTTTTAACCATATTTGGTGGAGGGGTAGAGGGACAGCCACTGGGTTGACCACTTATTTCTGAGAACAATAAATTAAAGATCAAGGCTACCGGACAAGATCAGAGGTTAACCCAGCAAGGTCATTGTCAACCTAAGCAGTTTTATCCGATTTAGACCAAACTTGGCGCTAGGGCTGAGGGTAACGCAAGAAAGAAGGAGCTTGATTTTGAAAACAGCCATCTCTCCAGGTGACAGGACAAGATCTAAGTTGGACCTGTGTGTCCGTGAGCGAAGAGAATAAAACGGTCTTTATCTGATTTGGACTAACTTGGTGGAAGAATTGAGGATCAGACAAGAGGTTGACCTACTTTTTTTTAGATCATAGGTCGAATATCAGGATCACATGACAAGGGTAACGTGAACAGTTTTTATCAGATTTACAGGACACTTTGTGGAAGATCGCAGGATAAGACAATGATAAAGGGATTCGATCTTGAGAACAATCAGCTAAAGGTCAAGGTCAAAGGGAAAGGTCAAATGGAAAGGTCACAGGACAAAAAAAAAAATATCTGGCCCTTATGCTCATCGTGAGTCGCGGGTGTTGCACTTTCTGAGCGGTCCTTGTTTATGTTATCCTTGCTCCTTCCAGACGATTTTATTCAGCTCAGGAAAGACTGTTTTGTTTCACGGTATTAATGAAAGCTGTACATATGTTCGAAAAATACTTATGGATAATTAAATCGTCTGGAGGCAGTAGGTGGTAGCTACAAGACGTCATCGTACTGAAGGGGTTAACGAGCCTCAGGTAGAAATAAACTGCACTCTTTTCCCCCAAACTTGGTCATATCTCCACCTTGAATTAAACAATAGATTAACAGAATATAAAGCTAGTCACGAAGAAGTGCTATGGAAACTATGTAGACGGGAAGCATTGTCCTGTTCTACCACTGTACTAAGTAATGAAGCTGCAAGAGGACGAAAATCTAGGCCAAGTCAAAGTGAATAGAGTATATTAAATAAGATGATTTGCACGGGAACATGTACAGAACCTGTCTGTCTGTAAGTCTGTCTGTATCTATGTATATGTATGTATGTATGTACGTATGTTTATATGTATCTATGTCTGAATGATGTCGACAGCTTTTGTTGTGGTGTTCAACATCACCTCTCTCTCTCTCTCTCTCTCTCTCTCTCTCTTCTTCTTCTTCTTCTTCTTCTTCTACTTCTCCATCTCTTCCTCCTCCTTCTCCTCCACATTCAGTTTCTCTCCCTCCTCCTTCCCCCTTCCATCTCCTTCCCTCTACTCCCCCTCTCCTCCCTCCCTCTCCATTCTCTCCAACACCTTCATTTCCTCAATCTGCTAGCTCCACACCAGGAAAACTATAAACCCAGCCCTGAAAGATTTGGAAATACCATGTAAAGCGTTCTGGGAATAAAATAGAGAAAACGGCAGCAGAAAACGAGATATTTTTACGCACACTATTATTTTTTTCTTACTCTAAGATTGGTGTTGTAGCCTTTATTTCGATGGGCTGGTGTTGTTAGGAGTGTTGTTTTTTGTCCTCTCTCTCTCTCTCTCTCTCTCTCTCTCTCTCTCTCACACACACACACACACACACACACACACACACACACACACACACACACACACACACACACACACACACACACACACACACACACACACTTCCTGCCACATCCAAAACCCTCCACGTTGCATCCTGTGCCCTAATCGTCCCTCCATTATACTCCCTATACCATTGTGTTTTTCGGGAGTTTACTTTGAAAATCGTCATAAAACCTATTGTAAGGGTGACAGTATGTGTGTGTGTGTGTGTGTGTGTGTGGTAGGGCCAGCCATGACCCACACAGGATTGAATCTCCCAGAGGTGACAGGTGTGTGAACCCCTACATTATCACTAGCTTGTA
The DNA here is from genome assembly GCF_032717465.1 of Coenobita brevimanus. Classification (NCBI taxonomy): domain Eukaryota; kingdom Metazoa; phylum Arthropoda; class Malacostraca; order Decapoda; family Coenobitidae; genus Coenobita; species Coenobita brevimanus. Next base: position 15,200,399 of record NC_137060.1, on the reverse strand, counting down.
CATGTGAGTGTGTGTACAGCATGTGTGCGTGAGTCAGCATGTACAGTATGTGCGTACCTTGGTGTATGTGTGAGAACCTGTGTACGTGAATATGACCCATTTTCTGTTCGCGTGTTCTAGTGTGTATGTAGGTTGTTGTGTGTCTGAGTAAACATGTACATTCCAGTGTGTGTGTGTGTGTGTGTGTGTGTGTGTGTGTGTGTGTGTGTGTGTGTGTGTGTGGGGTGTATGTGTGTGTGGGTGGGTGGGTTGGTGGTGTATATGTGTGTGGGTGGGTGGGTTGGTGCGTGTATGTTTGTGTGGGTGGGGGGGTTGGTGGGTGTATGTGTGTGTGTGGGGGTGGGTTGGTGGGTGTATGTGTGTCTGAGTGTTTTCTTGGTTGTGTACCTAGGTGCGGCCCTGTGTGTGTGTGTGTGTGTGTGTGTGTGTGCGCGCGCGCGCGCGGTTCATGTGGAAATTACCACTCCGGTTGGGCTTCCCAGGAGAGAGAGAGAGAGAGAGAGAGAGAGAGAGAGAGAGAGAGCAGACAGATGAATTAGAGGCGTAACCCACGTAACAGAATATCGAGCAATATGAACAAAGAGCCAAAGAAAGAAGAAAATACAAAATCTTGGGAATACAGTACAAAAAAATTAACCAAGATGAAAACACAGAATAACGGGTCGAGAATTTTGTCATCGGAAAGAAAATGGAGAACATGTGGTGAAAATGAGGAGAGGCACAGAAGGAAATATATAAAAATGTAGAAAATAAAGCATAAAAACAGATAAAGGAAAGAAAAAAAAAACGTGCAAGAAAAGAAAGGTGTGACGAGAAATTGTCATAAAAATTACTAAGACAATGAGAAGAACACTATAAGAGACCAGGAAGGAAGAAAATGACTTGGAGGTAGAAATACGCTGCAGTAAGGAGTTTGTGATTAGAGAGACAGACATAAAGACAGATAGACAGACAGGCATAATGAGACAGACAAACAGCTGGATAGGCAGATAGACGTCAGACAGTCAGAGGCGGGTAGAGACCGGGAGGTTATTTAACGGAGAGGGACAGACGAGGTTAAAGGAGACGAAGAGAGGTGACTGAAAGGAGAGAGAGAGAGAGAGAGAGAGAGAGAGAGACTAAGACATCAGCGCACAGATAGAAATACATTGTTATCTAAAAAAAAAAAAAATAAACATTTAATCCATTACTTATCTAAATAGCATATAAATTTTATCCTGACCCAGTTCGACAGTTGTTTTACTCACTAATAAACAGTCCGTGTATGTGTGTATGTATGTGTGTATGTATGACTATTGTAGCGGCCGGCATGCATATGCCTATAACCCTTCCACTTCAAAAATGATTTCCTTTTCAGTGAAACTTAAAAAACCACTACCAGATTTTTTTTTATCATTAAACTTATGAAGGTTCTCGAATAGGGAAGGGGTCAGTGAAGGTCGTACGTACTCATCTTAAGAAAAAAGAAAAATGAAGAAAAGTCTCTTAAGGCGAATTAACACGTATGCTGGTAGCAACAACAAAATGAGTTATCGTAGTGAAGGAGTGCAACTTGCCCGCATTACCAAGGAACACCACTTTCTGTCACTTGAGAAATGACCCGCCTCCACCCAGTGTTTAAATGACCCACCTCCACCTAGTGCTTTAAATGACCCGCCCCCACCCAGTGCTTTAAATGACCCACCTCCACCCAGTGCTTTAAATGACCCGCCCCCACCCAGTGCTTTACATGGGCCCCCTCCCCTAAGTGTTTAAAATGGCCTGCTCCCTACCCAGTCCTTTAAATGACCCGCCCCCACTCAGTGCTTTAATACAGTTGCGGATATGGGAAAGCATTTAGAGTGGAGAGAGAGAGAGAGAGAGAGAGAGAGAGAGAGAGAGAGAGAGAGAGAGAGAGAGAGAGAGAGAGAGAGAGAGAGAGAGAGAGAGGAAGGGGATATTATTTGTGAGTTTTGTCAATATTTGTGTTAGGGGTCAGTGTGTTTGAGAAATTGTGTATATGCATGGACTTAATCACCTATGCACTTAAAAAGGACTAATGCATTTCCAAGGTAGAGCCATATAACAGACAAACGATATATATGTTAAGAGAAATATTACATGAAGAAGGTCGGGGAGGAATAAATAAATAAGTAAATAAATGAAAGATAAGTAGTACAGAAACAAAAGGGGTGCCAGCGCAGTCACTAATGTCAACATCATACTTCGTTGTTGTAACTCATGGGATATCCCTCATGACATCACGCAGGGTCACAGTTGCTGCACCTTATCACATTTTCTTTGGTAATTCTCCATTTTCCTAGATCCCAGAACTGAACTGTACGAAGGAAAACAGAACAGGTTCGTGAATTTCGGCCTAAAGTCTCGAACTGAAGATTCTGAGTGGGTGATAACGTCGGCATGAAGAAGGGGAAAATTTAAGAACCTCCCACCAAGATTTCTAGCTCCCGGCAACTTAAGCCTCAGGCGGTGACCATTATATAAACCGTTATCCCCAACCGACGTACGCCACTAGTCAAACGCACACACACACAAACACCATATCACCGCCTACCCAGCCAGGGAAGCATACCCGAGCTGAAACGTGAATTATATCAGCAGCTGGATTCATTTTCGAAGCTAAGATGAGAGGGCTTGGCGTGTCTTGCCTGGTGTTGGTGGTGATGGCGGTGGTGCTCCTGCCCCAGCAGAGCGAGGCGCAGGGCTGGCAGGCTATTGTGCCCGTCCTCGTCAACAAGATCAAAGGGTGGGTACAGACAGATTTTCTTCAACAGAAACAAATATCGTTTTGTAGGCTAGACGCCATGATACTTCCCGAAGACATGCTACGTCTCTGATTTTTCACATTTTAAACTGATGCTCTTACTGAAATACCAAATTTGACATTTAAATTGATTCTGATGTTTACAGACTGAATTTACCATAAGTTGATTCTGATGCTTACAGACTGAATTTACCACGAGCTGATTCTGATGCTTGTAGACTGAATTTACCACGAGCTGATTCTGATGTTTGTAGACTGTATTTGGCTTTTAGACTGATATTGCTGGAAAACCGTTAATATCGCAAACTGATCTTGATGCAAGAAAGAATCTGGCAGTTAGACTGATTTGGTTTAATACTGTACAAGTAGACTAATTTTGATATCATCTTATTAATTGAACCTGACAGACTGATTTCGATGGGAGACCGACTTTGACAGACGGATTTTGACGGAAAACCGAATGAGGCAGACAGATTGATGTGAAACTGAGTTTAACACTTTGATATTTTGATGTAACACTGATTTTAACACTTTAAGCTAATTTTGATGCTTTAGACTGAAAATTTAGACTGACGATGATGGAAGACCAATTTAGCTACTGATTCTGACGTAAGGCCGAATTTTAAACTTAAAAAGAATATGGTGCTAAAGACTGATTTTGAGACAGATTGACTTTTGAATGTCGAATATCACACTTGGACAGTTTTTTGACTGACTGATTCTGATGCAGGACATAATTTGACAGATTAATTTTGATGTATGACCGATTTGACAGGCCAGTTTTGATGTAGGACCGATTTTGACAGGCTAATTTTGATGTATGATCGATTCTGACAGACTTATTTTGATATAAGATCGATTTTGACGGGCTGATTATGATGCAGGACCGATTTTGACAGACTGATTTTGACGTATGGCCATTTTTGACACTTAGAGACTGATTTTACTAGTGTCACGCCGAGGACTTTCTTTTTTTCTTTTTCTTTTTTTTATTGCTATCACCAGACTATTTTATTCAGCTTAGAGGGAATTTCTACAACTAGACGGGTTAGATGTAGCCTTCATTAACCCCTCCACCACCCAAAACCTTTCTTAAATCTAGTAAAATCGTCAGACAGTAGCAAGAATAAAATGAAAAAAAAAAGAAAATTAAAAAGTGTGTCATTTTTTTGTAAGGGCAACTCAACACACACTGACCTTGATCCTAGTTGTCTGAGTTAGTCTCTCTGTCTGTCTGTCTGTCTATCTGTCTGTCTGTCTGTCTGTCTCTCTCTCTCTCTCTCTCTCTCTCTCTCTCTCTCTCATTAAACATTTCTTTTACTCTAATTTCCAGTCCAATCTTCAGCACATCTTTATCATCAATTGCCACAAGTAAATACTGAACCCTCCTATCAGGTCCAGTCAGGCCACACAGGACCATAAGATCCGTGTCGTCTGTAAACCCATGTAACTCTCATTTCCCTCTAATTCTGCCGTAACTCAGGCTGTGGAGAGACGGAGAGTTTGAACTAATGGGTCACATCTGCAACTACTCTGTCACCCCGAAAATCAAGCGATGGCAGCTTTACTACAAGGGCAGGATGTGGTGCCCTGGCTGGACGACTTTCAGGGGAGAAGGTAAGCTACTTAAAACTCATTATTATTCATTTACTATACTCCATTTACATTAACTTGGTCCAGATTTTCGTCCTCTTGCGTCTTATTTCACGTAGGACGTCATAAGGCAATACTGTGGCTCTATATCCTTTGCATCGCGCTTTTTCGCGACTAGTCATCTTCTTTTGTCCGTCTACCTTCACAACTCAGTATTCACATGGAAAGAGGGCAGTTTTAGGCCAAGTTAAGGTAAAATTAGTATATACGTAGTTATTAATCAGTTGTAGTATAAGGAGTGGATGTGTTGTCCGGGGTGAAGGACTATTAGGGGATAAGGTAGGCTGTATTATCGTATCAGGGGAGAATAGGTAGGATATATGCACTGTTAGTATTAGGAATTTATTTAGTTATCTATCAACTGTTTATTTATCAACTGGAGTAGAAGGACTGGATGTGGCGCGTGGGGTGAGGGACTACCTAGGGAGGAGGTACGATACACACTCACTGTACATGTTAAGTTGCAAGCACGTAAAAGCAAAGACACTACCTTAGCACATGCGGTTAAGTTGTAGATCATTTCTGGATAACGAGTTGCAATGAGAGGAGAGGGGAAGTGTTAGTGGGCGAGGGGAGAAGATACACACACACATACACTCTCTCTCTCTCTCTCTTTCTCTCTCTCTCTCTCTCCACTACACTTCGTCAGGCCGAAACTCCCCACAATTTGAGTGATTCATGCGTTCACAACTGTACTGCCACAATCCCAGAGTTCACCGACACTTCCTTGCCAGTTCCGACAATGGAAGATATTTTTAAAAATGAAATATTATGATGGTAGCAATATGAAGCACACAGGAAAAAAATATGTGAAGGAATTGTTCTTTCTAACGTTTGGGGAGAAGTGAGATGTAATGTAAAGCACACAGCAAGAAAGTATGGGAAAAATTATACTGTGATGTTGGGGGAGGAAATGGGATCTATGGAAGGCAGGGTACAAAAGCTGGTAGGGGATTCACGAACTGTTACTTGCGGTAATACAGTCAGGTATAAGGGTTTTCTTGTCGTCCCATGGCATGCATCTACTTCATATTTATAGGGTATGTCCGTCACTCTCCTCCCCGACACATCATATCAAGGAACATCATCTGAGGGTAGGGAATCATACCAAAGCCTCTTGCATTTATTAATATTAGGCAGTAGAAGTGAAGTGTATCTGTAAGAGTTAAACCTGTCTAATTATATATATTCCCAAGGTAACCGCCTTCCTTCTTGCCCTACAGCTGAAACCAGGAGCCAGTCTGGAGTGGTGGGCAAGACTGTGAAGGACTTTGTGGACAAGGCTCACAACGCAGGGTTTATCACTGAACAGCAGGCACAGCAGTGGCTGGCCGGTCAATAAAGAGGCCATAACCCTGAATACGTAATCTGTCTATCGGTATAGCCATGAGCAAAAGTTCGGCGAATCAAACCACACAGCTAAAGTCTGAGAGGGAATGATTCTTTTGTCTGGGGAGGGATGAGAATTATGGAAGGCAGGACTCAGTGCTGGAAGAGGATTGTCTGGTAACTCTTGGTCATGGCTGTACCGCTGTGGGTAACCTGGGGTGGGAGATACCCCAAGAAAGAAAAATATGTTAAAATAGTTGTCAAACATTTAATGAACTACATAAATACAGGAAAAGTTCTGACCATTGTACTTTCTCTTAAACCTAATGCTAGTTTACCAATCGCTTTCCATGTACTGAAGAAAAAATAAAAGTAAACTTACATGAAAAAAAAAAAAGTTATTATGTACTCAACACTCTCAGGAAAGAGCTTAGTTGTAAGGCGTGTCCCTGAGAGGTGGATGCTGATTCTTTCTGTAAGCAACAATTTACTTTTCAGAGACACACAGGAATGCCTGAAGACGCATTTAAAAAGACGCATTGTGAGAAAGATACGGTTCACCCTAACGACGTCCGCATGATCTGCAGTCACTGATAGTCAATCCACATGTACACACTATTTATCTGCCTATGTATTCAGTTAACTATCAGTCTCCCTAAAACCAGACGCTTTAATCCCGGAAAAGGTGGCTACAATAAATCTCCTCCATGCCGTCCTGTCTTCTGACCTCAAGCTGTCCTCCCTCCATTCACACATCGCTCATTCCTATAATCTCTTCATACCTCTCCAAAACTATAATGCCTGAGAAGCTGTCACATAAATTTCATACATATAAATATCACCGTAAAGCATAAAGAAGCCTGCGTGCCGAACCGAATGAGAGCAAAACAAAACACATCCTCATTTGCCCAGCTAATAATAGTGGTGTTCCTCAGGGCTCTGTTCCATCACCACCTCTCTTCCCTTTTATTCATCAGTGACCTTGTAAGCTGCATATCTAACCCTGTCCATTCATACACTGATGATTCCACCCTTCACCTTTCCATTCGCTTCCCGCAGCGTCCATCTCAGCAGTTACTTCAAAAAACAAAGGATGAGGCAATGGCACACCTAATGTCTGACTTGGCTCATATCTCTGTTTGGGGTAAAAGTAAGTCTGTTGTTTTTAATGCATCGAAAACTCAGTTCTTGTATCTATCAACCCGTCAAAATCTTCCAAAGGAGTACACACTATAGTTTAACAATATCCACCTCAATCCTGCATCATCTTAAAACATGCTTGAGGTTTCATTCTCTCGGGATTTAACTTGGAAAGAACATATTACCTCCTTTGTAAAATCTGCTTCCAAGAGATTAGGTGTGCTAAGCCGACTCCGTACCTTCCTTACCCCTGCACAGTTGTTGATTTTATACACGGGTTTTGTTCGCCCCTGTGTAGAGTACAACTCTCACGTCTAGGGAGGCTCCCCATATACAGCTCTTCTCAACAAGGTGGAGTCAAAGGCTTTTCGTCTTATTATCTCTCCTTTTCTTACTGGCTCCCTTCAACTTTTGTCTCATTGCCGCACTGCTGTATCGCTACTTCGGTGGTCACTGCTCGTCTGAACTGTCTGCTTGCATCCCTCCACCATAACAACTGGCATGTAGCGGCCATCTAGCAACGAACCCTCATCCCTTTTCTGTCCACCTCTCTAATGCAAGAGTTAACCGTTACTCCCAGCCCTTCATGTATGTAGCAGGTCAGCTCTGGAACTGTCTCCCTTTGTCTGTATTTCCTACTGCCTACGATCTCCAGTCTTTCAAACGCATTGTGTCCAAGCATCTCAAAAGGAACGGATCTTGAATTTGGCTGTCCATTATCTTGTTTTTGTTTTTCTTCGATGGAGCAATTTGGGGGCTCCTGGCCTTTGGTTCCTTCTACCTTGCATTAAAAAAAAAATAAAGTCTGAAGGCACTAGCTTATTTCATTTTATTTTATTTTATTTTTCAATCAAAGGAAGAAGGAAACAGAGGCTAGAAACCCTCAAAGTTGTTCCCTCCACGAAGAGAGAGAGAGAGAGAGAGAGAGAGAGAGAGAGAGAGAGAGAGAGAGAGAGGGAGGCCACCTCAGATAACACTAGAATATCACACATCAGCAGTAACGTTTTACTCTATCCACTTTAACTGGCATAAAATTAACACCTTTCCGTCTTGAATGGCGACTTGCAACAAGAGATCAACACTAGAATATGGTGCCAGTCACGAAGTAGTGCTAGGGAAAGGATATAGAACTATATTATCTTATTCTCCATTGAGTGTCGTGAAATTAGCTGCAGAATGACGAAAATGTCCTCCATGTTAAGGTGATAAAACTGTCGTGCCATTTGGATATTTTTTTTACTTTTTGTTTTAAGGAGAACTAACTATTTATGTGAACTGGAAACAAAGCTATCTCTGAAAACCTTAGTAGATACCAGTAAAGTGCTCTTTGTGAGCGTGTGACGAGCGAGCAAGCGTTTGTACATACTCTTATCATTACAATTTCATCTTGGTGTAAAATTTCAACATTTCTTGTGAGGTAAGAGAAGAATAATTGAGCTAATCTATTGACTTTCTCACGTTTTTCCCCGTCACACACACACACACACACACACACACACACACACAGACGCATGCACGAGCGTAATACCCGATATTTAATTGTTGGTATTCATGCAAGAAAACACAGAGTTATAACAGGAAATCTTTTTAAAATCTATTTCATAGTGGAACATGCCAATTGAAGCCCTCGGTACACTTCCTTGGAACGCTGGGATTCTAGGGGTTTCCTTTAGTCTCATGAATAAATTTATAACAAAAAACATAATTTATTCATTATACCTACTACCTGCTGAAATCTCTTCTCTATCTCGCTTAGTAGAAAAGTTATTAGCCTCTGATAACCATGGCGGTCGGGCAGTGTCGTGTCGGGCCGCTTATATCTCAGCTGAACGTAAACATGGCTTCCCTACACCTGCTGTCTTCGCACGCTGCGCTCGCTCACTCATAATAATGCAGCCTATTTATGAAGGTACAACACAACTATAATCAGACAGTACATGGAAATAAGGAGAGAACTGCATGACAAACGGCAGAGACTATAATGTAAAAGACAAATGAACACAAGGAAAGAACTGCATGAGAGAAGAGGTAACATCTATAACGCCGACACTAAATGAAAACACAGGGAAAGAAAAGCATTTTAGAAATAGGTAGTAACTCTAATACATGATCCAAACACAAGGAAAGAATTGGAAGGAAAAAAAAAAAAAAAGATATCCGGGCTGGAGTCAAGGACGGGATTGGCCAGTAACGTCATCAATTTACAATGGATGTGATCCCCCTAATGGTAACAATGTCGCTTTTCAGGCATATCAGATTCTATGTTATCGGCATTAATTCTCCTCCATTTCGCTATATCACTACCCTTTGTGACGTAAATAAAGTTCTTCAGTAAGAACGTATACCCTATGTTGTTATTTTCCTGTTTTTAATCTGTATGAAATTTCGACGAGGGAAACTAGAAACAGAGATGATAACTTGGCAACTGGGCGCACTTCATCCCAGCAGCTATATAAGCCTCAGACTCCCTCCCTGCATCACGCGGTCACCACACTCTCGCAATCACCACCCAGCCAGGGACGCCCACCCGAGCTGAAACGTATATTTTAGCTGTAGCTTCATACATTTGGAGACTAAGATGAGAGGACTTGGCGTAAGTTGCCTGGTGGCGGTGGCGATGGTGGTGGTGCTCCTCCCCCAGAGAAGCGAGGCGCAGGGATGGGAGTCCCTTTTGCCTGTACTCGTCGACAGAATCAAAGGGTGAGAACATAAAGAATCAGCTGTTATGATTACATACATATTTTGACAATACTAAATGTTAATTCAATTTTTAATATTAGTGCTATTCAGTTCAGACGGCTTCTAGTTTGGCTTGGTGATATAAATGATTCAGAGCTGTGTAAATCAATATTAGCCATTTTTGTAAGTATACCTGCATGTATAGATGATTAAGAAAAAAGATTTGATGCACACTTCGCGTCAAACAGTCTGCCACCACAGACGTTGGCTATTGGACAATGCCAAAGGATTCTCCCTGACGGTAATGAATTTAGTTTTTAAGTATATATATATATATATATATATATATATATATATATATATATATATATATATATATATATATATCGCTTACTTGATATTTCAGTCATATGCATATTCAGATGACAACAGATTAATTACCTCTTACCATCACTAGCTATATTGATATATCATTAGATCCCTCCTGTGTGATACTTTTTTGTTCGACTGTCATCCCATGGCATTAGGGTCTGGCTTAGCATTGTATCTCTGGTATGGCTTAGGCTGTGGAGAGACGGGGAGTTTGAGTTCATGGGTCACACCTGCAATTACACCGTGAACCCCAAGATCAAGCGTTGGCAGTTGTACTACAGGGGCAGGATGTGGTGCCCGGGGTGGACCGCCATCAGGGGGGAAGGTACGTACATACTGTATATGCTCATTATCAATCACTTATTATTTATAATGATTTACAATGGGTTAAATGAGGGCCGTTACCACAAGTGAAGAATGTAACACCCACAGATATTCAGCAGTAATCATTAATGTATCTCTTGATTTAACTATTGCAGTGTATTCTTCATCCTTTGTCAAGCTTTTATTCTGTATTTGCATTTAATTTACTCCTGTGTATTCGTGTTAGTGTACTCGCCCCATACGGGACACAATTCATCACTGTTTAATTTCGTGTTACTTATTGATATAATTTTGACTTTCACTGTATTTCTGACGTCAAAATGAATTACATATAAACCATGCCGTAAGACCTACTATAACATTTGCGTTATGAGTCTGTCAAATTTACTTCATTCCTTCTTACGTGTTAAAGTTATACTTGTCTAAGTGGAATATCTGGTAAAGGTATTCATGTGTGATATGTCTTAAAGTTATTTATGTGTAGGTGGTATGTCTCAAGTTACTGCTGTATAAATGGTATGGCTATTAAGTTATTGCTGTGTTAGTGGCATATCTGTTAAGTTATTCCTGTGTAAGTGGTATATCTGTTAAGTTATTGCCATGTAAGTGGTGTCTGTCTTCCTGCGTAGATAATATGTGTGATAAATGTTATGTGCTGTTAGTCCATTACATAAATACATCTATCTATCTATCTATCTATCTATCTATATCTATCTATCTATCTATCTATATCTATCTATCTATCTATCTATCTATCTATATATATATATATATATATATATATATATATATATATATATATATATATATATATATATATATATCTGTGCAGCTGAGACCCGGAGCCAGTCAGGAGTGGTGGGCAAGACTGTGACTGACTTCGTTAACAAGGCCCACAACGCCGGACTGATCACGGAGGAGCAGGCCCAGCAGTGGCTCGCAGGACAGTAAACCACTCCAGTTAAAACCACCCACATGACCACGTCCAGTCTCCATGAACACTTATAAATGTCACCAAACTAACGTTGAATATTACCAGGGAAACATATCTCTAAAGGATCAGGCCCAGCAGTGGTTCACAGGACAGTAAAGCTCTCTATTTAACATCATTCTTGTCTATATATATATATATATATATATATATATATATATATATATATATATATATATATATATATATATATATATATAAAGGGACGTAGGTTGGATTTTAAAAGTGGTGTCGGGGGAATTGATTATGGGATGATCCAAGGAGAAATCTTTAGAAGGGTCTGGGGTATTAATCTACCGAAAATTTGGTGACACTGAAAAACATTTGAAAATATCACAGGAAGAAGCAAATTATGCTAGCTTTCCAGCCTTTATTCTGCTTACGTGTCTGGTTGTCATCGTCATTACATTAGTCTAGTGTTCTGTAAGCAGTCAAAATATGCTATATGTTGGACCCCTTTAGCCAGAGGACGTCATGTATATTTTTACCTTCAGACGATTATATTTATCCGTGCAGAAACATTGGAAGCTGGAAAAATTACAGTTAACCTTTATCAGCCCTTGACTACGAAGAGAGGATTTCATGAACTGAATACACCAACAACAAATATCCCTAAATGGAAAATGTCCCATACTGAAGGGTTGAGAAAGAAGTTCCCCACGTTTCCGTCCATAGTGTACATATCGTTCTTGTTATCCATCAATCACCCACCCATACTCAAACGCTGCGCATTCAAGTTTCACCTGAAAATTGTGTGGAACCAGACATCATGCAGTTTAGACATCAGTTTGCTATCTAGTCTCAGTGACTGATGTCATATTTATCTATGATGCTTTATATCATAATTTGAATGATGTTGATGTATGAAATAAGGTTGCATTTTCCTTTTCAATATACTTTTCAGTCAGCTTGGTAATTTGTTTATTAATTTCATTTTATTTTTTGTTTGCTCATTCACAGTTTGTGCATGACCAGTAGATAATAAACAGTTGAGTGCGTCTGGTGTTTTAATAAGTATTTGCATATCAAATTCATCACTAAAAATGAACATTTTTGCCTCTTCCTAGTACTTATAGGGTGTTCTGGCAAGTTGTACGATTTTATTTTTTTTAACAAATACCCGGTGATAGATATATATATATATATATATATATATATATATATATATATATATATATATATATATATATATATATATATATATATATATATATATATGTATAAATATATATATATTTGTGGTAGGTGGGGGCGCTCACCATCCACTCACTCAATGTAGTGCTGCTCTCGGGTGTCTGCCCTGTCCTCTCCTCCATCCTTCTTTCCTTCCATCTTCATCTATCTTTATTTCCATCATTCTTTCCTCGTCCTTCTGCCTACGGGTGACTTTACACTCCCTATTCTGTCTTTCGTTCCTCCATTCTTTCCTCTTCCTTCTGCCTGTGGGTGACTCTACACTGAGTGAGAAGCCAAATGGTTTCCTGTACACCAGGAAACCATTTACTACGCTGGGATGTAAGCATATAACCAAATTTTGGCGCCTGGTGATTTAGTGGGTAATTATTGTGTTCCAATCGGATTGAACCGGTGAAGGTTTATATCCAAGGGGTGGTTGGGGTTTATTGCTCACGTAATGCCACTCAGGGATGAGTGAGGTTGGTCACTCTCATCTTAAATGTCAGGACCAACTGCGTAGCCCCTGGAGAAAAAGAAGTGAGTGGTAATCATAGGGATATGTGTCTTCTTAGTGTAAGAGGAAGAGTATATAAGTATATATTAAGATACTTGGGTTAGGGAAATAGCAGAGGAATTAATTGGAGAAGAACCGGGAGGTTTTAGAAGGGAAGAGGCTGTGTAGATCAGATAATCATTCTTAAGTATGTGGCCTTCATGGATTTGGAGAAAGCATATGACAGGGTGGATAGACAAGGAGTTTGAAAAGTATTAAGGATATATGGGTAAAGGGGACGTTGCTGAATGCCGTGAAGAGTATGTATGAGGGTGCTAAGGCTGCAGTGCTTGTGGATAGAGAACTGAGTGAATTTTTCTGTCTCAATGTTGAATTGAAACAGGGATGTGTCATGTCCCCATGGTTGTTCAATCTGTATATGGATGGGGTTACAAAAGGGATACAAGGTAGGGCAGTGGATGTTGGAGCGACCCTAATGAGCGAGGGCAATATTTGGAAACTCCCTGTACTGTTGTTTTGCAGATGATACTGTATTGTTAAGTGAAGACGAAGAGGAACAGCAAGGCTTGGTGAATGAGTTTGGGAGTGTGTGTGAGAAACAGAATCTAAAGGTTAATGTAGGGAAGAGAAAATTTATTGCTACTATCACACTATCTGAGTCAGCTCTGGGATGAGTTTTAGACCTGAATGGGTTAGAAGCAGCCCTCATTCACTCCTCCAGGAAAAGAGGACTTTCCTATGTTGATCAAGCTGTTTGGAGGTAGCGACAATGCATGCGACAAATACAATACCTGAATTCATCATTCATAAACATTTATCATGCTTGCCATGTATATAGTAATATATTTTCAGCTTTATGGCTGCAATATCAATAAACCGTGTATAATAATAATAATAATAATAATAATAATAATAAATAATAATAATAATAATAATGCCCTTGTGTGGGAAAGGAGGTCAGGATGATGATGATGATGATGAGGATGAGGATGAGGATTATTATTATTATTATACACACACACACACACACACACACACACACACACACACACACAAAGGCTTATACTTGCTACCTCCAAACGATTTTCTTCAGCTTATGGGAGAGATCTTGTAGCAAAAGGATAAGTGACAGTATATATTTTGACCTCTCCTGCTCGAAAAGGCTCTCCCAAGCTGAATATAAGTGACTGTTGCCAGCAAGATTGAATAAATACGCAATACAATAAGTACGAGCATATACACCGGCGTATATATATATATATATATATATATATATATATATATATATATATATATATATATATATATATATATATATATATATAAAGCATCCTGCGCCGAAACATAATAAAACCACGCAGTTTTTGAGATTGGCGCTGAAAACTGTTAAATTTCGTAAAAATGCACAGTATTTAACAATAATCAACGGAGTTTAAAAAAAAAATCGTAGTCCTTGCCGTAATACTCCATAAATACCAGGAAGAGATAGGAATGTTTACTTTTATGGATTAACTTGACTTGGGAGTACTTAATAAAACACTAGATGCACTCAACCTTTTATTACCAACCGGACATCCACACACATATATATATATATTGCAACTTTCATTCGCATACAGTATCAACATCATTTAAAATATGATATAAAACATCACAGATAAATATGACATCAGTCACTGTGACTAGACATAACAAACTGATGTCTAAATTCCATGATGTCTGGTTGCACATAATTTTCGGGTGAAACTTGAATGCGCAGCGTTTGAGCATGGATGGGTGATTGATGGATAACAAGAACGATATGTACACTATGGACGGGAACTTGGGGAACTTCTTTCTCAACCCTTCAGTATGGGACATTTTCCATTTAGGGATATTTGTTGTTGGTGTATTCAGTTCATGAAATCCTCTCTTCGTAGTCAAGGGCTGATAAAGGTTAACTGTAATTTTTCCAGCTTCCAATGTTTCTGCACGGATAAATACAATCGTCTGAAGGTAAAAATATACATGACGTCCTCTGGCTAAAGGGGTCCAACATATAGCATATTTTGACTGCTTACAAAACACTAGACTAATGTAATGACGATGACAACCAGACACGTAAGCAGAATAAAGGCTGGAAAGCTAGCATAATTTGCTTCTTCCTGTGATATTTTCAAATGTTTTTCAGTGTCACCAAATTTTCGGGAGATTAATACCCCAGACCCTTCTAAAGATTTCTCCTTGGATCACCCCATAATCAATTCCCCCGACACCATTTTTACAATTCAACCTACGTCCCTTTATATATATATATATATATATATATATATATATATATATATATATATATATATATATATATATATATATATATATATATATATATATATATATATATATATATAATGGACAAGAGTGATGTTAAATAGAGAGCTTTACTGTCCTGTGAACCACTGCTGGGCCTGATCCTTTAGAGATATGTTTCCCTGGTAATATCGAACGTTAGTTTGGTGGCATTTTTAAGTGTTCATGGAGACTGGACGTGGTCACGTGGGTGGTTTTAACTGGAGTGGTTTACTGTCCTGCGAGCCACTGCTGGGCCTGCTCCTCCGTGATCAGTCCGGCGTTGTGGGCCTTGTTAACGAAGTCAGTCACAGTCTTGCCCACCACTCCTGACTGGCTCCGGGTCTCAGCTGCAAAGATATATAGATATATGTATGTATGTATTGGACTAACAGCACATAACATTTATCACACATACTATCTACGCAGGAAGACAGACACCACTTACATGGCAATAACTTAACAGATATACCGCTTACACAGGAATAACTTAACAGATATGCCACTAACACAGTAATAACTTAACAGCCATAACATTTATACAGCAGTAACTTGAGACATACCACCTACACATAAATAACTTTAAGACATATCACACATGAATGACTTTACCAGATATTCCACTTAGACAAGTATAACTTTAACACGTAAGAAGGAATGAAGTAAAATTGACAGACTCATAACCCAAATGTTATAGTAGGAGGTCTTACGACATGGTTTATGTGTAATTCATTTTGACGTCAGAAATACAATGAAAGTCAAAATTATATCATCATTAAGTAACACGAAATTAAACAGTGAAGAATTGTGTCCCGTATGGGGCGAGTACACTAAAATGAATACACAGGAGTAAATTAAATGCAACTACAAAATAAAAACAAATGATGAAGAATACACTGCAACAATTAAAGCAATAGATACATTAATGATTACTGCTGAATGTCTGTAGATGTTACATTCTTCCCTTGTGGTGACGACCCTCATTTAACCCAGTGTAAATAATATAAATAATGAATGGATGTGGATGTGATAGAAAGCGTTAAGAGAAATACGTTGAGGTGGTTTGGCCATGTGGAGAGGATGGAGAGCGAAGGACTAACAAAGAGAGTGAATATGAGTGAACTGGGGGGGGGGGAGAGGGAGCGGGAGGCCGAGGATGAGATGGAGAGATGAAGGAAGAAGTACAGTATATTAGAGAGGGGGATGTGAGCTGGGGGGAGGGTAGTGAAATGGCGAGGGACTGGGCGACATGGAGGCGATTTGTTTATGGCCACTCTTTAGGGACTCAAGACGTCTGGCAATAGATAGATAGATAGATTAATAATGAGCATATAATTATGTACGTACGTACCTTCCCCCCTGATGGAGGTCCACCCCGGGCACCACATCCTGCCCCTGTAGTACAACTGCCAACGCTTGATCTTGGGGTTCACGGTGTAATTGCAGGTGCGACCCATGAACTCAAACTCCCCGTCTCTCCACAACCTAAGCCATACCAGAGATACAATGCTTAATGCCATAGGATGTACAGTACAGTCGAACAAAAAAGTATCACAGCAGGGATCTAATGATATATCAATATAGCTAGTGATGGTAAGAGGTAATTGATCTGTTGTCATCTGAATATGCATATGACTGAAATATCAAGTAAGCGATATATATATATATATATATATATATATATATATATATATATATATATATATATATATATATATATATATTTATATATATATATATATATATATATATATATATATATATATATATATATATATATATATATATATATATAGATAGATAGATAGATGGATGGATCTATTGCCAGTGCCTCAATCCCGTTTGGGGTGGCCACAAACAAATCGCCTCCAAGTCGCCCTGTCCCCCGCCATTTCACTGCCCTGCTCCCAACTCACACGCCCCCTCTCTCATATACCTCTCCACCCCATCCCTCCATCTCATCCTTGGCCTCCCCCTCCCTCTTCCCCCCTCCACCTCACTCACATACACTCTTTTCGTCAGTCTTTCACCCTCCATCCTCTCCACATGGCCAAACCACCTCAGTGTGTTCCTCATAACGCTTCCTATCACATCCACATCCACACCACAATGCTCCTTTATATCCTCATTCGTCAGCCTGTCTCTCCATGTGACTCCACAGGCTCCTCTTAAATAACTCATTTCCACTGCTCTCACTCTTGACTTGTGTCCTTCCAACAACGTCCAAGCTTCACTTCCAAACGTTAGAGTTGGTATCACAATACTGTCATGTAGTAACTTTTTCACTTCCATGCTCACTTCCCTGATTCTTATCACTGCTTTCAAAGAGCCAGCAACCTTTCTTCCCTGCTGTACCCTTTCAAGCACTTCATCCTCCAAACCTCCATCCTTACTCATCACACTACCCAAGTACTTAAACGTACTCACATTTTCCAATTCCTCACCATCCAACCTCGCTGTACATTCACTGACTTCACCTCTCTCAAAGACCATCACTTTACTCTTCCCTACATTCACCTTTAGATTCCGTTTCTTACACACTCTCCCAAACTCATCCACCAAGCCTTGCAGCTCCCCTTCGTCTTCACTCAACAACACAGTATCATCTGCAAACAACAGTACAGGGAGTTTCCAAACACTATCCTCTCTCACCAGGGCCAATCCAACATCCATTACCCTACCTTGTACCTCTTTTATTACCCCATCCATGTACAGATTGAACAACCATGGAGACATGACACATCCCTGTTTCAACCCAACTTTCAAAGAGAAAAATTCACTTAGTTCACCATCCACACGCACTGCAGCCTTCGCACCATCGTACATACTCTTCACAGCATTCAACAACTTCCCATCTACTCCATATATTCTTAACACTTTTCACAATCCTTGTCTATCCACCCTGTCATATGCTTTCTCCAAATCCATGAAAGCCGCATACAACTTCTTTCCCTTCTCTAGAAACTTTTCCACTAAAGATCTAAGAATGAATATCTGATCTACACAACCTCTTCCCTTCCTAAAGCCTCCCTGTTCTTCTCCAACTAATTTCTCTGTTCTCTCTCTAACTCTGTCAATAAGTATCCTATATATTTAACTAAATTCATTACCGTCAGGAAGAATCCTTTGGCATTATCCAATAGCCAACGTCTGTGGTGGCAGACTGTTTGACGCGGTGTGCTTCAAATTTTTTTTCTTAATCATCTATACTTGCAGGTATACTTACAAAAATGGCTGATGATATTTTACACAGCTTTTAATCATTTATATCACCAAGCCAAACTGGAAGCCTTCAGTACTGAATAGTACTAATATTCAAAATTGATTTAACATTTAGTGTTGTCAAAATATGTATGTAATCATCACAGCTGATTCTTTATGTTCTTACCCTTTGATTCTGTCGACGAGTACTGGCAAGAGGGACTCCCATACCTGCGCCTCGCTCTGCTGGGGGAGGAGCACCACCACCATCGCCAGCGCTACCAGGCAACTTACGCCGAGTCCTCTCATCTTAGCCTCCAAATGTACGAAGCTGCCGGAAAAATAAACGTTTCAGCTCCTGTAGGCGTCCCTGGCTGTGTGGTGACTGCGAGCGTGGTGAGCGCGTAATGCAGGATTGCAAGGAGGGAGTCTGAGGCTTTTATGGCGGCTGGGACGGAGTGTGTCTAGTTGCCAAGTTATCATCTCCATTTCTAGTTTCCCTTGTCGAAATTTCACACAGTAAGAAAAAAAAAAAAAAATACAACATAGGCTATACGTTCTTACTGACTAACTTGCTCTATTTACATCAAGTAGCGTAGTGATACAACGATATGGAGGAGTATTAATGACGATAACAGAAAACCCGGCATGCCTGAATCGTGGCTTTGTTACCAGGAGGGGGATCCCGCACATTGCAAACAGATGACGTCACTGGCCAATCCCGTCCTTGACTCCCGCCTGTCTTTTTTTTTTTTTTTTGCCCTGCAGTTCTTTCCTTGTGTTTAGATCATGAATAAGAGTTACTACCGATTTCTAAAATGCTTTGCTTTCCCTGTGTCTTCATTTTATTGTCTGCGTTATAATTGTTACCTCCCGTCATGCAGTTGTTTCCCTATCTTCATTTATCGTTTACATTATACAGTAGTTTCTGCCGTTTGTCATGCAGTTCACTCCTTGTTTTCATGTGCTGTCTATTATGCAAGTAGTTTCTATCGCTTTCCATTTCCTTGTGCCTACATAAACAGTCCTAATTATTGCGAGCGAGCGAACGCAGTGTGCGAAGCGAGTAAGCGCAGTGAAGCCATGCTTACATTCAGCTGAGAGATGAGCGGCCCGACACGACCCGGCCCGGCCCCACACGGCACGGCCTTACCGCGATGGTTTTCAGAGGCTGATAATTTATTTACTATATGTGATGGAGAAGATATTCTTGCAGCAGGCAGTAAACACATTTAATAAATTTTGGGTTTAGCTATATTCCGTATTTACTCATGAAACCGAAGAAACCCTTTGGAATAAATTACTCAAAAACAGAAAATGATAACGGTGATTGAGTCGTTCACGAAAAAGAAAAATCACCCAGTGCAATGGAAGAGAAGCGTTAGCCAGTATGTGGACCTCCTTCTGCTGTATCTCCTTGCAGCTACGAGGCAATTTTACCCAATATGGGAGAGCTCCAGTTAAGCCCTCCAGTCTGCTGTGTTTCTCCTTAGGCTGAATAAAATCGTCTGGAGCCAACAAGAATAAAATGCCATAGGTTTGTAGACGCTTAAAAAAAACAAAAAAACAAAAAAAAACAGCCGCTGAAGAAATGAAAATGCTGCTACAGGTAATTATTTAAGTTTCATAACAACGCTTTGGCTAGAATGAGTAAAATAAATAATCCGTCCATTGTTCGTGTGGCTGCGTCGCGTTGACATTCCATACAGAAAACACATGAAAAAAGTTAGTGTGCGCTTACCATGGCATAAAAAAAGATGTAAGAGAAGAAATAAACGAAAGGCTGTTATATTGCCTAATTCATAATCCTGGCAAATTCCATAACTTCCATTGACAGAATATGTTACCATATTCTTATTTTTCCTTAGTTTGTAATGGTTAGTTTGCGATTATTGGCTTGTCTACTCTCCAAAAATTGTTTTTGCTTTTTTTTTTTTTTTTTTTTTTTTTTTACTCCTGCTGACTCCTGCACATAGTTTCATCAACAGAAACGTGTTTTACATTGATTTCACTGATGTTGGTACGGTTCAGGAGCGAAAAATATCGTTTTCCCTAATTTTTGTTTGGAATTTTTTTTTTTTTTCTTTTACTCATGCTGACCCCTACACCTAGTTTCAACAGAACCATATTTTACATTGATATAATTTATTTTGGTAAGATTGTCTTGTGAAAATTTTTTGCCGAATTTTTCGTTTGCAAAAATTTAATGTTTTTTTTTTTTTTTTTTAATTCTCATGCTGACCCCGACATATAGTTTCATCAACAGAAACATATTTTACATTGACTTCATTGATTTTGGTAAAGTTCTCCCGGAAAAATTGGGTTTCTGTCGATTTTTTTGTTTTCCTTCTTACAATCAGGGGATACTTTTATAATCTTTGACGGGCGGTTTTGCAGTAACCATTAGGCCTAGGAGACTGGGATTGGCATTTTCAGGCGTGTAAATTCACGCTTTTCAGCTTGGTAAGAGAAAATTTTACCTTGGAGGAAGCTGAAAATTCGATATCTTTTTGCGGCTGAGGTGACAGTCGGGCCGTGATCTCTCAAACAGATGCGTTTTATCTAAATATTTAAATAGTATTAATAGCGACTGTATCCCTTTTACTTGGACTAATATTACCATCCCTCCATCTTGAATGCTTGGTGGTAGCAATAGATTAACATTAGAAATGGAGCTAAGCACGAAGAAGTGCCGTGGAAAGGATGTCTTTTCCACGGCACTTCGTGATTAGCACCATTTCTGTAAAAAATAGTGTTGAATCTATTGTTACCACAAAGCATTCAAGATGGAGGGATGGTAATATCAGATGGTAAAATCATCTACCATAATTATCGCCACCAACAACAACTACCACCATCACCACAACCAGTTACCACCGTTACCACCACCGCTATCAGCGACCACCATTACTACCACCACCAAGTATCACCATTGCCAGCACAACCACCATTTACCAACATTTCCGCCACCAACACTAACTACCACCATTAGGCTACCACCACCACCACCAACTACTACCATTACCAACACCACCACCACCGTCAACTACCACCATTACCATCACCACCAACAACTACAACCATTACCACCACCAAAAACAACAACTACCACTAATACCACCAACAACACCAACTACCACCATTACTCCCAACAACAACCACCACCATTACCACCACCGACAACAACACCAATCACCATCATTTCCACCACCACCTACCATCATTATCATCATCATCACCAACTACCTCCCATACTACCACCATCACCAACCACCATCAACTACCACCATTATCACCACCAGCGGCAACTAACATCATTACCACCCCCACAACCAACTACCACCAATACCACCACAACCACTAACCAACACCATCACCACCAGCATCAACTACCACCCTTACAACCACCACCACCACCAACTACAACCATTACCACCACCAACAACTATCATCAATACCACCACCATTACCAACTGCCACCATTACCACCACCACAACCACCACCAATTACCACCACCACAACCACCACCAATTACCACCACCACCACCACCAACTACCACCATTACCATCACCAATACCACCGACTACCACCACTTCCTCCAACTACCACCATTACCACCACCTCCACCAATAACCACCATTACACCCACTACCACCACCACCAACTATTGCGACTACCATCACCAACTACCACCATTACCACCACCAACAACTACTACCATTGCCACCACGGCCACTACCACCAAGTACCAACATTACTATCACCTCCAACTTCTGAATGGAATAGTAAGCGCTGGGTAAGTTTCTATTATACAGTATTAAGACACACACACACACACACACACACACACACACACACACACACACACCGCTCGCTGGTGCAGTGGTAACGTTCCCGCTTGCCAACTGGTGGACGGGGGTTCGCGCCTCGCTCAGGTTGCGAAAAGTTTCACTGACGAAGTAGGTGGTTACTGTCCTCCTGGAGCAAGGAGACGGGTGTGTGCGTGTGTGAAGGTTACAGCCTTGCCCTTAGATCGGACTATATGAGCTCTCAGCTCCCTTCCGGGAGGGTAAAAACTGACCATCACGACCATCAAGTGATCCTGACCGACCCGGTGAATTACACACATGCGCGCGAACGCGTTCATGACGGCCATATTCCTAAACACTTTCTTCCCTGGTAGAGAGATGGGAAGGAAATCCATAGTTGTCATGAACGTGTGTGTGTGTATACGTGCGTGTGTGTGTTCTTACCTTACCTAATTGTTCTTACCTAATTGTATCTTTACAGGAATGAGTAAAGCTCGTACTGTCCCGTGTCTTAAACCTATTTATCGTACATATCCTTAAATTTGTGAATTGTTTTGGCACACACTATTTTATTCGATAGTGTATTCCATTGATCAATTGCTCTGTTTGGGAAACTGAATTTCCTTACGTCTTTATCACCTCTCTTCTTATGCAGTTTTTTGCAGTGTCCTCTTGCTGATGCTTCTCCATATGTTAAGTAATCATTTATGTCTATTTTCTCCTTCCCTGATATGCACTTATTTAGCATTATCACGTCACCTCTTTTCCTTCTCTCCTGTAGTGTTGGTAGATTCAGTTTATTTAGTCTTTCTTCGAAGCTTAGGTCCCTTAAGCTTGGTATCCATCTTGTAGCGGCCCTTTGAACTTTTTCAATCTTGTCTATGTGCTTTTTGAGATGAGGACTCCAGACTACTGATGCATATTCCAGGGTTGGTCTAATGAATGATGTTATTATCCTTCTTAGCATGTCTTCATTTATGTATGTGAATGCTATTCTCATATTTGCAAGCAGTGTATACATGTTCCGTACCTTCTCGCTGATGTGGTCAGCCGGAGATAGTCTGTTATTGACAATCACACTTAGGTCTTTCTCTCTTTCTGATGTGTATAGAGTTTTATTTCCTAACTTATAATCCCAATCAGGTCTTTTTCCACTTTTACCAAACTTGATTACATGACACTTGTCCACATTGAATTCCATTTGCCATGTACTACTCCATTCATGAAGTTTATTTAATTCTTCTTGTAGCTCTTTACAAGAGTTTGTGTTAGTAATTCTCCTTTGTATTTTTGCATCATCTGCAAACATATTCAGACAGCTCTCATTTCCATAGTTACTGTTTATATCATTTATATACACTAAAAACATGATTGGTGCCAGCACTGAACCCTGTGGTATTCCACAAGTCACTTCTTTCCATGATGAGTAGTTTCCTCTTAGTACTGTTCTCATTTCTCTTTTTATGAGAAAGTCTTGCATCCAACAAAACAGTTTGCCTCGAATTCCTCCTTGATGGTACAGTTTCCATAAAAGTCTTTGGTGTGGTACTGTGTCAAAAGCTTTCTTGAAATCTAAATAGATACTGTCCATCCATCCTTCCCTTTCCTGTATTGTGTTTGTTACTCTGTCATAGTAGCTCAACAGATTAGTAACACATGATTTTCCTTTTCTGAAACCAAACTGTCTTTCTGTTATCATACTGTGTTCTTCTAGATGATTTACCCAAGCTTTTCTCATAAGCTTTTCTAATACCTTGCTTACAACACTGGTCAGTGATACTGGTCGGTAGTTGAGTGGATATTGTCTATTTCCTTTCTTGAATAAGGGGATAATATTTGCTTTCATCCAAATATCAGGTAGTTTACCTTGACTCAAGGATTTCTTGAAAATTAAAAATAATGGTTTACTTAACTCCTCTGCACATTCTCGTAGTACCCAACATGAAATTTCATCAGGACCACTTGCTTTTCCTCTGTCTAATCTACTTAACTCCTCCTGTATTACTTTTTCTGCTATTTGTATATCTGGTAGTATGTGTGGACACGCATGTTTCACATAGTCCTTCTCAAAATTTTTTCTTCTGTAAAAACTAATTGGAAATTCTTATTTAGTGCTTCACAAATATCTTTCTCTTGTGTATAAGTGATTCCCTCGTCCGTAATTGATTGTATTATATCTTTTGCTTTGGTTTTGCTTCTGATATAGCTGTAAAACAGCTTTGGTTGATCACTACTTTTATTTATTATATCCTCCTCAAACTGTTTTTGGGCTTCCCTCCTTATTCTTGTATAATCGTTTCTTGCCTGTGTGTGTGTGTGTGTGTGTGTGTGTGTGTGTGTGTGTGTGTGTGTGTGTGTGTGTGTTCATTTAAAAGCAACTTATCCGGGACTTATTAATCCATTCAGGAGATGGTGATGGTGGTAATGTTAGTAGTGGTCGTGGTAATGGTGGTACTTGTTGGTGGTTCTAATGGTGGTACATTGTGGTGGTGGTGGTGGTGGTGGTAATTGGTGGTGGTGGTGGTAGTTGCTGGTGCTGGAGGTAGTTGGTGGTGATGGTAATGGTGGTGGTGATGGTAATGGTGGTAGTTGATGGTGGTGGTAATGGTAGTAATTGGTGGTGGTGGTAATGGTTGTAGTTGTTGGTGGGGGTACTGGAGGTAGTTGGTGATGGTGGTGGTAAAAATGGCGGTAGTTGTTGGTGTTATTTTTGTTGTTGTTGTTGGTGGTGGTAATGGTGGTAGTTGTTGTTGGTGGTGGTGATGGTGATGGTGGTGGTGGTGATGTAGGTGGTAATAATAGTAGTTGGTGGTGGTGGCGGTAACGGTGGTAGTTGTTGTTGTTGGTGGTGGTGGTTGTAGTAATGATGATAGTTGTTGTTGCTGGTGGTAGTAGTGCAGGTGATGGTGGTAATGGTGGTAGTTAGTGTTGGTGGTGATGATAATTGGTGGTGAGGGTGATGATAATGGTGGTAGTTGATGGTGATGGTGGCGGTAATAGTGGTAGTTAGTGGTGGTGACCGTAATGGTGGTAGTAGTTACTGGTGGTGGTAGTGGTGGTAGTTGATGGTGGTGGTGGTACGAGTAATGCTGGTAGTTGGTGGTGGTAGTGGTGGTAGTTGATGGTGGTGGTGGTAATGCTGGTAGTTGGTGGTGATGGTGGTGATGGTGCTTGTGGTGATTAATGGTGGCAATGATGGTGGTTGGTGGTAATGATTGCTGTGGTGATAATCCTGTTTGAGATCATGCAACCATTAATACTGATGTAATCATCATCCTATAGATAATGTGTGTGTGTGTGTGTGTGTGTGTGTGTGTGTGTGTGTGTGTGTGTGTGTGTGTGTGTGTAACTCTTTATAATATCGAAAACCAGAGAAACTGGTAAAACGAGAGGGAGGAGGAAGGAAGGGTTGAAAGGGAGTGAGGAGGAAACGGGGGATGGAAGGGAGGGAGGAGGGAAGGGGGTATGGAGGGGAGGTAGGAGGTAAGGGGGAAGGAGGGAGGGGGGATGGAGGTGGAAGGAGAAGCTAAGGGAGGAATGAGGGAGAGGGGATGGAGGGAGAGCGGGATGAAGGAAGGAGGGGGAGGGGGGATGGAGAAAGCGTGCTTTTCATGAAGGAGGAAGGAGTGGAGTTAAAGAGGAAGACAAGAGATGGAAGGACAAGAAGGGGAAAGGAAGGAAAGGAAATGGAGGGAAAGAAGAAAGAAGAGGGAGGTGGAAGGAGGAAGTGGTGGAAACAGGCAAGTTAGAGGAGGGGGGTGAACTAGTGGGGGTGAGGGAGGGAGGAAAAAGGGAGGGAGGTGGAATTTGCCGGCTTTTTTGGTCAGTCTGTCTTGAACCGTGGCTGGTGAAGGTCGTCGATAATTTTGGTAAGCTGTTTTTCCTTCATCGTTCCTCTTAGTGCGTTTATAATGTGATTGATCTTAGTTTATATTGTAAACACTCCTGAGTATTTCTAAAGCTTACAGAGAACTGAAATCGTAGTGACTGAAAAAAGAAGGATAGCAACTGTGTGGAGTTTGGGATCTTTGTGTGGAGTTCGGGGTGGGTATCTGTGTGTGTGGAGTTCTTGGTGGGGACCTGTGTGTGTGGAGTTCTTGGTGGGGAAGTGTGTGTGTGTGTGTGTGTGTGTGTGTGTGTGTGTGTGTGTGTGTGTGTGTGTGTGTGTGTGTGTGTGTGTGTGTGTGTGTGTGTGTGGAGTTCGGGGTGGGGAACTGTGTGTGTGGAGTTCGGGGTGGGGACCTGTGTGTGTGGAGTTCGTGATGGGGAACTGTGTGGGTGGGTGGGTGGGTGGGTGGAGTTCGGGGTGGGGAACTGTGTGTGTGTGGAGTTCGTGGTGGGGAACTGTGTGTGTCTGGAGCTCGTGGTGGGGAACTGTGTGTGTGTGGAGCTCGTGGTGGGGCGCTGTGTGTGTGGAGCTAGGAATGGGGAACTGTGTATGTGTGGAGTTCGGGGTGGGGAACTGTGTGTGTATGTGAAGCTAGGAGTGGAGAATTGTGTGTGTGTGTGTGGAGCTAGGATGGGGAAGTGTGTGTGTGTGTGTGTGTGTGTGTGTGTGTGTGTGTGTGGAGTTCGGGGTGGGGAGCTGTGTGTGTGTGGAGTTCGGGATGAGGAACTGTGTGTGTGTGTGTGTGTGTGTGTGTGTGTGTGTGTGTGTGTGTGTGTGTGTGTGTGTGTGGAGTTCGGGGTGGGGAGCTGTGTGTGTGTGGAGTTCGGGGTGAGGAACTGTGTGTGTGTGGAGTTTGGGGTTGGTATGGAGTTTAGGTTGTGGGTGTGGAATTTTAGATTTCATTGTTTTTGGATGTTTTATCGTTGATGTTTTTATGGAGGTTTAGTGTGATTACTTCTAAGGATTTTCTTTTTCGGGAATGTGAGAGGAAGAGGGCAGCTTGACGGTAAAGACGGCATGACGTGGAGGCGACTTTGTGGGTACCCCTTCCGGCATCACGGCAGTTCAGCTGCCGAGGGCTACCATCGCCACAGCTACCAGAACTACCACTACCACAACCGTACACTGTTGCTGCTGGTGGGGACGTTTTACAGGATATTAATTCAGGTGTGAATGCCGTAACTTTTTCAGTTCGATTTTTTTTCTTGCTACATCCATACGACTTTATATAATTTCTTTTCTGGAGGTGTTAGGTATATTCTCAAAATTTATATTTAGCTTATCTGACAGATCCCTAGCTCCTTTTCAGTTACCTGATGGCCAAGCGTAGATAGATTGGGAGGGAAATTGACGAGTAACCAAGGAGACATTCCTAGCTCATAACCAAAGCTCTTTAAGATGCTCAGCCCCTTTTCAGTTACTTTATGGCTGTCCGATTAGAACTGTGAATTTAACTGTAGATCTTTCACACTAACTTGGTCCACATATTTCTCTGGTAGCTTACCAAATGATAAGCCAAGTACTCCCAAGTAAAAAAAAAAATATCGACACTTTTAGCATGATAAAATGACACAGCGGACGTCTAAAAAAAAAAAAAAAAAAGTTCCGGTTTGGTTTCCCTGATCTGCTTAGCCTTAGGTCCATATTCTTATAGTTTCGGAAGCTTCGTAGCACCGCTTACTAAGCAATTTGTTTTACCTTTTATCACTGCCTTTTATGTTACTTAGAGAGTTTGATTATCAAGTTTCTGTAAAAATTGTAAACAACGATGTTGATGTCATGTAGATCTGATTCAGAATCAACATAAAATCCTCTGTGCTCATTTTATGCACAAACTGCTCAAGCTAAAGCAGTTTCGTAGGCAATATACTCCTCACCTTATATGCATATCGAGAACAGTATGAGGTTAAAGCCTGTCCTAAAATGAACGAATATGGTTACCGATCACCCCTTCTACGATGTTATCTTCCTCAAACTGGTGATATACCATTGTTTCATAATCCATGCACTACTACTTCGTTTCACTGATGTGGTTAATGTTATAGCAGTTCGACGATACATACTGCATATTCTTTGAATACTTTGTTCATAGGGTGCTGAATACTGGAGTTAGGCCGATATAGTTTGACATCAACCCATTCCTAAAATGTTAATGTTGGTTGTCGTTCTATCATAACGTGTAAAACCTTGGATACGACTGTTGTCAAGCAGACAAATAGGATTTGATTCCTAAATAAATCTAGTGGATAATGCTTTGTTGTTCTGAGATCTTCCTTGAAGATATCCATTGCTATCGTATGAATTGTTCTTTATACACATGAAGCTGCGGGAGTTCTAAATCTGGAGGGAGAGAGAGGGAGTAGGAGAGGATGAAGGGACGGACAGATTGAAGGGGGGAAAAGATCAGGTGTACCAGCTCTTACATCATATTCACGCTTCCGTGCCAGTTATAGTTGCAAAGAATATCGAAGTATGGGGTGCCGATAATGTTTATAGTGGGTGTACAAAAAATAAAACCAGAAAGAGATGACAAAGGATGAGGTGTTAGGAAAGTAAGGGAATTAGAAGCATATCTCAGTCTCCTAGGCCCATTAGAAATTTCAACAAGGTGGATTGCAGGCTTAAGTTTCTCCTCTCCTGCAGTCCACCATCCTCCATTCAGGGGATAGGAAAACAAATGAAAGTTTCTATAATCAGGCAGTTAAGTAGATGTTATATCAGGCCCAACACGAAGAATAAGTAAAATAAAAATCATTGTGCCTGTGACTGTTTCTCCATCTGCCTGTGACTGTTTCTCCATCTGCCTGTGACTGTTTCTCCATCTGCCTGTGACTGTTTCTCCATCTGCCTGTGACTGTTTCTCCATCTGCCTGTGACTGTTTCTCCATCAGCCTGTGACTGTTTCTCCATCTGCCTGTGACTGTTTCTCCATCTGCCTGTGACTGTTTCTCCATCTGCCTGTGACTGTTTCTCCATCTGCCTGTGACTGTTTCTCCATCTGCCTGTGACTGTTGCTCCATCCGCCTGACTATTGCTCCATCCGCCTGTGACTACTGCTCCATCTGCCTGTGACTATTGCTCCATCTGCCTGTGACTTTCTCCATCTGCCTGTGACTGTTTCTTCTGCCTGTGACTGTGAAGGTTTCTCTTTGTACCTGTGACGGTTTCTTCTTGTGACTGTGACTGTTTCCTTTTGCCAGCTACTGTGAATAATTGTTTCCCTTTACTAGCTACTGTGAATGTTTCCTTCTGCCAGTGATAGTCTTTTAAATGCGTTGTCCAGGCGTATCTAAAATAATCTCCAGGAATACTTCAGTAGATAGACATATATTAAAACGCACAGGGAGTATGGTGCACACACACCACAAAGCCAGGAGACAGGACGTGTGTGCTGGGCATTCCCCAGGTCCTGTTCTCCCCACTTACTCTTTTTTAATCAGCCCATACACCACTGACCGGGCTAATGTATGGCCCGGCCTGCACTATATGTGCAGGGAATCTTTAAAAAAAAAAAAAAAAAAAAAAAAAAAAGAGTATGGTGGGTTATCTTTAGGTATACAGTATTAGCAGTTAATAGTTTTTGTCTTCCTTAAATATTTGGCCATCATCGTTATTTAGTGGGTGTGTTTGTTGTTGGATTATTTACTGTAGTTGCCTGGTGGTCTAGTGGGTTATGGTGGTCCAGCTAGATGTGTTTTATATTATATATATATGTATTTTTTTTTAGGTACGAAATTTAAACTTCTGATCTTTAGTTGATTCAGTTTGCAGTGTGTGTGTGTGTGTGTGTGTATTTAGATTAGGGTATTTAGGTGTCTGGTGGGTTTAGTGGGTTTAGGTGCCTCGTGGCTTTAATGGGTTTGGGCGTCTCGTGGGTTTAGTGGGTTTGGGTGTCTCGTGGGTTTAATGGGTTTGGGTGCCTGTTGGATTTAGTGGGTTGACGTGCCTGGTGGCCTAGTCAAATCTGGGTGACTGTTGATGGTGGTTTGGTTACCTGGTGATCCAGGGGGTTTGGGTGTCTAGTGCCTCAGCAATGACAGCGTAGTATTTTATTTTAGGAGAGAATCAGTTCCATCAAATGAAAACAAAACAGCTAATGTCATTCTATATTTGCAGGTGAGTTAACTTCTAACAAGATGGCTGAACATCGTATCAAGACAGCAAGTTCAACCCAGTTGTGTAAAGGAAAATGCTTGTTCCAAGAAGACTGGTAATGTGTTAAAACTACATCTCTCTTTTTGCTTTAACTTGGCCTAAAATTACCATGCTAGTCACGAAGAAGTGCTGTGGAAAGGGTTTAGCTTTGGCCTAATATAAAATTACTATCTTTGAATCTAACATCTTTAATCTTAAATGTTTAGCTATGACAAAAGATTAAAATTAGCGATGTTAGTAACGAAGAAGTGCTGTGAAATGGGATGTAGAGCCATTGCTGTCTGTTTTTGGTACAGAACTAAATAAGTGGCTAAAGGATAAATCTTGGCCAAGTTAAGGTTAAAGAACTGTAGTTGTATATAAAGAAAGTCCTCGTTTATGTCCTAGTCACTATGAAGTGCTGAATTTTGGTCCTCAGGCTTATCTGAGCATGAACATGGAGGTCTGCAGGCTGCATTTGCTTTTCATCTGTACGTTAGTTCACCATTATCCTTTATGGGAGTATTGGGAGGTATATGACTAGTAACCAAGGAGACTTGGGACTGTAGTCCACCATTATCCTTAGGGAGAGAATTGAGGGACGTTTTAATTGGACTGTGAATTAAGGGACTGGTTGTTAATCAACTCAGTCAGTCTGGCCAAGCAGACCATCAACCACAGGCAAACTGTCTTGGCAGTGCCACCCCATGTAGTGAAACGATGTTCCTTTGTGGCTGACAGCGCCCTGCAACAGCGAGGTATGGGGAAAAGTGTGGAGGTTTGGTTCCTGGATGGATGCTGCATTTGCGTCTCTCCATGTTGACGGACACTATTGTAGGCTCCACATTACCCAGTTACTTGGCGGTATGGTTATCACCCAGCATTGTAAATTTCATGGGTTGCAGGAAAAGTTATCTTATTTGATTACTGGCCAGAATTGTAAATGGTTTCCTGGATTGCAAGAAAATATAAGGCTTGGCACTGTATAGAACCACCCGGAGTGGAAAGACGAGAAAAAATGACTGGAAGGAGTGGGAAGAGAGGAGGACAGACACAGACTGGCAGATGAAGTAGGCAGTACTACATTAAGAATGGATGGTGGTCATCATCCCCCCTAACACCTGAGGGACTAGTAACCAGTAAGACTAATGAGAGCAAGTCTCCTGAGCCTGTAAAGTCCTGCTGAGTAAAAGCTTCATTGTTATAGTGTCTTCAAATTTGACAGATCCCTACTCCCTTTTGTCTCAGTTGATGGCAGTGTATTGTGAGATTGGAGGGTCGATATGACTAGTAAACAAAAGTTGGTATCTAGGGCTGGTGGTGGTAGTGTCAAAGCAGGAGTGTAGCCATGTGTGGTTTGGTTGTGGGAAGTAACTCCATCTTGTACAGTATTTGTGATAAGTGGGTAAAGAGATGCAGTAATATCAGAGGTAGAATGCGAAATAAAGCTGATTTAATGTGTGTGGTGTGTCGGGGAGAGCATATAGGGATTGTCAGGTGTGAAAGGATTGACCCTGATTGTAAGTCTGAGTGTGTGGAAGAGTTTTGTTACTTGGGAGACATATGTGCTGCAGCCAGGTTCTGTGGCTAGGGTGACAGTAGTTCGAGAAAGTTCAGGGAGCTGTTGCCTTTCCTGATATAGAGAGGGTTCTTCCTCTTTGCTAAGGGATCTTTGTATGTGGCATGTGTTAAGAGTGTAATGCTATATAGTAGTGAGACCTGGGATCAGATGTACAGAAATAATAATTACATTTGTATGTAGTGCATCTTTGAATGATGGGCTGGGGGAGGGGGAGGGGAAGGATGGGATTTGAATGTATTTGTGTTGTGATATGAAGGGGTAGATTGACATGGCTTGGGCATGTTGAGAAGATGAAAGATGACAGCTGGGTATGGTAGATGTGAGGTGTGAATGTTGAGGGTCAAGATGTGAGGGACAGACCAAAAAAAAAAAGACTTGGGATGAAGTCATAGTGAGACCTCAGAGATTAACAGGGAGACTGCCAGAGACTGCGTAGCATGGAGAGTTATTAGATGACCAAGGCTGACTTATGCAAGCATGTTGGAGCCTCTGTGATATGAAATTAAACAAATTAACCAAGGAAGCTATTCTCACCTCATAACTAAGGATTCTAACAATGCAACCTCCTCCCTTTGTTTTGTTGGTACAGTTGTCAGTTGAAAAGTGTACCAATAAACCTTATGGTGGGTAAAAATTTTTCCTAATCTCTTGTCTGAATGGAATACTGTATTTTAGTTCACACATATGACTTTAAACGAGGACATCTGTATATGCACTGGCTATGTATTTGTGGATGTGGGAGCATCTTTTGGCCACTGAGACCCTTTGATTTTCCAGTAGTTCTTCACCCGTGTAGATTTTATTACATTGCCGCACTCATGCTCCCACATCCATTACTTAAGAATTTGTAAGTTATGACCATAAAATTGTTTTATTTCAATAAATGATTGTTTATAAGAAATGTTTAATATTTAATCAAGTGGAGTACACTATTTCTCGCCTTTAAGCTACTTTTTGTATTATCAAAGACAGTTCGATTCTGAAAGGCAATAACTAAATTTAAAATTTTGGAGGTAGTAAAATTAATCGAGATTAAAAAAATCTTGGGGCAATTGTTTTGGCGATGATTGATGTATTTTTGGAGGTCTTAATGAAAATACTAAACACGTAAACCGAGAGCTGCTGCTCAGAAAAATAAATAAATAAATAATCATGTTCCCGGTGCACATACCAATTAATTTGAAACTTCTCAGCATTTTGTTTAGAGGGACCTAGTGACACAGCATGCCAGTTTTTATTCCCTGTCTAAAACTGTTACATCTTCCAATTTGTCGCAAAGTCAATGGTAACTGCTCCTCTCAACTGTGTGCTTCCATCCCTTCACCACTCTGGCGGGTGCATAGGACCCATCTAGGAGCAAACTGTCGTCCTTTTTCTGTCCAACTCTAATGCAAGAGTTAAGCGTTACTCTGTCCTTCCTGTATGCAACAGGTCAACTCCGGAACTGTCTTCCTTTTCATTTCCTACTGCCCATGGCCCTCGCCTTTTAAACTGTGTGGCCAGGCATTTAGAAATTGACATAACTTGAATTTGGCTATTGGCTGTTTATTTTGTTGGAGGGAACAACCTTTCAGGCTTTCTAGCATTTGGTTCCTTCTCCCTTGCCCCCCCCCTTTTTTTTTTTTTTTTTTTCCAGAATTAAATCTATCTGGGAACAACGTTAGGTAAAAACAAGCTGCAATAGTGTTCATCCTTCACGTTTGACTTAACCAGTTGCATCGATATCAAATGGTTTGGTAGGGCAGGCACAACATACTGATATCATACATACTTTATTAGTTCGTTGCAACAGACCATGAGTGATAAATTTAAACCTCAGCCCGTCTAGGTTAAGATGCGTGTCTATTATATGTTAAAGAAATTAATAAGGAATGTAAACTGTTTGAGGTTATTCATAAGCTAAACTTTTTTTCCCTCAAGGTTTTCCAAGGGATAGTCATAAAGGCGAGAAATGTTATTTAACTTAGAAATATATATATATAACTTGTGGCCATAACACTGGAGTGGTGTTTTCTAATTGAGGTCTGTTATTGTTATATTTGTTATGCTGACATTCCATATCTTAGAAACTGGTTATCCTGTTGTTGTTTGCTCCAGAAATTAGGATTGGGAGACCAAGGATGAGATGGAAGGATCGAGAGGTACACGAGAGAGGGTGATGTAAGTTGGGGGGCATGGAGAGCAAGAGACGAACTAGGAGGGAGTGTTGAGTGAGGTGGATGGGAGGGGGAAGGGGCAGGGGAAGACTGACGGATGGAGTGGAGAGGTACATGAGAGAGGGTGGTGTAAGTTGGAGAGCGAGAAACTAGAGTATGAGAGTGAGGTGGGGGGAGGGGGGAGGCTGGAATAGATGGAGGGATGGAGTGGAGAGGTATGAGGAAGGGAGGGAGGGGGGTGTAAGTTGGGAGGGCTGTGAAATGGCAGGGGACAGAGATTATTTGTACTCATGGATTATGGCGTCTGGCTATAGGTATAGATAGATAGCTTGTCACACATCCTCACATTTTCTGTTATAGTAATGTGGCCATGAGTTATATATTTTTAAAGATATGTTTGGTATGTGATGAAAATGTGAACTTAAACTTAGCCTAAAATTGTCATCATTCCAGCTCGAAGTAAGAGTTGAAACAGTAGAATCTTAAAACATGATGCTAGACATACTATGAAAAGAATTTGGAGCCATAACGTAGTTGCCTTTCTATGCCTCAAGTTATGTGGAAACTGGAAAAGAATGATATATTGGGCTAAGTTAATGAAGAGTAAAAAATTGTTAGGTTCCGTGGAATGTGATTTTGTTGGATATTTAACATGCATCACAGTCTCTTAGTATCTCTAAACCCCCTTAAGTACCGTGATGTCCTTTCTCAGTTCAATGTTGCTACATTCCAAAGTTATTCTTGCTGCTGCCAGACTATTTTATTCATCGTAGGAAGGATTTCTCGTACCATCCCAACATTATTCTGCCTTCCTCAGCTCTTCCACCCTTGCCATTCTCAGCCATGCCCTCCCCTTCCCCTTCAGTATGTCACCTTAAGCTGAGTAAAATAGTGTCAGCAGGCATATAATGTCCTTGTACTGAAGAGGTTAATTGTCCCTGGTCAGTTATTTGATATGCCATTTTGACGTGGTTTTTGTGTTGATCTTTAACATGCATTAATGCAAACACAAGGTGCACAATGTGTTTAGCAATCAATGCATGTTAATAAAGCCCTTCTCATCCTTTGTTGCTTGGCATGTTTCTCTGTATAGCTCAGAGCAATACGAGACATGGCATATACAAAGTGATGAGCAGGGCACGGTCTTGGAAGTATCTTGGGGAAGGGCGCAGAACCTATCTCGATAAATGGGCCACAAAAATACTGACTGGCAACCCTCACACCTTCGGTTTACCAGTCCGTATTTCTTTGGCCCATTTATCGAGATAGGTTATTTTTTAACAGCCACCACTCCTGTGTATCTCTAGTGGAAATAAAACCAATGTCTTATACTACTATGTCTTTATTTTATACCTTCTTTGTACATCACTTATATGTATATATGGACTTTGAAAACTATCAGAAAAAGATTACAACATACATGAATAGTACGAAGGAGAGAGAACTTTGTACTATATATGGAAAAGCTGATTATTGATGGACAAACATTTTTTAACTTACACAAATATTGCACTTAGCAACTGGACTTAGAAAAACGAGTCTTCAGAACACATGAAACAGGACTTATGAATATGCAAGAGCTGAGCATGAACATATATTCAGAACAATACAATTCTGTTTGTGGTTTGATAGAAACTAAAAAATGAAAATTATAAATGAACAAATTTATAAAATAAAACTACACATTTTACAGATGGGGTAAAGCAAGGGAAGGAAGAAAAGAGCAGAGGAAGGACAGCACGGCAGGGCAAGAACAGGACACA
Source organism: Coenobita brevimanus (assembly GCF_032717465.1). Lineage (NCBI taxonomy): Eukaryota > Metazoa > Arthropoda > Malacostraca > Decapoda > Coenobitidae > Coenobita > Coenobita brevimanus. Next base: position 15,164,596 of record NC_137060.1, on the reverse strand, counting down.
AGGCAATAATAACACAACACAGCAGAGATGGCAGAGAAGGACACAGCACGGCAAGAACATATCAGGGATGGTATGACTGAGTATAGCAAGGGTGCAGGGGAGGACATGTCAACGATGGCAAGGTAGCAATCCAGGGAGAAAGGGATGGCAAAGTACGACAGGGACAGGGTGCAGAGAAAAGGACAGGACAGGAAAGACAGCAGAGTAAGGTGGTGGTGGTGGTAAGGCTGGCTGCAGGGTGGTGATAAGAAGTTGGGATGTGTGGTAAGGTGATGAGGAGGAGGCAGGAACAAGAAATAAATAGGAAGGGGAAGAAAAAGGAGGAGGAGGAGGAGAAGAGAAAAAGCAGTGGAAGGAGGCTAATACAAAAAATTAATATTTGAAATACTATTTTCGTTTGTCATGTAATGCCAGCAAGAAGTATCATTAGTTTAAGCTCAGAAATTGCTTGTTGGTGTAAAATAATAATAATAACAACTAACTGTGAAACACCTATCAGTAATACCTCATTTAAGATACTTTCACTAAGCACAGTTTCTCTCTTAACTGTCAGTCGAAATACAAACACTTTTCACAAACATCTTAATTAATTTCAAAGTTGTGTTCTGAAAGATCAAGGCTGATTCATCTACAAATATCACTAATTTGATTTCAGCATTCATAAACATCTTGTTACTTGCTGTATTGAATATGATCCTTAAACACTTGAGAAAAATTCCCTCTTGCTGGGACCTAATCCTAACTTCAAGCAATGTTCACCTATCAGCAATTGACAGGAATATATATCGATTATTAAAGGAGGAATTACTTTTTGCTGCCATTATACACAAATGAGCCACAATTTACGCATATTCAGTTTGTAATAATATGGAAAATGTGCCTATAGATCTCAGATGATTATTTGAAATATATTTAATTCCTATGCATATATATATATACTGAGGTGCTAAAATAACTTGAAATTCAGAGAATATGACGGGCCTGTAGAAGCGGTCTGGTATTTTCATAACGTTTGTATCATATTGTTTATAAAGGCTCCAACACACTTGTGTTGGCCTTGGACACCTAAAGGCTGCCCAGTCTCTGACAGCCTCCCTGTTCAGTTTTTTATCCATGAGGCCACATACCAGGTCTTTTTCAGTCTGCTTCTCTCAACCCTACCTCCTACTTTCACATCTCACCTTCTGCACCCAACTGCAATACAAATGTGGTGCTGGGAAGACACCTTCATGTGATGGCAGATATAACCAGGCTCTGTCCAGTAAAAGGAACCAGATGCTCACTCACTTACCATTTAAGCCTCTGAAATCCTAAGTATCTCAGATTTTTTCTACATAAGCACTTTGTAATTATCAGCTCCATGACTTTTCCATTCCACACCAACACCAATGCAATATCAGCTGGTGTTCTCAACGCCAAAGATCCCTTGTGGCTAAGCACAGACACAGAACAACCAAAGGACTCTCTAAATCAAAAAACAACCTAAGAAGTTGTACTAGAGCTTTCACTTGACCATTGGTCCAAATTAATTAAAAGGTCACCTACAACTAAATGACATGTCAATGGAACTGCATTAGTGTTTTATAATGCCCTGTTTTTTAATTCTTTTTTCTATAAATATTTAATCCTGTACATACTCACTACCTAGCCACTACAGCCATTCAAAACCTACAACACTAAATGCAGCCCCTCTACAACATCCCTCTTCCTCCTCTACCCAACACTACACTTCCCTCTTCCTCCTCTACCCAACATTACATTTCCCTCTTCCTCCTTTACTCAGCACTATGCATCCCTCTTCCTCCTCTAGCCAACACTACACCTCCCTCTTCCTCCTCTAGCCAACACTACACTTCCCTCTTCCTCCTCTCCCAACACAAAACCTCACACTTTTCCCCCCCTACCTAAACAATCCCCACTCAGAAGGAAATGTGCTGTGAAAAGCATATGGAATTTCACAGTACAGGTCATCGGCTCTGACCATCTGCATTCTGCTAATGGCTGTGGTCATCATCCACTTTTTAAATTTTATTTCTACTATTTCAGAATTTACATAACTACTCCCCAGATGTACATGGCCACTAAAGCCATCTAAAAATCTCCTGCCAAATAGGAACCTTCAAAAACCATCACCAGACATCCACCCTTCAGAAACAAGCCCACCCAGAGAAACATAAATACACCTATGCTCTCTCTTTCTCTTACTTGAATACCTTATGCTCTTTCATGAATGCTGTATTGTAAGAATACAGTACATAAGCAATAAAATATGATGCTTGCCAAGAAGAAATGCAATGGAATGAAAGTAGGTCTGTAATATTTCCTACTTCTGCCACTGAGCAACCTGAAAAAAGCTGCATAAACTTGAAAATTTGTACCATGTTAGAGTTAAATGAATGTAACCAGACTCCAACACAACCATCACCTCTCTCTACTTCAGTGCCAACACAAAATACAACTCACAAACAATACACTATGCCCAGAGAGTAATGCAACCTCCCACACCACAACACATTCATCACATGTACCACACTATCACACCACACTACTATAATACACTCACCACATGTACCACAGTGTAATGCCTCCTCACACACCATAACACATACACCACATGTACCACAGTGTAATGCATCATCCCCCACCACACCACACTCACCACATGCACCATACTACCATAGCAATCCTTCAACATATATCTTTGGGGCTGTCAAGATTTCTTTAGTCAGCCCTCTGAGTTTATGTATGGATGAGCCTGGAGTTGCAACCACCACCGTCAACCAATTTACATCTATTTTATCCAGGGCCCAGGAGATGTGCCAAAACACAGGAGCCTCAGCCCAGAAGCGGCCCACAAACCATGCCAAGATTTACTAATATGTAGCAAATAGGCCTACTCTTCAAAGCTGCACAGTCTTGAACTAATAGGTTTACCATCTATTGACAAAGGAATAAAATATAATATAAGAATTAATTTCTCTGCTTGAGATGGTATGGGGCAAAAGGGTTTAAGGGTAAATGCAGATAAAACAAAAGTGATGATATCTAGGGTTGGTGGCAGCACTGTCAAAGACAAGGGAGAGTGGCCATGTGCAGTTTGCCACAAGGGCGTGGGAAGTAATTCCATCTTGTGCAGTGTGTGTGATAAATGGGTGCATAAGAGATGTAGTGGTATCAGAGGTAGACTGCGGGATAATGCTGATTTTATGTGTACGGCGTGCCGGGGTGAGCAGGTGGAGATTGTCAGACGTGAAAGGATTGAACTTGCTGGTGAATTTCTTGAGTGTGTGGAAGAGTTTTGTTATTTGGGAGACATGTTGTCTGCTGGAGGTGGGGCTGGAGTGAGAAGTGGTTGGAAGAAGTTCAGGGAGCTCTTGCCTCTCCTGACATTGAAAGGGCTCTCCCTACGTGCTAAGGGGTCTTTGTATGCAGCATGTGTTAAGAGTGAAATGCCGTATGGCAGTGAGACCTGGGCAGTGAGGGAGGAAGATATTTGCCGGCTCAGACGTACAGAAATGACAATGATTAGATGGATGTGCAGTGCGTCCCTGCGTCCAAGGCCTGGAGTGGCTGGGTTTACAATGGAAGAGTTGAGAGGTAGGATGGGACTGGAGTGTATAGGTGTTGTGATGAGAAGAGGTAGATTGAGGTGGTTTGGACATGTGGAGAGGATGGGGGATGATAATTGGGTGGGGAAGGTGAGAAGTGTTAATATTGGGGGTGGGGTTATGAGGGGTAGACCGAGAAAGACATGGGACGAGGTCATTAAGTGTGACCTTAGGGTTAAGGGACTGAACAGGGAGGCTGCAATGGATCGTGCAGCGTGGAGAGCCGCCATTAGGTGACCAAGGCCGACACATGCAAACATGTTGGAACCTTTAAAAACGAAACAAAACGAAACGAGGGGAAGTTGAGAGGACACATTGTCAGTATAGGTGATGGGAGGGTCAGAGGCCCGTAATGATTCATTGCACTAGGGCACCTGGGTCTCTTCCAATTTCTCGCTCTCTCTCTCTCTCTCTCTGTTAATTCCAGCCCAGGTTCAAATCCCGGCTGGAGCAGGGAACAGTTTACGGATTTGAATTTCATTAAATCAGACTTAACTGATCTACCAGAAGACCCGCCGACATGTCGTAAAAATACCCCCGCTAATACCAGTACACCAGTCCTGTATGAGACAACCCTAGCATGTATTCAATATGGACGGTGGGTGTTAGCGCTGAAGTGGTGACATGTAGAGGTGTATGGTATGTAGGAGGACTACTGGGCCTTGATAGCAGGCTGTGAAGCCTATGCCCAGAGTTGGACACATAAAAAAAAAAAAAAAAAAAAAAAAAAAGGCAGTTATGTGACAGAACTATCAGTACCATGCCCAGTGAAGCGGACTAATCATCATCATCATAATCGGAGCCAATCAGTTTTTCAGTTATCATCATAACTTTATATTTTTTTAAGCAATCATCACCAACACCCTATCCATTTTTCTTTTTACATATGGATGAAATGTACAGGGTTCATAAAGCAAAGAGGAAACCCAAAAAGAGAAACTACCCAACTGCAAGCCCACTGAAATGGTTCATACACTCATTCACTCATCATTCAAATCCAAAAATCTTTAGTGCACACACACACACACACACACGCACACACAAAACCATAGCTATATCACACATCCTTGCTCACTCCAACACCACTGTCATTTAGATACTTCACCTCTCTCCCTCCCTCCCTCTCTCTCTCTCTCTCTCTCTCAAATCACAAACCACCACAACCTATTCTGACAGACCCGAACACCATTACATACACCCAGAAAGAACCACAGACAAAGAAAAAGCAACAACGTACAGTTCGAGAAACATCAACAGCATAGCCTAAGAATAGCCTTAACAATCTTATAAGCATAAAAATCACCATCACCACCAACTAAAACGATCCACATACACAAAAAGCATCAAAATGTGAGAAATACCAATGGCATTTGCAATGAATGCCCTTGGGAATATCATTCTTCCAAAAAAGCATAATAATTTTTATCTCTTTAAAGGTCTAAACAATCGGCTGTGATGTTAGAGACCTTACAACTTTGTACAACATACTCTGCCTAACCTAATATTGCTGATTTCTGAGCTACAATGGGTTCATAGACGATAAGGACCTGACAGGCAAATAAGTTCTTGAAAATGCTTAAGAAAATATGGCAAATGGCTATGTGATTTGAGACAGTATATTAAAATAGTTCAGCCCACTGGGGCACCTCAGGATCTTTCCATACAACTTTAAACATCTCAAGATGACCATTCAAAGGCACATTTTCCAATACTAACGCAAATATGAATAGAAAAGTAAAAATAACATAATACAGCTCAACACATATATAACTGTAGTCAGTTTGTTTTTTTCTGACAATGCCAGCCAACTTTTATAGCTTCAGTACTAAATCATGGCCGTATATAATTCTAAAAGCCTTTGTGATGAGGTAGGAATGAGCCTCCTTAGTTACTAGTCCAATTAACTGTCTAGTCTGACAGCACTTGGCCATCAACCAAGCTAAGAAGTAATGAATCTCAGTCAGGTGAAAACAATCTGACTACAGAATAAATCAAGAGAAATATACAAGCACCAAAAAACATACCCAAATCAATATATAAACGTACAGTCGGCCACAGGGAAATAAACCGTATTAACGAAATGTTCGGATATATATGAAGGGAAAAATCTCAACTCATTAATCTTTGACATAAATGAAGGAAATCAAGTAGGGATGTTTAATGAAGGGAATCAACTCAGAATGGTTGTTATTCTTGGATATAAATGAAGGGAAACAACTCAAGATGCTCATTAATAGTTAACTAAGGATGCTCATTAGTTTTTAGTCTTAATTTTTCAGTGCTATTCAGGGTAGTAGTATTTTTCTTTAATGCTGAGAACAAACAGAAGGTTTTAATAAGTAATTAACAACAGAGACGCTAATTCAAGATCCATTCATTATGAGATTCCTGCACACATTGAATTCAAAACACTTGAGGTCACAGGCGGAGAGAAATACAGACTGAGGAAGAGAATTTCAAAGTTGACCTATTGTCATTTAAAATCTTCCAAACAAGGACTATAGGTGCATATTTTTCTGCATACGAAGTATTTCTTCCTGTGGCAGACTGTCCTGTACATCACTATGACATGGCAATAATGAAAATTAAAAAAATAACATATCAATACAAGAAAATAGCCATAACAATAAAACACAACAAAAATCAACATTTCAGGCAGGATAATATATGCAAACACCTATTGTTATAGTTGGGTAAAAAAGCACTATGACTTTCCAGAAGTCCTTTTATCTACCACCTTTTTAAATGATCTTTTGGCCTGATAACAGATGCTGTTGTGGTGGTTCCAGACTCATTTCAACTACTACGAATCACAGTACATGCTAGAGACACTAAATAATGTAATTTAATGAAAGATGAGAGGCAATATGACCTTTTATTAGAGTTAAGCTCCAAAATTTTTCTTACAACACAGATTACCGGTATCCTCTACTAACCTTTTTCAGATGTGTGTGTGAATCTTACTACCAGCAGTAAACTTTGGTAAATGACAAGCATATATCCTTTACAAAATTTCACAGGTCATTTAGCAACATCTCATTCAAGGAGCTAGATGATCAGCACACATATATAAGCTAATAATAATAATAATTATAATAATAATAATAATAATATGGCCTTTTGTTTCTCACTTAGTCAGGGAGTAAATACTGTACAATACTATAAAAATGCTGAAACTGATGCTATATTGGTTCAGAGAAGTGGTTTGGTTACAGCACTACTACAGAGGAATACAGGACCACAGCAACAGCAGCCCACAATTTACTGAACCATAATACAGGGCTGCCCATATATATACTGTATACATTGTGTGTTGTCAGCTCAGTCTGCTAGTATGGGAGATGCAGGTATTTTGACCACTTTCAGAAATAGCTAGCAAGTATTCAACTATGTTCCAGTTAAGGTAAGGGCATTAAACTACCATCTCTCCTTTGTAAATGGTACTTGAAACAAGACTGTAATAAGGTGCTAGTCATGAAGAAGTGCTATGGAAACGATGTTGGGCCACAGTGTTATCTTATTCTGCCAGTGGGGTATGGGAAGTAAATCTGCATAAAGACAAAAATCTCAAGTATGTGAGTGTGTGTGTGTGTGTCATATTTGCCTGTGTTATTTTTTTATGTCATGTTTCTGTGTGTCATGTCTCTGCGGTTGTTCAGTTTGTATATGGCTAGAGCTATAAGAGAGATAATAGGTAGGGAAGTGAATATATTGAGTATCTAATGAGAGAGGGGAAGGTGTGGAAACTTTCTGGACTGTTGCTTGCTGATGATACTGTATTGTTAAATGAGGATGATTGTTAACTGCAAGGCTTGGTGAATGAGTATGGGGTTGTATGTAGGAAACTGAATCTAAAAGAGAATGTAGAGAAGAGAAAACTATGGCCTTGAGGGAAAAGAAGCCACAACATACACAATGAGACTGGGCGGTGAGGAAATTGAGAATAATAGTGTATCCAAGTACTTATGTAGTGTGATGAGTAAGGATGGATGGAAGTGCTTGAAAGGGTACACTGGGGTAGAAACGTTGCTGGATCATTGAAAGCTGTGCTAAGGAATAGGGAAGTGAGCATGGAAGTGAAGCTTGGATCCTGTTGGAAGGACACAAGAGTGAGATCAGCAGAAATGATGCAGGATTGTGTGGAGTTTTATGAACTGACAGAAAGACAAATTAGGAAGTAAGAAAGCATTGTGGTACTGTTAGGAGAAATACTTTGAGATAGTTTGGCCATGTAGAGAGAATGCAGAATGACAGACTGACCAGAGGAGTGTATGTGAGTGAGGTGGCGGGGGAGAGGAGGAGGGGGAGACAAAGTCTGACATGGAAGAATGGAGTGGGGAGGTACAAGGGAGGGGACTGTGAGCTGGAAAGAAGGAAGTCAAATGGCAGAAGACACAGTGATGTGGAGTTAATCTGTTTATAGCTGCCCCATATGAGACTGATGTGTTTGGCGTTAGAGAGCTAAAAGTCAGAGAAGGGGAAAATTTTCTGCTTACTTAAAATGAGTGAACTTTATGCAATTACCGGTAGCAAATGCAAGAAGAGATATTTGATTACTTAAAAAAAATAATGCAAACAGTGGATACAAACAAACAAACACTTTAAAGTAAGAAAGGGTTATGTGCAACAGAAAATAATGCACAGTAGACATTGGTAATGCTGACTGAGCTGCTCACCACATCAATCATCATCATCATTTATCATAATCATTATGATAATCAACATCAGCCTTTATATTATACTCATCAATCATAATCAAAAGCATCATCATCATCATCCTAACCTCTTCTTCCCACCTAAGGATGGGGTAAGGTATGGTCCAAAAAGAAAGGACAAAACACATGTAATCAGACATGTTACATATGAACCACCCTGTATTTTCAGCATCTGTGGCATATTACCAGGACTCACTGCACCTGTTTGTGATGTACTGCAAGCATGTGCAAAAGAATGCCAACAATTCTTTACCACACTTGTTACTAACCTTACTCAAACTTTTAGCACATTTTAAAAAGTATATCCAATTTCTATTTGATGTTAAGAATACCGTAATCGCTTTTCCTGCTGCACACACTTTGATGGAACAATAAGGTTAACTACAGACAAGGGGGAACTGACAGGGACGAGGTTTGTATATAAAGAGAATTGTCGACACCGCAGGGTCGATTGGTGTGGGTGACTGATATGGAAAATACAGCAGGTACCTCCAAAAGTTCAGGGAATAATCTCAAGCACAGATAACGCTGAGGGGAAATTTGCATGAAAAAGTATATTGGTTAGTGGAGGTTTCTGGAAAACTGACCATCTGATTTGGGAGCTTATAATACATACCAGTACAGGATGCAAATCACAGGCATTTGAACTGAAATAACTGGGCAAACCACAGGCTATAAAAATTTGTCCATTGCACATCTTGCAAGTACAGCACAAACAACAACAACAACAATAATAATAATAATAATCAGTCAATAATCAAATGCATGATTCACTGGGGTGTCTTTTAGGTGGCATAGGAGGCTTGCTAAGAAATTACGTTAGGAAATCACCAAAGCCACAAAGAAGACAAGCCACTTTCATTGAACTAACACCAGACATTGTTCAATTGAGAGAAATAATGTACTAGTGGTCAAAGGGATAAAAAATAACACGGGGAACCTTTCTATCTCAAAATTCTAGCAATTTATCCAGCTAACAGTTATAGCAATCTATCTACTACCTATATGTATCTGTGTCACGTTTATCAATCTATGTATTTGGCTATCTACTATCTATGTCTATGTGTAATGTTTATCTATGTATCTGTTTACTTATCCATCTGTCTATCACAATGAAATAATGTTAAGTTGATGCAATAGCTCAGCAAGGTGACATGCTAATCATGGCGATGTGCAATGGAAAAGTTTCAAAACTATCTGGTACCGGTATATCTAAGGAATTTGCTTAGAATACTCTCGTTACTCTAACTTGGCATAAAATTACCATCTCAACAACAGTTGTAGTAAAATTACCATCTCAACAATAGTTGTAGTTTATCAAACAGAACAATGCTTGTCATGAAATACTGCTGTGGGAAGGATGTAGACCTGCAGACTAATATAAATAAATACATAGGTTATAAAATAAAGATCATGATCATCCTTAGACCCCTAAGAATCACTCTCAATTAAACAAAAAATCTGGTGTTAGATGGAATAAAGACAGTTGCTCACCCACTTACAAACATTTGAGCTATGAACTTTTGCTGCTGACAAGATTAAAGATTTACTAGCTTGAGATTTTATTAGGCCTTATGGCTAGTTTTACTGCTTAGAAGCTGACAACCTAATAGTACCAAGGGCTGATTCCTGGCACTGCATCATCATCACTGTTGTCCATTAGCAAGTAAAAATGAGTACCTACATGAAGTAACTGGACTTGTATACCCCCGTGGCAGAATGATCTAGTAGTAGTTATGGAGCCTTGCACTGACGCTGATCACAATTATCATCATCATCATTAGCCTTAACTCTCTTTCCCACCCAAGGATGGGCTGTGTAATTCTCAAGAAACATTTCCTAAGTTGGGGAGCAACTGTTAACATACTCTGTCCACATCAACTTAGCTTAATGTGATTTAGAAAGGATGCAGAGCCATGGCATTGCTGTCCTTGTCTTACTCTGCTTCTGAGTTACGAGAATTAGGCCGCCAAAGAACAAAAATCTCCGGCAAGTAAAGGTGGACAAACCAAATAATGTGCAACTCACATATTTCAGGAGGTTGGTAACAGCTGTACCGGTAGTAGTAGCTGCAGCAACTGGAGTCCAGTGTCACAGGCCCAGCAGCGCAACAGCATCACCAACCAACACCAGAGGCAGCAGCAGCAGTGACAGTAACAATCCTAGCAGCAGCACCACCACCTCCAACCACAGCAGTAGCAGGTAAAGCAATACGAGTAGCACAGGTGGCCTCTAAAAATATGACAACTTTTTAGGAGATATCTCAGGTATGCTGGTGATCAACCCTTTCTCTGTGCAGGAGTTCAATACTGATCTTACTTAACCCCCAAAGTATTAGTGCTCGAGAGGGACACCTTCATGTGTTGGCACCAATAGGACTGAGGGGAGGAGATGCTTATATTAACATTTCTCAATCCCATCCATATCCCCTAACAGGTGATTGGTTGACTGATGTGTGGGTGGGTGGATAATCTAGTACACACGACTCGCCATCATGTGCCATTTGCTTATCATTACAACATCAGTATGTGTTGGGCTCTGGAGTGCTAATTCTAAGAAAGAGATGGGGTCCTCACTGCTTATGTTAGAATGATAGTGGCACACTGAAGGATGAGTCTTTTTGGCAACAAGCACTCGGCTCTGGTTTCTGACAACCAGGTGATAATATGAAGCACATAAAAGAGTGTGAGAAGGAAGGGTACTCTGTCATTCAGGGAGGACTGAGAAGTATGGAGGGCAGGGCATAATCCTGGCAAGGATTGTCTGTGAACTTTTGGGGACAGCAATATCAATGGAACTTAAACTGTCATTTTTTTTTTTTTTCCATAAATTAATGGGTACTGAACACATACACACACAAAACATATACCAAGGACTTTCTGACTATCCAGCCCTAATTCCTTACCTTCCTCCCTGCAGTCCGTTCTTCCCTGGGTGGCACCTCTCGATCAAAAACCTCCAGCCATCTCTTGGGAATTGAATGTATGCAAGGCTGTCACCCCAACTGAGGCATTCTAACCAACAGACCACCAGGCACCTGAAACAAAAAGTCATGCATGAAGACATCCTGATTCATGAGAGCAAGAAAACTGCTCTGCAAATGAATATATGTATGTAAACCAGTAACATCAGCTCATTTCCCACCTATGAATACAGTAAGGTGGGGTGCAAGGCTCAAGAGAAACATCTATACGTTGTGATAGGATTCAGTGGGCAATGAGAACACACACAATCATAGTGAGGATGGGTTCAAAGAGCAAGAAAAACACATACACCCTGTATTAAGGTGCAAAAAGCCACGCACACACACACACACACACAGTAAAGATGGGTTCAAAGAGCAGGAAAAACACACACACATTGCAGCAGGGTTCAAAGAGCACCAAAAACACATTCACAGTGAAGCTAGGTTCAAAGAGCATGGAAAACTCACATACACAGTGAGGCTGGGTTTAAAGAGCAAGGAAAACACATATCCAAAAAAATATATACCTATTGTACATGCAGTCCTCATTGTAAATCAATGACAATTTCCAAAATATCACAAACTTCTTTCATACAATTGGTACTGCAAAATCACAGAATGTGGCAAATCAGCTTTTTGGGCTGGAATGGATCTTCGATAGGCAAGTTTTCTGAAATTTCCAGCTGAATAAACCAAAGTGATCATAAAAAAAAGTAGCTAATAACAAGGAATTATTGTATATGGTTGCTATAGTGGGCAGTAACAGTAGACAGACAGATAGATAGACAGACAGACAGAATTAGAAAGGATTTTGCATGCTAAATTGGGTTTGTTAAATTGGGGATTTTAAGTGTCCTTTTCTGATTTTTAATTGTATTTTCTGACTGTTTCTTGTTAATATCGTTTTCTTGATGATTTTCCATACATGTAAAAAAAATCTTGATGATAATGGAGCCTATATTTTCAAAAGAACATTATACATGGTTAGGTTAGGCTAACCTGCATTAATTAAATTAGGTAAGGTTAGTTCAGGATATTCTGTGGCAATAAAATTTTCAAGTCCATATTCCTACTGTGCACGGCATTCACAGATGGGATAGGTTCTGTATGTTTAATCATTACAAAATAAAGAAAATAACAATATAGGGACGATCTGCAGTAGTTCCCGTTAACAAACTAAGTTTAGAACAGGGTTTTTTCATTTGCAAATCCAATTTCGACACCTAGATCATGTGGAAATATCCTTTATGTTACTAAAGATTGCACAATTCATTCATGACACCCAAATATGGAAGATCAGTGGCTAAATGAATCTAAAGGGATACCGGCTTTCTCTGTCAAGTGACCATAAACAGTCCTCTTTACAGCAAGAAAAGCTAACCTGTCTACGAATTTTTGAATGTAATTAAATCCATGGTGCCTGTGGAAACATTTATGTTTAAGTGTTACAGCCACGTACCTCCCAAGAACCACAATATAGAAGACTAGTTAACTATATACCTATATATGTAGTTCCTGATGTTGACCCGCCCATCTTTAAATGCCGGATGAATGAGTGCTACCAATGCTGCTAGACCGACCTATTCTCAAACTCCGCTAGAATGTTGAATAGCAAAACTCTCTAGCACATCGCAAAAACATGATATAATCCACGGAATACTGATAAATATGTAGAAATTTAAAGAATATAGAAAGATCTAAAGCACCTAAAAGTTAATATAATTGCTAAATGGAAGTAGAGCAAAAAACATTAGATTGACGGTAAATACAGTACTCCCAAGGAAATAGCTATAAAATGACTTGCAGTCACAAAAATGACTGGTAGAGCTTCATATTATTATAGAAAAAAGCTACATCTCTTGCATCTAGATGCTAAAATGGACCCCAAATAGAATACTACATCGAGCAGAAAAATGGTTAACTTTGGTAATACGAATCTCAGGCACCAAAACTCGAAATGGTCTTAGTAAACTCTGCATAAAACGGATTCTTGCCTTGATTATTGTTATTTCTGTTAAACATATTAACCAGAATGTAATTTCATATTGTAGAGTAAACTGTTTACGTATTCTGTAAAGCATTATTTTGACTTTTTACTGTGACTGTTTTACTTTTATTCGTCTTATATCAGGCATGGGTCAATACTGGAACGGAAACGTGGAGGAGGGCGATGATTTGTTGAAGGTTTGGGGGTTTTTATTTGTTTCTTCTGTTTCTCTTATGTCATATTTTACGTGAAATAGGCAAAATATGCTGAGTGATTAAAGACTCAAGGTCAGTTGGATCACACAGAATAAAGTTTTTAAAAAGTAATTTTAAGTGAAAACAGGTTATATTCCTTTCGCTGGTAAAGTCATCGAAAATGGTAGCGTCATTTGGTCCTCGGTGCAGGCTGATTTATTTAATTTTTACTAGTTGTATTATTTTTTCGTTCGTGCTACCCTCAGACAACATTGTCCACCCTTGTGAGTGATATTAAGTTATGAGGAAGTTTAGGACGGTTGTTGAACATTATGTTTGTCATTTTGAGAATTTAGAATTGTCTGGGGGTAGCATGAAAACTGTTTCTGGATTGAGGTGTTAGAGGTAAGGCAGACTTATAAATCTATATACAGCACTTAAATAATTAGACAACCATAACACTGGATTATAGACATGAAATTATATGGTTGGGTATGTTTTGAAAAACTTGACCATCAGATGGTTTGCAAATCACTAGTTTCATAGTTTTTGACCTGCCAGCCGCGGTCATTAGGTAGTGGGGGACGATTTTCAAAGTAAAAATCGATCAGTACATTATGATCATGGGATAAACGTATTTTAATGTGAAGTAAAGCCTTATATTGCACAATTGAAAAAATTGAAAGCCAAAGATGCCTAACCTAACTTGGTGCAAATAAATAAAGCGATTTTTTTTTTTTTTTTTTTTTTTTTTTTTTTTTTTTTTATACAGGAGGCATGGGACAACATTATTATGCAGTTCTCCTCACTTTAAAAAAATATTAAAGTTTCCGGGGTACTGTGGCAGTGATATAAATTTTGTTTTTAATCCTTTAATTTTTTTTTACTCCCTGGGGGTAGGGGGGTCTGTCAAGAATACTCCCCCAGTATCCCTGCTTGTCGTAAAAGGCGACTAAAAGGGTTGGCGGAGGGTTAGTGCCCCTCCCCGGAAAACAACTATCTAAAAAAACAAACAATAAGCCTCGGACAAGGACTGACCAAACGTTGATGACCAAGGACCGGACAAAGGACATTGCAATTGGAACGTGGAATGTAAGAGGAGCAAATGATGAGGTGAAAGAGAGAGAGATTGTCCAGGTGCTTGAGGATGTGAAAGTGGATGTATGTGGAATAACTGAAACAAAATGGAGAGGAGAAAGTGTGAGAGAATGGGAGTACGGATAGGGTATATGTGCAGGAGTAGGTGGGAATGAGAGGGCAAAGGAAGGAGTGTGTATAGTTGTGAGTAAAAGATGGAAGAGGAGCATAAGACAGTATGGATCAGTTGGATCAAGGATTGTCTGGGTAAAGTTGAAAGTTGGAATACAAATGTGGGCGATTGTGTGTGTGTATGCGCCAACGCAAGATCGTGCTAGAAGAGTGAGAGAAGAGTTCTGGACAAATGTAGAAGTATGCATGGAAAAGTTTGGAAGGAATGATAGAGTGTTTTTGATTGGTGATATGAATGGTAAAGTTGGGAATGTGAAGGTGGATGGAATAGTTGGTGAGTGGGGTGTGCCTGCTGAGATAGATGAGAATGGGAGTACGTTAGTGGACATTTGTGCTGGGAGGGGGTTGGTGATAGCCAATACCCTCTTCAGGCATAAAATGATCCACAGGTATACATGGCGAGTGATGAGAAGGGTGGGTGGTGAATTGAGTGAAAGGAAGGCAATGATTGATTATGTGTGTGTGGATGAAAGGATGCGAAGATGTATATTGGATGCAAGAGCTTATAGAGGTTGGGGGAGTGGACTTTCTGACCACTACTTGGTGGTGGCCAGAGTTAAAGTTCAAGTAAGATGGAGGAATAGAAGAAGGGAAAGATGAGAGGAAGGAGTAGTTGCAAGGAGAGTGGAAAGGTTACAAGAGAATGAGAAAAAGGCAGAGTATAAGAGAGAAGTGGAGGAACGATTGGGCAAATATGAGTTGGAGCAGATGGGGGACGTGGAAGGTGTGTGTAGAATATTTACAGAAGAAATATGTGCAGCATGTGATGTGGTGTGTGGAAGGAAGAGAAGACGGAGGGGGGTGCAAGGAACAGCGTGGTGGACTGAAGAGGTGAAACGGGCTGTGGCACAAAAGAAGAAAGCATACAATGAATGGATGAGAAATAGGGACGTGGAAGAAGTTGAGAGGTGGAAGAGAGAGTTATATGTAGAAAGGAAGAGAGAGGTGAAAAGATTAGTAAGAGAGAGTAAGAAGAGAGTGGATGAGGAATTTGGAAGGAATTTGAGTGTAAAGTGGAGGGACTGTAAGAAAATGTTCTGGAAAGAGGTGAAAAGAGTAAGACAGGGTGGAAGTGAAGTTAGCAGGGGAGTGAAAGATAAAAATGGTAGATTACTAGTGGAGAAGGGAGAAAAAGTGAGCAGATGGAGAGAACACTTTAAGGAATTGTTGAACGTGGAGGATGGAAGTAATGCAAGTATAAGTGGCTGGGGAATGGCTGGGAGAAGGAGGGAGGTGAGAAGACAGGAAGAAATCAGTAGGATAGAAGTTGTGGAAGCAATGAAGAAAGTTAAATCAGGGAAAGCCCCAGGAATTGATGGAGTGTGTGGTGAAATGTTGAAGCATGGGAGAGAGATAGTAGTAGAATGGATGTGGAAGATGTGCAGATTGGCCTGGGAGGAAGGTAGAGTCCCGGAGGATTGGAAGTCAGGTATAATTATTCCCTTGTACAAAGGAAAAGGGGAAAAAGAAGTGTGTGGTAATCATAGGGGCATTTGTCTTAGTATAATAGGAAAAGTGTATGGTAGGATACTTATTGACAGAGTTAGAGAAAGAACAGAGAAATTAGTTGGAGAAGAACAGGGAGGCTTTAGGAAGGGAAGAGGTTGTGTAGATCAGATATTCATTCTCAGATCTTTAGTGGAAAAGTTTCTAGAGAAGGGAAAGAAGTTGTATGCAGCTTTCATGGATTTGGAGAAAGCATATGACAGGGTGGATAGACTAGGATTGTGGAAAGTGTTAAGAATAGATGGGAAGTTGTTGAATGCTGTGAAGAGTATGTACGATGGTGCGAAGGCTGCAGTGCGTGTGGATGGTGAACTAAGTGAATTTTTCTCTTTGAAAGTTGGGTTGAAACAGGGATGTGTCATGTCTCCATGGTTGTTCAATCTGTACATGGATGGGGTAATAAAAGAGGTACAAGGTAGGGTAGTGGATGTTGGAGTGGCCCTGGTGAGAGAGGATAGTGTTTGGAAACTCCCTGTACTGTTGTTTGCAGATGATACCGTGTTGTTGAGTGAAGACGAAGGAGAGCTGCAAGGCTTGGTGGATGAGTTTGAGAGAGTGTGTAGGAAACGGAATCTAAAGGTGAATGTAGGGAAGAGTAAAGTGATGGTCTTTGAGAGAGGTGAAGTCAGTGAATGTACAGCGAGGTTGGATGGTGAGGAATTGGAAAATGTGAGTACGTTTAAGTACTTGGGTAGTGGATGTTGGAGTGGCCCTGGTGAGAGAGGATAGTGTTTGGAAACTCCCTGTACTGTTGTTTGCAGATGATACCGTGTTGTTGAGTGAAGACGAAGGAGAGCTGCAAGGCTTGGTGGATGAGTTTGAGAGAGTGTGTAGGAAACGGAATCTAAAGGTGAATGTAGGGAAGAGTAAAGTGATGGTCTTTGAGAGAGGTGAAGTCAGTGAATGTACAGCGAGGTTGGATGGTGAGGAATTGGAAAATGTGAGTACGTTTAAGTACTTGGGTAGTGTGATGAGTAAGGATGGAGGTTTGGAGGGTGAAGTGCTTGAAAGGGTACAGCAGGGAAGAAAGGTTGCTGGTTCTTTGAAAGCAGTGATAAGAAACAGGGAAGTGAGCATGGAAGTGAAAAAGTTACTACATGACAGTATTGTGATACCAACTCTAACGTACGGAAATGAAGCGTGGACGTTGTTGGAAGGACACAAGTCAAGAGTGAGAGCCGTGGAAATGAGTTATTTAAGAGGAGCCTGTGGAGTCACATGGAGAGACAGGCTGACGAATGAGGATATAAAGGAGCGTTGTGGTGTTGATGTGGATGTGATAGGAAGCGTTATGAGGAACACACTGAGGTGGTTTGGCCATGTGGAGAGGATGGAGGGTGAAAGACTGACGAAGAGAGTGTATGTGAGTGAGGTGGAGGGGGAAAGAAGGAGGGGGAGGCCGAGGATGAGATGGAGAGATGGGGTGGAGAGGTATATGAGAGAGGGGGGTGTGAGTTGGGAGCAGGGGAGTGAAATGGCGGGGGACAGGGCGACTTGGAGGCAATTTGTTTGTGGCCACCCCAAACGGGATTGAGGCGTCTGGCAATAGAGAGATAGATAGATAGATAGAATTTTTTTTTTCCCATGCTACCCTTCAAAGATACTTGGGACTGCCTTATTTTGCAGTTTTGTCCAGTTTTTTTTAATTGAAGTCCTATTGTTTTGTTATTGAAGGCTCCAACATGCTTGCATGTGTCAACCTTGGTCACCTAAGGGCGTGTCCACATGTGTACTCAAATATACGTTGTCAGCACAGCTGGCAACATGCTCGGGAACATGTTTCCAGCAGCATTTGGACAGGTGTATGCAAACATGTTTCAGTGCAGCTTCGAACACTGGCAGCAGAGGTGATGGGATGTGTCCATACCAGGCAGCTGAGACTTCATCATGATTTTGACGTTGCCGTTCCCAGCATACTTGCAGCATGTTCGTTATTGTGTTGCTTACATGTTGCCAACACTTGTTTGAGCACACGTGTGGACGCACCCAAATGGCAGCTGTCTGTGCTGCTCGATCTCTGGAAGCTTTCCTATTGAGTCCCTAATCCCTGAGGTCACACTCAGTGACCTCGTACCAGGTCTTTGTCGGTCTCCCGCTTGCAACCCTACCCTTAACACTTTCACTTTGTGCATCAAGTTATCATCCCTTATCCTCTCCACATCCCCAAACCATCCCAATCTACCTCTCCTCATCACAATACCAATACACTCCAGTCCCATCCTACCTCCCAACTCATCAGTCTTAAACCTAGCCCTCCAGTCCTCGCATACAAGGATGCACTGAACATCCATGTAGTCATTATTATTTCTGTATGTTTGAGCCTGCGAATATCCTCTTCCTTTACTGCCCAGGTCTCACTGCCATACAGCATCACACTCCAAGCACATGCTGCTTACAAAGATCCCAGAGCACGAAGGGAGAGCCCTCTCAGTGTCAGGAGAGGCAACAGATCCCTAAACTTCTTCCAACCACTCCTCACTCTAGCCATGGGGCTAGCTCTGGCACGTAACTGTGTCCCAAATAACAGAACTGTTCCTAACTCTCGAGAGATGCACCAGCAAGTTCAGTCCTTTCATGCCTGATGATTTCCACATACTCTTCCTGACGTACTGCATGCGTGAAATCAGCCTTTTCTCACAGTCTGCCTCTAATATCACTACATCTCTCATGTACCCACTTATCACAAACACTGCACAAGATGGAAGTACTTCCCACACTGCACAAGATGGAAGTACTTCCCACACCCTTGTGGCAAATCACACATGGCTGCTCTCCCTCTTCTTTGATGTTTTATTTATTTATTTATTTATTTTTTGCAGAGTGTGTTTTCAGGTTTTGATGCCACTTACAGTATAATTTTTTATAAGTAGTGAATAGTGTTTAAATATTGGTCTTTGTTTAGTTGCAGCAGTGCCAAAGACAGATAGCCGTCATCCTGAAACACCTTTTTAGTACAGTACTGGTTTATCCTCATAAGTGTTGGTTTATCTAAACCTATCCTCATTTATTCTATCCTGCCCATATCGAACCTAATTTATCCTAACCTGAGCATGATTAATCTACTTTATCCTAACATGGAAAACGATTTCCGTGGGAAGCAAACATCACACTGAGAGGGAGAGATGGGGATGTACAGTATATGGGTAGCGCGTAAATAGCACTCGACAAAAAACAGGTAGTGGTATCTTCTGTGGTGTGGGAATGGACGAGTTGGCTGAACTGGGTGTGGTTGTGGCATTTGGAGTAGGAAATGCTTAAATGATGCAGGGCAAATACAGTGCTGATAACACTGACAGAACTGTCCCCGCAACACACAAGAAATCACCCAACAGCAGACGTGGAGTGTACTTCTGTATGTACTGTAGGTCAGCCTGTTTTGGGGTGAAACTGGTCCTTCCAAAGACTACCGCCATTCCTATAAAAAAAATCACATGCAGTAATTTCGGTACTGTACTAAAAGTTTGATCAGATAGTGTCACCAAATGAGGAGAGAGACCCGTTTTTATGTTTTTTTTTTTTTTTCTCCCTCGGCAACCGATTCACATCATCCCAAAAGGATTTCTTGGCTACCTTCATATTTTACCATAAAGTCTTAAAGGTTTGGAACCCATCTAAACTGGTAGCTGTTTCACTTTGCTTGCTTCTTACCACCCAAAATAAGTATAAAGGGTAGTTTCTGTGGGATGTGAAGATATGTAAGAGAACAGTATGTTATCCCACTGCTGCTGGCAGCACTTCCAATCCTGCTATAAATTCAAGATTGTGTTGCTGTCCTTCCCCTGGAGAGCAAGATGTTACTGCAGTAAGCTCAAGAGTTATGCAACCATTTCTTTCCTGTCTCTCACAGTTTCCAACTCATTTAAGCTGGTAGTATATTATACTAGACCCTCACTGTATCAAACCTTGATTTATGAAACTTTTAGCCTTGTTTTCATTTGAATATGAACCTAGTGAACTGCAGGCTGTAGTTGTCCTGTAGTGTACCAACTTCATTAT
Organism: Coenobita brevimanus; assembly: GCF_032717465.1. Classification (NCBI taxonomy): domain Eukaryota; kingdom Metazoa; phylum Arthropoda; class Malacostraca; order Decapoda; family Coenobitidae; genus Coenobita; species Coenobita brevimanus. The sequence continues at coordinate 15,144,356 of NC_137060.1, read as the reverse complement.
GGTGGATAGGAGAGAATAGAGGGACATGCACACAACAGTGCAGTGAAGCTGCTCAGTTAAATCACTGACTCTTGTGTTAAGGCATTCTGACCAACTAGTTTATTTATACAGTACAGTAATCACTTGATTATCCATACTGTCTGTATCCATTCTTGCTCCGTATTCATTCACTAGGCCTTGGCTATATTATAACCGTAACCAGATTTATTTTTCCATGACCATTCACAGAAGCTCCGGCTATGGCAGCCGGCCAAAAAAAATTCATTCCGTGGCTCACCAGCTTCAGTGTCCATGCATGGGTAATAGACACTAACCCACAAGGTGAGCGAGAATGGCTGTACGGGTCCCTAACGTATGGTCGAAATCACCTGGCCACCCCGATCAACAGAAACATACTGTCCGCACTTGAGGATAACAGATATAAACCACAAAGTGAGTGAGAATGGTTGTATGGGTCCTTAACATATGATTGAAATCACCTGGCCACCCCAATCAATGGAAACATCCTGGCTGCATGCAAGGAAAACAGACATGAACTACAAGGTGAGCGAGAATGGCTGTACGGTTCCCTACTGAATGATGGAAATCCCCCGGCCACCCTGATCACTGGTAACATTCCGGAGGCGCACGAGGAAGACCGTAATCCACAAGGTCAGAGAGAATGGCTATACGGGTCCCTGCTGAATGATGGAAATCCTCCGGCCACCCCGATCACCAATAATATTCCAGAGGCACACAAGGAAGACAGAGTGTAATCCACAAGGTGAGAGGAATGGCTTTACGGGTCCTTACGATATGGTTGAAATACCCTCAGCCTCCTGGATTAGTCAGAAACTCCTGGCCATGCATGGCCATCTGCCCCCCTACCGAATGGTCAAAGCTGCATCTCCCTCCGGATTACTCGGCCACTCCTTAGGCCTATGATGTACAGGAACTCAGTGCTTCTGCCACGTTGTGACATTTGCCTGGGCGAGCAAAAAAGACCTTTGCGCTGATAGGTCAATGTGCCGCTTTTAGCTTGCTTGCTCATAGTCAAGTATGGATAGAGACATGGCATTGCTGTACACTCCCAAGTGCTACCGCATCTCAGTTCCTGCCTTTGTCGCTGCGTGTGGACGTGCTTGGCTGAGGTTAAACCATGGCAGCTTCCATTGCCGCATTTGTGGTGGTGCCCTACCTCCTGCCTTAACCCTAGATAGGTAATGTGGGGTCTCAGAGACCCAAGTCCCCGAAATTTAATTAAAAAAAAAATGAGCATAAGGTCTACAGATCTGTCCGTCTCATTACCTTCCTGCCTAGTGATGCTCTTCATGGGGATGATGGGGTCATAGCTGTACCTGGCTCTGATTTTGCTCTATAGAGCCATTGGGGTATATTAGACCCCAGATTACCTATAATGTAACTTCAGTTGAGCCCTCTTGTGATTTTTTTATTTCAATTTGCTGTCTTTCTCCTTTTGTATACAGAAGGTCCCAACATCGGTCTACTGCAGACCACCCAAGGAATCGTGATATTACTTTTCAATTTTGCAAGATTTAATTTTAAAATTTTTATACCTAAAATTTAACAATTTTGTATAAACTTTAAAAAAAAAAAAAAATGTATTTTTTCGATGAAACTTTATTTTTTCTGGCCGTATTTACAGATAAGGGGTTGAATTATTTGTGTATTGAAGCATTTTGAAATATCTCAAACAGAAGTATTTTTTTTATATTTTTCTTCCGTGGGGTCTGTCAGACCCCGCGTTACCTACGGTAATATAGTAACAAAATCAAGATTACCTTACAAGGGTTAATTCTCATCCGTGGTATTCTTGTGTGTGTGATGATGGCCACACCACCACCTGAGAAACGCAAGAGGAGGGTTTTTACTCCGGAGAAGAAGCATGAAATATTGGCCAATGTTGGCGCCGATTGGCCAACTTCATGCATCCTGCATGAATTTGACTTGCCCTGCTCAACCTTGTCTGAAATCAAGAAATCATGGGAGAAGCTGTATCAGTACGGACAGGACTACAGTGATACCACTCAAAAAGGCGATCGGAAAGTGATATCCCAGCCCCACTATGCCTTCATCGACCAGTCGACTTTGGTTTGGTTCCGCCAGCAGTGGGGTGCTGGTGTGCTCGTATGTGGGACTGAGCTGAAGGCTGCAGTTTAGAAGTTTGCACGCTTGCACAACATGCATGACCTCAAGGCATCTGAGGGTTGGCTTTTCCAGTTCAAACTTTGACATGGTCTTACGGGCCGTAAGGCACGTGGTGAGGCTTTGGATGCAGCAGTGGAGGATGTTGAGCCATTTTGCCAGAAAGTGCAGCACCTGATCAAGAAGGATGGCCTTGCTCACGGTCAGGTGTACAGTGCTGACGAAACTGGCCTGTTCTTCCGCTCTGTGCCCACCAACATCCTGGCAGACGAGACGGAGAAGACTGTGCCTGGTCGGAAGTTTTCCAATGTGTCAATGTTGTGCTGTGCCAATGCTAATGGGATGCGCCGCCTCAAACCCATTATTGATGGATGTGCAAAACAACCACGATGTCTCGGTGGGTTGATGGATAGCCTGCTTGTTGTGTGTTACCATTCTGTGAAGGCCTGGTTTACTGCAAAGGTCTCCAGAGACCGGTTCCACAGACACTTTGTCAAGGAAGTTATCTGTTATCAGATGGAGGAACTTGGAATCCCTTGTGGCCAGGTGAAGGCTTTCCTGATCCTTGACAGTGCCCCTGCGCATCCATCAGAGAAGGATTTGGTTGCTGATGATGTGCGGATTAGGTGCCTGTTTCTGCCACCTAGTACGACTACTCTCATTCAACCAATGGACCAGGGTGTTATTGTGGCGGCTAAGAGACTGTACTGTTGGAGGTTCCTTGACGAGATGTTGGTGGTGCTTAAGGACAAGGAAGAGGTTGACATACGTGGGGAGCAGACTTTGGAGAATCTGCGGCGTTACAAGTCTGTGATTTTCAACTGGGCCAGTGCTTGGAAGGAAGTTTCCATCAATAACTTGGAAAGTGGTCGGTCTCGTCTCCTTCATGGATGCGAGGCCGTGCACGACTTTGAAGGATGTGATGTGGACTGTTTCCACCTTCGGCTATGAAACACAGGTGAGGATGTGGACATCAATGGCAGTGATCCAGGTTATCAGATGTCTGATGAGATTGCTGCCGCTGTCTCTGCGGGGCTGGCAGAGGAAAGCGACGAGGATGAGGACCCTGACTTTGGCTACCCTGCCACTCCTGTGGGCCAGCATTGAGCAAGTGCTTGAATATGCTGAGTACCCTCAGTGGGACAGAGGCTTGGTGCAACTCAAGCTGGCCATGGATCAGGGCAGTCAGGGATGTCATCGTCCTCTGACAAAATCACCGCACCTATCGTCAGAAGATCAACTCCTTTAAGCTCGCCAACCCCTTCTCCCCACCACGACCACCACCACCTGCTTGATCCCAATCTTCACTCTTGGACCCATAACCACGCACGTTGACAGCCGTTGAGTCGCTGTTAGATGTAAGCTTTCAGTTGTCTTCAGAGTCCTGAGATGGTTAGGGCTCCATTGCCTCGCCGCACGTCCTGGCTCATCGCTCGGCTTCAGCAGGTGGAGGAAGAGTTCTTTGACCTTTGCTGGGTTGCCCTGTTAGCCACGAGACCATATGGGATAATGCACACCTGCAATCTGGTAGGTTATGACGCCTGTGTGCTGTTCGCTGGGTGGTGAGTGTGTGTGTGTGTGTGTGTGTGTGTGTGTGTGTGTGTGTGTGTGTGTTTTAAGGATTGCATTCTTTATTCCGATGTGTGTTTTGATGTCAAAAATAGCCAAAATACTGCACAACTCTGCTAAAGTTAGGAGGGATACTGTGCATCTTGGTAGGATTTTTAATTTTTTTGTTTATGCATTGTTTTCTTAGTGTTTAGGATTACATTGCATATTGCAGTGCATTTTGATGTATGAAAACAGCCGAAAGACTACAGAACACTGCCAAAATTAGGAAGGGTTTTGCATGTATCTTAGGTGTATGTGTATATTTATAGATATATATAGAGAGAGAGAGGATTATGTTGCATATTGGAGTGTATGTATTGATGTCTAAAAACAGCCAAAAGACTGCAGAACGCTGCCCAAGTTTGGAAGGGTACCGGTACTGTACATACATATATATATATATATATATATATATATATATATATATATAGGTTAGGTATGAATACAGGTAGGGTGTGGGTACAGTAGAAGATATTGCTCCATATCCGTTCATTACCTGTATCCGGTCATGCCTTTGGCTCTGGTATTACTGATAATCAAAGGATCACTGTATTTATTTTTGAGTATATACTTTTCTGTTACTGCACTTAGTTATAAAACTCTCACCTATTTATCTCTTTCCATTCATCAGCATGTCTTGAATTACCTTCCCTGTAAATTTAAATTTTTAGGCACTTGTTTATTTATTGTTCATTTCCCCTTTTGTCTTTCTTTCCTTCATTCTTTCCTGTTCCTTCTGCCTGTGGGGTGACTTTACACTGAGTGACAAGCCGAATGGTTTCCTGTACACCAGGAAACCATTTACTATGCTGGGTGGCAACCTATCTATCTATCTATTGCCAGACACCTCAATCCCGTTTGGGGTGGCCACAAACAAATCGCCTCCAAGTCGCCCTGTCCCCCGCCATTTCACTGCCCTGCTCCCAACTCACACCCCCCTCTCTCATATACCTCTCCACCCCATCCCTCCATCTCATCCTCGGTCTCCCCCTCCCTCTTCCACCCTCCACCTCACTCACATACACTCTCTTTGTCAGTCTTTCACCCTCCATCCTCTCCACATGGCCAAACCACCTCAGTGTGTTCCTCACAACGCTTCCTATCACATCCACATCCACACCACAACGTTCCTTTATATCCTCATTCGTCAGCCTGTCTCTCCACGTGACTCCACAGGCTCCTCTTAAATAACTCATTTCCACTGCTCTCACTCTTGACTTGTGTCCTTCCAACAATGTCCAAGCTTCACTTCCGTACGTTAGAGTTGGTATCACAATACTGTCATGTAGTAACTTTTTTACTTCCATGCTCACTTCCCTGTTTCCTATCACTGCTTTCAAGGAACCAGCAACCTTTCTTCCCTGCTGTACCCTTTCAAGCACTTCACCCTCCAAACCTCCATCCTTACTCATCACACTACCCAAATACTTAAACGTACTCACATTTTCCAATTCCTCACCATCCAACCTCGCTGTACATTCACTGACTTCACCTCTCTCAAAGACCATCACTTTACTCTTCCCTACATTCACCTTTAGGTTCCGTTTCTTACATACACTCTCAAACTCATCCACCAAGCCTTGCAGCTCCCCTTCGTCTTCACTCAACAACACAGTATCATCTGCAAACAACAGTACAGGGAGTTTCCAAACACTATCCTCTCTTACCAGGGCCACTCCAACATCCACTACCCTACCTTGTACCTCTTTTATTACCCCATCCATGTACAGATTGAACAACCATGGAGACATGACACATCCCTGTTTCAAACCAACTTTCAAAGAGAAAAATTCACTTAGTTCACCATCCACACGCACTGCAGCCTTCGCACCATCGTACATACTCTTCACAGCATTCAACAACTTCCCATCGACTCCATATATTCTTAACCATATAATCAAATTATGGTGCCTGGTGGTTTAGTGGGTAATTAATGCGTTCCAATTGGATTGAGCCGGTGAAGGTTTTTATCCAAGGGGAGGTTGGGGTTGATTGCTCATGTAGTGCCACTCAGGGATGAATGAGGCCGGTCACTCTCATCTTATATGTCGGGACAAACTGCGTAGCCCCTGGCTCCTACACTCCTCACGGGGCAATGTAGGATTGGTTGATGGATGGATGGATGGAGTTATTATGCAGGCATTCTTTTCCAGCACCTTTAAATGGACATAGGCCTAAGTAGCATACCAGAGAATGCTAAGGTGGAATATTCCAATTGGTTAGGAAGAAATACTACAAGGCCCCAAGGGCCCACAAGAATACACCTTTGGTTGGTTTTCAAAACACTAATTGTTATCCTTTCTTCAGGTGGTGTGACATGGAGGGAGGGCAGATGAATGGAGAAATGGAAACAGTTTGTTTGTGACCACCGCGTTGATTAAAATCTGTCTGACTGTATGGTAGCTAGATAGTTTGTCTACTATATATGGTATTTTTTACTAATAATAGTATTATTATAATTATTGCCATTATTTCTCTTATTCTTGTTCTTCTTCTTATTATTAATTTTATTATTATTATTACAGTATTATTATTATTATTTATTCAATGTTAGATGAAAGTCCTCATTAAAAAGAAATTGCTTATTGAAGTTCCATTGCCGCTCATAAATTTATTAGCTCCCAATGCACAGTACTGGTAGTTGTAAGTAAAATGGTAGTCCCTTACTGTAAAGTAGCATTTTTGTGCCTCCTTATTTATTGTTAAATCATCAGTATGGTTGACAGAATTTTTGTAATAAAATTCCTTTGCCAGTGATAAAGTTGATTTACTATTTCTTTATTTACAGGTGATATTTGTAAAAATTGATTGTAATTTATCACTCAGCCATTATGCTTATTAGCTGTTATTGTTGTGATCCAACCTCATTTAGATATGAACTAAATGGGACGCGGGCTGAAGTTTTCCTTCTGCAGCACACCATTCTTTGTTGGGGGAATAGGGAGGAGTTGAAGGTTTATAAAACTAGGCAGTAGAGCTGCCAGGTTATGTCATTGCCAGCATGTGAGGGCATACTTCTTCAGCACTGATTTTGTGAACTAAAAAGATTTATGATGTAACTCCTCCATAGTAAAAGGGTTATCTTATGTTCAGACCTGAGCACTAAGGCCAATGATTGGATTTCAGGGAGTGTCCTCATGTTCCAAATGAAAACAGAAAAGACACCAACAGTACTACTACTACAAGTGTCTACCACCACCACCACAACCATCACCACCCCCACCACCAATGCCTCTGCTGCTTTTTGTGGGCTTCTGTGAGTAACAAGATATCTTTTCATTAATTGTTGCATTAACACAAAAATGGTTCTGCCAGTGCTGTCCACCTCATATGGGATTAAGACTTTTGGGTATATGTATACTCATTTTACTTTAGTCTGACCTAAGATTACTATTTTGCCATTAGGAATGCATGAGATTAAAGAATTTGGCTACAAGCTGGTACTGATTGAGACATGTTGACATAGGATTATAGGTCTATGATTTGGGCCGCATTCAGTTAAACTGTTGTTGAGGCCCTTGGATATGAACCCACTGGACTGCAGGCTAAAATATCCATTCTCCTGCAGTCCAAAATCCTCCTCATGGGATATATGAAAAAAGATGGTTGAGGGGCATTCCTATACTTTGCCCTTTTGTATTGGTGCCATCACATGATGGTACCCCTCTTATTAGTTGCTCTTTATCAAAAAAAATAAATGTTAGGCTTCTGAGTTTCAGTTCCCCATTTTTTAAATACAGGTACAACACCAGTTTTCTGGCACCCTTCATTCCAGAGCTGTGTTGGATGAACCGTTTTGCCGGACTAACTGAGGCTACTTATGTCACATATAATAATTCAACTGGGACCATTGGAGATCATGTATAACAGTTCAGCAATACACCTGTAACCCACTATCCTTCAGAGTAATCACACGCATATTTTAATTTAAGTTTTTTATGGAAGAACTGAGCGTGGCTTGTTATCAAGCTACCTGACAAGTCCACTTCATCTGACGCTGTCAAAACCATACCATATCATGTTCAGTACTCTTACCCTCTTTCATAGTTTTCCTTGTGTTAATTTGCTTTTTCAAATCAGTGTCTTCCTAGAAAATCAATATTTTTTCCCTTTGCTTCTTGGTATCATAAGCATTTGAGGAACCAGTACCATATGTGTTCACACAGCTTCCATACATGAACACCACGGTCCAGTTTTTTCAACAGTTCTACCTTATCCTGCTTTATTGTTTTTGTTTTAAGGATAATAAAATGGCTTACTGCATTGACTCTCCTCAAATAGCTGTTATTATACTATTATGGCCAGACAGGAGAGTGAGAATATACTTGAGAGTACGGGCGGCCAGTGCAGTTTCTCGCTGGGTAGCTATGTATTGGTTACTTTGATACGGCCTGCGTCATGGCAAATGGATTTCACATGCAAACGACTCTGAAATGTAATAATGCTTTATGCATCCCACTCTCATTTATAAAGCTTCAATAGATACCAGTGATGAATATAATTTTTTGAATTTACCGTGGAAGTCATTAAGAATATTAACTGAAATGGCGATATAGTACGTAAAGGTAAACTTAACTAAAGAATGAGAAATTTGATGAAGTTCTGTATTCACAAGAAAAGAAATTGATGGTTAGGAATGTTAATTGTGAGAATTTCGTATTCACAAAATACAAAAAGACAGGAAGAAATCAGTAGGATAGAAGTTGTGGAAGCAATGAAGATACAGGAAGAAATCAGTAGGATAGAAGTTGTGGAAGCAATGAAGAAAGTTAAATTGGGGAAAGCCCCAGGAATTGATGAAGTGTGTGGTGAAATGCTGAAGCATGGGGGGAGAGATAGTAGTAGAATGGATGTGGAAGATGTGCAGATTGGCCTGGGAGGAAGGTAGAGTCCCGGAGGATTGGAAGTCAGGTATAATTATTCCCTTGTACAAAGGAAAAGGGGAAAAAGAAGTGTGGTAATCATAGGGGCATTTACCTTCTTAGTATCATAGGAAAAGTGTATGGTAGGATACTTATTGACAGAGTTAGAGAAAGAACAGAGGAATTAGTTGGAGAAGAAGAGGGAGGCTTTAGGAAGGGAAGAGGTTGTGTAGATCAGATATTCATTCCTAGATCTTCAGTGGAAAAGTTTCTAGAGAAGGGAAAGAAGTTGTATGCGGCTTTCATGGATTTGGAGAAAGCATATGACATGGTGGATAGACAAGGATTGTGGAAAGTATTAAGAATATATGGAGCAGATGGGAAGTTGTTGAATGCTGTGAAGAGTATGTATGGTGGTGCTATGGCTGCAGTGCGTGTGGATGGTGAATTAAGTGAATTTTTCTCTTTGAAGGTTGGGTTGAAACGGGGATGTGTCATGTCTCCATGGTTGTTCAATTTGTACATGGATGGGGTAATAAAAGAGGTACAAGGTAGGGTAGTGGATGTTGGATTGGCCCTGGTGAGAGAGGATAGTGTTTGGAAACTCCCTGTACTGTTGTTTGCAGATGATACTGTGTTGTTGAGAGAAGACAAAGGGGAGCTGCAAGGCTTGGTGGATGAGTTTGGGAGAGTGTGTAAGAAACGGAATCTAAAGGTGAATGTAGGGAAGAGTAAAGTGATGGTCTTTGAGAGAGGTGAAGTCAGTGAATGTACAGCGAGGTTGGATGGTGAGGAATTGGAAAATGTGAGTAAGTTTAAGTACTTGGGTAGTGTGATGAGTAAGGATGGAGGTTTGGAGGGTGAAATGCTTGAAAAGGTACAGCAGGGAAGAAAGGTTGCTGGTTCTTTGAAAGCAGTGATTAGAAACAGGGAAGTGAGCATGGAAGTGAAAAAGTTACTACATGACAGTATTGTGATACCAACTCTAATGTATGGAAGTGAAGCTTGAACGTTGTTGGAAGGACACAAGTCAAGAGAGAGCAGTGGAAATGAGTTATTTAAGAGGAGCCTGTGGAGTCACATGGAGAGACAGGCTGACGAATGAGGATATAAAGGAGCGTTGTGGTGTTGATGTGGATGTGATAGGAAGCGTTTTGAGGAACACACTGAGGTGGTTTGGCCATGTGGAGAGGATGGAGGGTGAGAGACTGACGAAGAGAATGTATGTGAGTGAGGTGGAGGGGGGAAAAGGGAGGGGGAGGCCGAGGATGAGATGGAGGGATGGGGTGGAGAGGTATATGAGAGAGGGGGGTGTGAGTTGGGAGCAGGGCAGTGAAATGGCGGGGGACAGGGCGACTTGGAGGCGATTTGTTTGTGGCCACCCCAAACGGGATTGAGGCGTCTGGCGATAGATAGATAGATAGAAAAGAGAAAAAGACTGCCTGGTTCAGTTGCAAGTAACGGAATCGGTGTAAACATTGCTGAACCAGTCACCTCAGTCATTTTAGGGATTATTATTTGGGTATTAGGCAAAAAAGAAATGTGGAGGCCCTGAATCATAATTGTTTTATTTGGTTATTGATGGATTTTGTCATTGTGGTAGTTTGGTGGACCACTTAACCGTGATGAAGGAGGTTTGACTGTATTGGAATAGACTGGTATTTATGCATGACATCACCACTGACATCTGCATCTTCCTTAGAAGCCGTAGCTAGGGTTAATGTAAGTAAAATAAGAATCAGACAAAATACAGGTGTCACCACCAAGACATGCAGCTGAAGACATTCCATTGAGCATGCGCTACACTGAACACTATTTATGCCACCTAGTAAACTAGTCTGGCAGGTGCGGGAATTTCAAGTGCCCTCATGATGTTGTCCAGATTAAAAGCTAGACCATCTGATGCTGGAAAACTGGTGTTGTACCCATACCATATTAAGTGTAAGAGGTTTGGACCCTACCTCACCCTGCAGTCCCCCATCCTTCTTGCAGGGGGAGGAAGTTACGGGGCATTTATATTGGCACCTCCTATCTGCACCATTGACACTGGAAGATGCCTGTGTTCAAGAGTTTTATTATTATTATTTTTTTTTTTAATGTGTATTACAAGGTAAGTCAGTCATTGCTTTTCATGAACCTTAGTTACAGCTGCAAGCAAAAGTTCACTGACAGTCTCCTGCCAGCATTGTGTTCTGCCTTCCCTATATCTCATTCCTCCCTGAATGTCAGTGTCCCTCCTCCTCAGACCCATTTGTCATGTTCTTCTCACAACAAAGTTTTTCCATGTACAGTATTAGATTTTTCATTCCTTCCCAAACATCAAAGACTAATATTTTTTTCCGTTCCCTTCATGCTGCTATCACATCACAATATTTTCTGTAATTAATTTCTATTTCTTTCCCAAGCACTTCAGTATTTTATGTAATTAACATCACATTCTTCCCAAAGATAAGAGTGTCCTTTCTTCTCAGTCCTCTTTGTTGTTTGGTTCATATTGCTTTCTCATAATACCATATATCACCTTCCTTTCAACAGCCAAGAGGCAAGTGTCAGTAAAATTTTGGTTGTAATTATGCCAGGTCAATAATGTGGCAGAACCATGCAGTAATTCCTCATTGCAAGTCCATTTGATAGTTGATTTAGCTTCCAGTTCATAGAAAACATCGGCTGTACCTTGGCAGACTTTTTATTTTATTTTATTTTTTATTTATTTATTTTTTATTTTTATAATTCAGGGAAGAAGGAACCAAAGGTCAGGAGCCCGCAAGATTGTTCCTTTGAAGAAAAGGCAAAACCAAGATAACAGCCAAATTCAAGATCTGTTTATGCCTTTTATTTTATTTTATTGTCATATTTGTCTGATATTTGAGACCCACACTGTACCATGGCTAACCTGAACTGGAGATGTCATCAAGTGGAATCATGGCATCAGTTTTATTAATTTCATTTTAAATTCATCTGCCAACCCTTTGCTGTAATACCTCAGACAGTTCTCTGTTATTTGTTTAAAGGAATTCCTACATGCACTAGAGCACCTGGTGATCATATGGTTACAATAACCCAGTCAGTGTGATAGTGTGCATGGTTTCAGACCCAAAAAGGTGATTGAAGGTTTTTCAGTCATGTCATCTGGGGAAGTTGGTTGATTAGCCTACTATTAATGTTCTGTACTGTGGTAGCTTAACCATGGGCCCTTACACCTCAAAAGAGGTAATATGGGATTTCTTCTCTTATTACTTTATATCACCAAAATCTGGGGTAATAAATAATTTGGTAACAGATTGATACACAGAATGTGTTACATAAGATACAGTAGTTTTTCAAGCCTTTGGTTTGTACCATTTGTAAAGGCACCATCATGGCTGCATGTGTTGGCCTTGGTCACCAAATGGCCAATACCCATTTGCTCGATCTGTAGCAGCCTCTATTCAGTTCCAATGTGACCTCTTCCCGGGTCTTTTTTGGTCCGGCCCTTACAACCCTACCCTCAACGTTCTCACCTCTTACCCTCTGCATCCAGTTATCATTCTCCTTACTCTACATGTCCAGACCATCTCATGACAGCCCCTTCTCATTGCAGTACTTATGCATTCAAGTCCCATCCTTTTCTTAGTTATCAATTTACAATCCTAGCCTCCCTGGTCTGTCATTCAAAGACACGCCACACATCCATCTAATCATTATCATCTCTGGACATTTGAGCTTACAATTATCCCTTCTTTTACTGCCCATGTCACTGTACTGGACAGCATTACACTCCTCACATGCTGCATATGAGGACCCCATAGCATGTAGGGGGAGTCCTCTGAATGTCCGGAGAGGCAACAGTTCCCTTAACTTCCAACCACTCCTTATTGTAGACAAGAGCTAGTTCCAGCCCCACCTTCAGTACATATTATATCCCACAAATAAAGTTCGTCCATACATTCAAGAGACTCTCCAGGAAGGTCCATCCTTTCCCACCTCTCAATCTCTGCATGCTCTCCCCTGCACACCACACACATGAAATCAGTATTATTTTGCAGTCTGCCAACAATACCGCAAGATCTTTATGCACCTTCTTATCACAAACAGTGCATAAAGTGGAGCTGCATCCCACACACATGTGGCAAACTGCACATGGTCATGCTTCCTCTGCTTTTGACCATTTCCATCAGCCTTAGATACCATCACTTGTTTTATCCAGGTTTATAAGCTCAAACCCCTTTACCTTATTCCATCTCTCCACGTCCTAAATCTTTCCTCCATGTCCATCTTAAAGTCCCTGGTCAACACCAAGTAATCAGTAGACAGCACCTCCGAAGAGTCTAGTTCTGTAGTCATGTGAGAAAGCTTTAAACACCGTGATAATCAATAAGAGCTTAAAGCTGATCCCTAGTGCTTGCCAACATCATCAGAGAACTAATCACTCAAACTTCTGTTTGCTCTCACCTGGGTGTGAGCACCCTAGTACATTGCTGTAGGCACTCCAACCAGCCATCCCTCGATCCCAGCCTCTCTCATTGCCCACTTCACCAGCTCCATAGGAACTCTGTCATAGACCTTTTCCAAATCAACAGAAACAGAGTACAGCTGTCTACCATCCTATATATCTTTCTTGAAGCGTCAGACACTGAATATTACATAAGTGGTCGCTTTGCCTGGCATAAGCCCAAACTGCATTTTAACAGTATTCACTCTCACTCATACCTACTAAGACTCTCAATTACCTTAATTATCGTCCAGAATTTTTTTGCCTGTATAATTTCTTTACAGGGAAACATTGTCCCCCTTATACAGTACACATTTGCAGTTCTGCTCTCCAGCTAGTCATATGGAACAACACAGTCATATTTAATTGAAATTATCAAATCAGTAACTAAACCCACTCATATATCTCTTGAGGTATTCAATATCTCAGCAGTCAACCCAGACAAACCTGATGCCTTCCCCAATTGCGTCCTACAAATTGCCCTGCTCACAGTAGCGGCAGCAGTGAAAGGCCAAGGGCCAAACACTGGTTCTGTTGACTACCTTCATAATCAGCAACTGGTTGTAATGTGCTCCAAGTATCTTAATATCCTTGCTGTCCATCACTACTCTTCCATCATCATTCTTGACACACTGCTCACTCCTGTTTTCTGTCTTCATCTCCATTGCCACCTTAATTACCACATTCTTCATATTGACACTTTTAGGCTTTCCAGTAATAATAAGACTGTGATAACTCAGACTTTGCCCTGTATACCTCCCTTGCGGCCCTGTGCATGGCAGCCAAGTCTTCTGCTCTCACCACCCCTTTTCCGTTCCTGGAATAGTCTGTTCTCCTTATCTGCAGCTTGTACACCCTCACCCCACCATCATGTTACTTCTCGGTGGGCCCCTTCATCTACACACTGAATCAGGTACCCTCAAGAGATTGTTCTTGAGAGCTCTGTACTGCTATTTAACTCTTCTGTCTACAGCATCCTGTTTGGCCACCTTTTTACTCATCTTGTTATAGAAGGCATCCCTTGCATTTTTTTTTTTTTTTTTTTTCCTCGGTTGCATAGGTCTCACCTTAGGTACCCGATTCTTTTGTACCAAGTCACATGTAACCAGTGTTGCTGTACACACACTCTGCACTCTATAACCTTCACATCCTTTATCAGCATCTTATCAGCCCTCCTGCCTAGGAAGTAGCCAGTCTAGATACTATTTCCCCCGGATTCACATTTAATCATCCTACTGTCTCTTTTCCTCACAAGTGTCGAACGCAGTCATATTCACTGCGTCTCCGAACTCTAATATATTTTCGCCCTCCTCATACCTTGTACCATACATGAACCCCTTTATGGCCTTTCATTGTGTCCATACCACTAACCATGCCTATCAGATCATTCCTAACATTTTGGAAGAGGTAAATTGAGCAGCATCCATCACTTTTTCACAAGCTCTCCAGTGGTGTGTGTAGGTCTACTGTAACTTTAATAGTTTTCAAGATAAAATAGTGCTGTGCACTATTACCTACTGTACCCAGTTACTAACCAACAGGCACCCAGTTACATGTAGTGTTCTTTCTCATGCGGATAGTTAAATAGTCTTGTAGTAGCAAGAATAAAATATATATCTTGGAAGAATAGGAGCTAAATTTTTAAGACAGAAAATTATCTTCCTGCTTAATTATACAGAGAACTTCATTGTAAATTTTGTATACTACGGACTTACTGTGAGGAATTATTGTTGTTATTATTACTATTACTGTGAGGAATTACTGTTGTTATTTATTACTGTTATTATTGTTATTTTTTGTATTATATACTGTCTTTGCAATGTGAAACTTGTTTGAAATTATAAAAAATGTTATGTTCTTATCCATTTGCAATAAACCCTACAGCTCAATTGGCTCTCTTTTGAGGTGAGTTTATAGCCAGAATGAAATAAAATTGTCCTGAGGCATATGGTATTAATGTAACTTGTATAATGATGATGATTAATGATTGTTTTTGTATGATGGTGAACCCCCCTACCCCTGGGAGTTTCAAGTGTCACACTTGTGACACTTGACACTTCTTCACACTCACACATAACAACTGAGCATGAATGCTATGCGTGCCACAGAAATTACCTCCGCGCTGGCTTTTAGTATATCGTATCGTATCAAATCATTTCTCCTGGTATCGCCCATCCCTACTGCTAACTGACGCAGCGACTCCTCGCATGCTGCTGCTGGTGGCCAGGAATCCTGTTCAAGCATGATATTCTTGAGTCATGCTGTAGCCTGTACTGACTGCCACATGGGAGATTGTGGACAGGATTGTGATTGCGGAAGTACTTCCGCGATGCAATACCGCACGTTGCAGACGAGTTTGCCACAATTGCAATTCCACAACTGAAATCATGCGGTCTGCTGTTGCGGAAGTGATTACAGAGGTGCCCAGTTCTGTAAATTTTTTAGACTCACCCCCCCCCCCTCCCCTTTCAGAAAAAAATGATAAGACACACCACTGGGTTGAGGGACATATCACTGGTCGGCCAAATGGTGGTATTGGTGCTACTAGACGAAGACATCCATCTTCAGCACCCATGTAAAATTTGCAATAAAAGGGTGCACAAGAGGTGCAGTGATATCAGAAGTAAGCTGTGGTCTATATATCTATCCATTGCCAGACGCATTAATCCCGCACGGTGTGGCCACAAACAAATCGCCTCCACGTTGCCCTGTCCCCTGCCATTTCACTGCCCTGCTCCTAACTCACACATCCCTCTCTCATATACCTCTCCATGCCATCCCACCATCTCCCCCTCGGCCTCCCCCTCCGTCTCCACCCCCTCCACCTCACTCACATACACTCTCCTTGTCAGTCTCTCTCCCTCCATCCTCTCCACATGGCCAAACCACCTCAGTGTGTTCCTCCTAACACTTCCTATCGCATCCACACCACAATGCTCCTTTCTATCCTCATTTGTCAGCCTCTCTCTCCATGTGACTCCACAGGCTTCCCTTAAGTAACATTTCCACCGCTCTCACTCTTGACTTTTGTCCTTCCAACAACGTCCAAGCATCACTTCCATATGTTAGAGTTGGTATCACAATACTGTCATGTAGTAACTTTTTCACTTCCATGCTCACTTCCCTGTTTCTTATCACTGCCTTAAAGGAACCAGCAACCTTTCTTCCTTGTTGTACCCTTTCAAGCACTTCACCCTCCAAGCTGTGGTATATGGCAGAATTTTTCCTTCATTTTTTCCTCGTCCTTCTGCCTACGGGTGACTTTACACTCCCTGTTCTGTTTTTCTTTTCTTCATTCTTTCCCCTTCCTTCTGCCTATGGATGATTCCACACTGAGTGACAAGCCAAATGGTTTCATGTATGCCGGGTGGTAACCATATGACCAAATTATGGCACCTGGTGGTTTAGTGGGTAATTTAGGTGCTCCAATCAGATTGAGCCTGTGTAGGTTTGTATCCAAGGGGTGGTTGGGGTTTATTAATCATGTAATGCCACTGAGGGATGAGTAAGGCTGATCACTCTCATCTTAAATGTCTGGACCAACTTAGCTAGTCTCGGGTCCCTACGCTCGTCATGGGGCAAATAGGAATGGGTGATGGATGGATGGAATGATTGTACAGTATGTAAGGGTGGCCGAGGAAAGAGGATCACATTACAGTTACTTAAACCTGACAGAGTGCTTGTAATGGCATACATGAGAGGTCCATTGGTGTCAGAAGTATGCTATAGGATGTAAAAGAGTTTGTGTTGTGTACAGATGAACAAGGAAAGAGGGCTGCACATGTCAAGATAGACTTTGCAAATATGTATTGGATTGTGTAGAGGAATTTTTAAATGTGGGTGATAAGCTTTGTTTTTGTTCTTGCTTTATCCAAGTCTTAAATGTCTGAACAGACCCTTCAACCACAGGGAAACAACTGCCCCCAAGAGTTTGTTTTATAGGTTCCCTACACCACTGAGGGATAGGGAGGAAGTTGGGGGATCAGTATATAATTGGATAAATGCAGTTTCCCCGTTATAATCAGTTTCAGAACATGAAGGAGGCCTTCTCCAAAATCACTATAAAGCCAGAACAACTGTCATACAATAAATAAAGAGCATGGACAAATAATCATAAATACAAAATAAGAACATAATAATTATAAACACAAAAAAGGACAAATAATCATAATAAGTAGAGAACAAAGTCATAAAATAATAGAAAACAATAACTGTAAAAAATAAAGCATGGACATACATAATACAATTGCCTCTGTATGAGTACTTAGGAACTTAAATGGGACTGAGTTGGCCCATAATTCATAAAGTTAGAACATGAAAATTGCCAATTCTGTTTACTCATGCCAAAAATACACAGTAGTAGTCATTGGTGAAGAAGTGGACTCTGGTAGCAATTGAAGCACAGTACCATTTTTTTTTTTTGTCAAGTATTCTGTACAGTACAGTGTTTGGCAGATACAATGCTCTAACTGTAATTCAGCAGGCATCTAAAAAGCGTGTACCTTCAAAAGTTCTGAACATTAATGTTTATGAATTGGGTTGCAGCTATATAGGCAATGTTAAAAACTTTGTGAGTATACATCATGTGTGTTTGTGTGCTGGAGTTTGTGGGTGATTGTGACAGCTTTTTGTATTATAATTCTTTAACCCCTTAACCGCGGGGCATCACTTTCGTGACACTTGGGAGCAAGGGATCATACCGCGGGGCGTCACTTTTGTGATTCTGTGTTATTTTGAATTCACCCGGGCTTTCAATGGTGGCTTGTATCATCTATCAGTACTGCTAATATCCAACACTAGTCAGCACTCCTAATCTCATCTGTACTCCCATCCACTGTTGACAATTTAGCCATTTCTCCCCATTCTTGACTCCCCTCCCTACCCTCCCTCCATTACCCTATCCTCTCGCCTGCCCGGCCGTGCTAGGCTAAGTAAATCTTCCCTGGATTTTTTCACTGATCTCATCCATTGAAATAAGCCCTATGCCCTATTCTTATACCAAATAATATATACAAGGAAGAAATAAGGTAAGTGACAGTGCCATACACCTAGAATTGGCTAATTATCACCTGACAACACCTCACGTGCACTCGTTCGCTAATTTTCGCTGTTTATTTCCCCTTGAAATATGCTGTATAATCTATTTTCGTAATAAAACTATATATAAGAAAGGAAGGGAGAAGCCTAAGTGATATTTACATTCACCTGGAACTACCTAATTATTGCATGCCACCACACTGTATTCTACGCTAAGTAAAACATCCCTGGAATTTTCCACTGATTTCATCCATTGAAATAAGCCCTATGCCCTATTCTTATACCAAATAATATATACAAAAAAGAAATAAGGTAAGTGATAGTGCCATACACCTGGAATTGGCTAATTATCACCTAACAACACCTCACATGCACTCGTTTGCTAATTTTCGCTGTTTATTTCCTCTTGAAATATGAAGTACAGGAAACTTGCACGAAACACGTGGGTTTCGTTCCTACCGTGCAGCGTTAGGTGTGAAATCGCGTATACAGTATTTAAACTACTTCGTATTTTGCTCCCTAGACCCCCCAAATGTGTTGTTTTGCTGTTATCTGTCACTGGTAATCACTAGAAAGCACTTTTAAGTGGTTAGAAGGTTTATTTAATGTTATAACTCACAAGTACAGTACTCCACAGCAAAACTTCAACATACAAATACTGTACATAAACACAAGGAAACATTCCGACGCCGATCATAGGTAATCATATAAATCAGGTTAACTGGTACCAGGGCTTTATTTAATGCTTTATCTTTTTTGAGTGCTTTAACTTACAAGTACATACCAGAACAGTACATATTTAACTTAGAAATGCAGTACTGTGGAAAAGCTGTACAGCAAGTCTTTAACGAACAAACAAAAAAGGCAATATTCCGACGCCGATCATGGGTAATCATATAAATCAGGTTAACTGATTAGAAGGCTTTATATAATGCTTTAATTGCTTACAAGTACATACCAGAACAGTAAATATTTAACTTACAAACACAGTACTGTAGAAAAGCAGTATGGCCCACCCCTATCAGTTCACTGTCATCTTCCAATGTGAAGGTACGTCTGTTTGCTCCTGCTAACTTCAGCCACTTTTCACCCCCATGCAAAGGGCCCTGTGACCTTAACCCCCTACTAAACCTCGTGTGGAAAGAGGTAAAGGGCTGACAATTGATAAAAGAGTGACTATGATCTTTCTATTGAGAAAAACAGTGCAAGTGGAATTGTAAATAATGTGTAAACAGCAAGTGAAAGTAATGAATGTAAATATATGTGAACAGTGGAAAATAGTTTTATAAGTTACAGTGGGGCACCAATTTTCGCGCCTAATTGGGTCCAAAAATAATGCGCGAAAGTGGAATTAGCGAAAATTGGGGCATTGTCTTTATGGCAAAAAGGCTAATTGGTTCCCGGTTGTCCTAAAGTAACATCAGATTTTCATTTTCACTTGCAATACAGTATATCAAATCACTATTGTACATTGCATTGTGAGATACAAACAATAAAAACTGTACAGTACACATTATATGAGGAGAAACATACCACAGAGACCAGGTTGAGGTGTTTAATGGATGTTGGGGGTAAGTATCCGAGGCGCGTGGCGGGCTTACTTAGCCACGCCAGACGTATTGGCGCCACCTCTTGCTGCCTCGCTACCACCATGCTGTTTCCTCATACTACGCACTGTCGATTCTGGGATGTTAAATATACGGCAGATTTCACTGTTTTTTGCACCCTTGTCCATGTGCTCAACTATCTTCCTTTTCATTTCGTTATTATACTGCCGTTTCTTCACTCCAACACGATACTCTCTTTTAGCCTTGGCCTTTCCTCCCGACTTTGAATGTCCCGGCCACTTTTTATCACCACCACTGCCTCCTGGCCCTCCCCCCACACCACCAGGCTCTCCCCCCACACCACCAGGCTCTCTCCCCACACCACCAGGCCCTTTCCCCACACTACCAGGTATAGTAGAGGCCATTGAACCGTGAGAATCCAACACAATGGAGCTAGCACGCTCGTACACAATGGCGGGAATGGGTGGACAGAGTGTTGACATGACGTCATTCAAGATGGCGGTGGGTTGCGGGTGGGCGGTGCAGGAAATTCAAAGTTCAAAATATTGTCCCAAACCCAAAATTTGTGCGCGAAAATCGATTTTTTTCAAGCGAAAGTGGAAGTTAGGGAATATTTGGTGCATGCCGCGAAAGTGGATTCCGCGAATCCTGCTGTAGCGAAAGTTGGTGCACTACTGTACTTCAAGTGACAGTGCATAACACAGTGTAAATAAAATAGAAATGTAAATAATGTAAATAAATTAGGGAACGTAAATAGAAATGGAAATGAGTAGTTTTATAAGAATACAAGTATATACCCTAGGAGTAATGAAAATGAGTTTCACTCTAGCATGTATGAATACAATGAGTTATGAGAGTGAAGTTGAAAGTGACATTCACTCTCAATGCTAGTATACAGGACGAGAAAGTGAATGCTACGTATTTTACTGAAAGAAATTGAATCCCTACAGTGACAATAAACTATTACTGAAGGAAACTTATGGATAAAGACTGTAGATATATATAAGTGTTATATAGTAACAGAAATATAAACTGTGAGTGTTTTTATGAATAATAGACAATACTAGCAACAAACGATCGGAAGTGGGATGGTCATATGCCCTCGTAATTTTCATTGCTTTCACAGTGTTTTTTTTGGGGAGTATGGATTCCAAACTATTTGAGAATCACAGATTAGTGTTTCTAGTGATAATATCAGGCTGTGGTAATCATATTATGAGTTCTTGGGAAGTGTAAAGTGGAGACTTCGTTACCCAACTTCATAGGTCTCCACAAGTCCTACGGTACTCGACAAAGGCTCAACAAACACCCAAGGAGAAAGCTGAAGGTATGTGCCATAAGTATATGTGATTTTAATATTCTAGGATTAATAACTGATTTTTGGCAAATATTTTTTGAGAGTCTATTGGAGCGCGAATATGCCTGCGGGAGCTGCAAGTCAAAGCAAAACAAGCCTGCAGTGTAAGGGTTAATATTAAATTGCCCTGTGTACCAGTGGTTACCTTGTAGCTTAGTCTGTAGCTCATTGGCAGAAAATGACGTTGCTTTGGCTCAACCTCTTATCCATAGTACTTCTTAATGACTATCATCATGCAGGCAACCTTCCCAAGTTCAAACTTGTAGGCATGAAATATGTTCAGTGTTCAAGTCCATTAAACTAACTGCCCAAACATGGTTGTTTATGAGTTTTACTATTTGTTTAAATGATGCTCAGACAAAATATAGCAATCCACATATAGTCCCTGAATTAATTGCAGGCTGACAGTGCATATGTGTTTCTCTTAGACAACACTAATTTGAATTATTAGTTCTTGACAGTGGCCACCAAAATGCAACCTATTGCTAGTTTTGAATGCGGTGCCCCAAAGATAGAAAAATTTTAAACCTTACCATTGTACAAAAAATTGAAAGTACATTGTTACAGAAGTTAGACAAGGCTGTACAACCTGTTCCCAAGAGTCCAATATGTTGTTGGAGGTATAATATGTCATAACAAAGTAATAAAAAGCTTTTTTTAGTTGATGGTTAATCAGATTAGGGAATTGTCTAATGAAAGTCATTGCAAAATGTTAAGTAAACTGATTATGTCCCCAGGTTTTAAGTTTTTTATTAATTATTACTATTATTTTTTTTTTCGACCTGGGCAAAGGCTTCGGGGCCTATCCTCAGGGCATATCCCCAAGGCCCAGTACTCCTACAGCACCACACGTCACCACTTCGGCAAACCATCCACATTGAATACATGCTAGGGCTGTCTCATACAGGACTCGTGTATTGGATTAGCAGGGGTGTTTTTACATGTCAACCGATAGATCAGTAAAGCCTATGTTTTTATGAAATTCAAAATCATAAACTGTTCCCTGCTCCAGTGAGGATTTGAACTTATATGTATTGTAAGAAAAGTGAAATAATTTTATTGGTCTGTTAAATGCTTCCTTGCCTTTTCCAGTCACTTTAATTTGATTATCCTTATTCAGGAAAATGGAAACGAAATTTTGATTGAAAAGGAGACTGTGTGTCAATGTGAAGAGAAAGGCTGGGTGCATTTCATTTGTTCATTGAGTCCGTTTGTAAAGGCTCCAACATGCATGCGTGCATCAGCCATAGTCACCCAGTGGCAGCTGTCCATGCTGCTCAATAGATTGAAAAAAAAAAAAAAAAAAAAAAAAAAAAAAAAAAAGCATTATCTCAATTCATACTAGAGTACACCCTTCTAAAGCTCTCAGTTATTTCTAAAATTTAAACAGCTTCAACCCAAGGAGTTTGAACTTGGTAAGGTTGACTGTATTGTAGTCTTATTCTGTTATTGCAACTGTAAACAGCATGAAATGATGGCAAATTTAGGCTATATTAAAAATAAAAGGAGTTTAGGTAATGTACATGTGTAAAATTCAGCAGTACTCTACCTGTTTGTTGGCTTCATAGGGTTGCAGTTCAAGTTGTTGTATTGTCCTGAAGGGCATAGATCTTAATGTCATGGTTTCCTTATGCTGATATTTGTTTGCTCTCCATCATGCATGCGTCGGCCTTGGTCACCTGGCGGCAAGTCTCCGCACCGCTTGATTTGTTGCAGCCTTTCTGATCAGTCGCTTGTCGCTGGTGTCTCACTGATGTTGTTCCAGTCTGTTTGGTGTACCTGTTGTGACAATAGACATGGCACACGGCTGTTAGTTATTGAGTTTTAAGGCTCATAGGTGTATGGTTAGGTTGTACTTACAGGACTTTTCACTAGACTTTCCCTTTCATTCAATCTTCTTTCTTAATATTGCTTGAAGGAAATTATATGGCAATTTTCGTTTATGGTTCACAGCATGGACTTAGCAATGGTTTTTGTCTATTTTCAGTATACTTCCCCTGGGTGAATTGTGTTTAAGACAATGCTGTGGCTCTACACCCTTTTTGTAACCTTTCTTTCTGTGACTAGCACCATAACCTAGTGTTAATATCTTGCAAAGTAACAGCTAATTGCCAGAACAAGAGTACAGTATTTTACTGTTCTCATTCAGTAACACGTCCCTGAGTCACTAGCACCATTGGTTAGAAGTCATTGTCAGATTAAAAATGTATTTTACTATGGGTCTGATCTCATTCCATAGCACTTCCAGTAGTCACTAGCACCATATGTTATACGTTGTGCCAGATTAAGAGTGCATGTTACTATAGGTTAGATCTCATTCCTTAACACTTCCAGTAGTCACTAGCACCATATGTTGCTGGTCATTGGCAGAATAAGACATTTTTTCATTACTTTCGCCATACCTTAGAGTTAATCTTTTGTCACAGCTTACCTTTCAAGATGGAGAGATGGCAGTTTTAGGCACAGTTACAGGGGAGAGCATAGATAAAGTCTTCTCACGCACCAGCACTTCACTCTGTGAAAGCCAACAACCAAATGGTTTGCCTAACTCCTTGCAGACTCAGGTTTGAAGCTTCACTCCTTCTTGGTTCCATGTCAGTGAAGCATAATCCCCGTATAAAATAACCACTCTGAACAGGGATTCATTTTACTTGAAGCTTCAGATCAGTTTCATCTGCCAGTAACTCCCTCCTTTCTACCTGTCTCCATATGTAGGTGGGAATAAAGGTCAGAGTAATGATGATATTTATCCTGCTTTTTTATCCCCCTTTTCCTTGATTTAGATGGGGTTAGACCTATTTTCCCTCAGTGGATCTATTATTTCCTCCATTTATCCATCTTCCCCCACACCTCTGTATCCCCCCCCCCAGTGGTTTATTGTCCCCCAATGACCTATTTTTTTACCCATGGACCTATTTTATTACCACCCAAGGTCATACTGTCATCCATGGACCTATTTTAGTATCACCCAAGGTCATACTGTCATCCATGGACCTATTTTATTATTGCCCAAGGTCATACTGTCTTCCATGGACCTATTTTATTATTGCCCAAGGTCATACTGTCATCCATGGACCTATTTTGTTATCACCCAAGGTCATACTGTCATCCATGGACCTATTTTATTATCACCCAAGGTCATACTGTCATCCATGGACCTATTTTATTATCACGCACGGTTATACTGTCATCCATGGACCTATTTTATTATCACCCAAGGTCATACTGTCATCCATGGACCTATTTTATTATCGCCCAAGGTCATACTGTCATCCATGGACCTATTTTATTATCACCCAAGGTCATACTGTCATCCATGGACCTATTTTATTATCACCCAAGGTCATGCTGTCATCCATGGACCTATTTTATTATCGCCCAAGGTCGTGCTGTCATCCATGGACATATTTTATTATTGCCCAAGGTCATGCTGTCATCCATGGACCTATTTTATTTCCACTCAAGGTCTTTACTGTCTCCCATGGACCTATTTTATTCACTCATGGATTTATTGTCATCCATGGACCTATTTTATTCACTCATGGATTATTGTCATCCATGGACCTATTTTATTCACTCATGGATTGTCATCCATGGACCTATTTTATTCTCTCATGGATTTATTGTCATTCATGGACCTATTTTATTCACTCATGGATTTATTGTCATCCATGGACCTATTTTATTCACTCATGGATTTATTGTCATCCATGGACCTATTTTCACCCTTGCATGTATTCTCTTCTTGGACTTACTTTCCATATAGACCTATTCTCCCCATTGAGAAGCAACTATCTTTCATGGACAGATATCCTTCCTTGGAGCTATTTTTGATACTGGGTCTCTTTCTCTCTCTCTTTCTCTATGTATTCCCTTCTTGGACATAGATTCCATATAGACCTATACTCCCCAATGAGAGGCAACTATGTTTCATGGACATATTCTTCCTTGGATGTATTTTTAACATAGGTCTCTCTCTCTCTCTCTCTCTCTCTCTCTCTGTATTCCCTTCTTAGACTTATTTTAAATATAGACCTATTCTTCCCATTGAGAGGGAACTGAATCTTTCGTGGACCTATATTCCTTGGATCTATTTTTAACATTAGGTCTCTCTCTCTCTCTCTCTCTCTCTTACTACAGTATTGTGTACAGTGACAGTATTCAAGATAGAGCAGTAGCAGTTTTACTTATACAAAGGTCCAACATTTATATCTTTGCCCCATGAAGGAAGAAATGTGGACTGCAGGAGGAAGACAGCTTAAGCCTGCAGTCCACTAGGTTCACAATTCAAATGAGCCTCGGGTTTTAGCTGCTACTATTATAGTACCATCAGCATACATACCTGTGACCTCTTCAGCTAGCCACCCTCCACCTTCCTTTTCATCATATCCAAACATACCAGTTTACATCTCTTCCCAAGCGCTACTTCTGTCAGTTCTCTCACAGCACACTATTCTCAGACCTATTATTCTTTGTACGCCTTTACTTGGCAAGGGATTTTCCTCTTGCAGCATATTTCCCCTAGCTCAGTGGCAGTGGAGCCTCCCTGTTGTATTAGTACCACCACATGAAGGCATCCCCCACCAGCACTGGTTTACACTTGCCAGACCAACACAGCTGATAGGTGGCAGGGTTGGTTGTGTAGGAACTTAAAGCATTTTTGAGTGATGGTATAGGTTGTTGAAAATGATTGACATTTCATAGGTAATACTGAAAGTTCATATGTTTACTTATTCATTTATTTATTTTCTTTACGTACTTTACGGAAAAATTTGATATTAAAGCTCCTTTGGTGCATATAAATGCTGAATTAGCAGTGTCACCAAGTTTTCAGTTCTAGATACCTGAGAAAGGTGTGAAATATTTATACATATTGGTAACACGTTGTTGAGGCCCCAGGTTCACCTGGAAGGTAACGTAGGGGACTGGAGGCTCAAATTGTCCTTCTCCTGCAGCCCACCATAACTTGTTCTGGGGATAGGGAAGTGGTTGAGGGATGTTAGTATAACCAGGCAGTGGAGCCACCTGGTTAACCCCTTAACTGGGGGGCATCACTTTCGTGACGCTCGGTCGCAATGGATCATACTGCGGGGCGTCACTTTTGTGATTCTGTGTTATTTTGAATTATCCTGGGCTTTCAAGTGGTGGCTTGTATCATCTATCAGTACTGCCAATGTCCAACACTAGTCAGCACTCCAAATCTCATCTGTATTCCCATCCATTGTTGACATTTTAGCGATTTTCCCCGTACCTGACTCCCCTCCCTACCTCCCCTCCATTACCCTGTCCTCTCACCTTCCCGGCCGCGCTGCGCTAAGCAAATCTCCCTTGGATTTTTCCACAGATTTCATCCATTGAAATAAGCCCTATGCCCTATACTTATACAAAATAATATATACCAAAAAAAAATAAGGTAAGTGATAGTGGTATACACCAGGAATTGGCTAATTATCACCTGACAACACCTCACATGCATTCATTCACTACATTACCACAGTAATTTCCCCTTTGAATTATGCCTTGTAATCTATTTCTGTAATAAAAATATATATAAGAAAGGAAGGGAGAAGCCTAAGTGACATTCACATTCACCTGGAACTACCTATTTCTTTATGTATTGCCGAGATTTTCTACCAATAATTTATAAGCGTGTGAGTTAGCAGCTGTCATCCCCATTGTCACTGTCAAGCCTTGGTTTCTCAGATAAGCCGCGGCATTTAGTTCCTTGTCCTCCGCTGTGGTCAAATCATGTCGCACTCGCGCCCCGCCATTTCTGCCGCTTCTGCGCCCATTGCAAAGGGCCCCGTGACCTCTACACCCAGAAAAACTCGTGAGGGAAGCAGGAAAGGACTAAGTGACTCTGCAGTGCAACGTGAACTACAGTCGTTCTATTTTATCAAGGCAGTTTGGGTCGGGCTCTCTGGGACCTCACTCTGTTAGCTCTGTTGCCACATCGTCGCCACACACATGCTCTCTCTCTCTCTCTCTCTTATTATATATTAACTACTACTAATTGTATTTTCTTAATTTTTTCTCTTGTTTTCGACTTTTTTTCCACACACCTGAGGTAAAAGTCTATAGGTGCGTTTTTTTTTTTTTTTTTTTTTTTTAATAGCTTCCATGGAGGGAGACTGACCGAGTATGACCCACTCACGCAGGGCTGTCCCGATCGTGTCACCACCTGACAACGTCTCAAAGGCAACGCTGACAAGTCTTATGAGATGTATACTGTACTACAGCTTTTTTATTGAATTACATCTATACAGAGTGTTTAAAATTCATTTATAAGTATTTACTAGCTTAAAATAGGAGAGTGAGAGAGAGAGGTGAACACAAATAATTACACATGTGTCGGCGGCGATGTGACAACAGAGCTAACAGTGTTAGGTCCCAGAGAGCCCGACCCAAACTGCCTTGATAAAATAGAACGACTATAGCGGAATTATCAATGGTGATGATGGATAGTGATTTTGACCCTTCGGGGGATTCGTGTGATGAGCCGGGTGAGGAAATCGTGCCAGAAAGTACTAGTACGAGTGCTTCAGTGTCCAAAGTTATCCCTAGCTCCAAGGGAAAGGAGCCGTTAGTGCAGCAAGGGAAGGAATTTGGGAAGGGAGTGAAAAGGCGGCGTGTTAGCCCCGGAACAATGGCCCCGCGTGACCCAGCCCGCCATGAGTCCCAAGTTGATTCACCTCCCCGTTCCCCAAGCCCTACTTCACTCATTTCATCCTCTTCTTCTGCTGAATTATCTCCAGAGTCTTCGTCGTCGGAGTCACCACCAGAATCAACAGTGAAGGCAGGCCGTAGAGGAAGAGGTAAATCCCTGACCCGTAAAAGTAGAGTTGCTAGTAGAGTAAGGGCTGCTAGTGCTGTACGGCACCCCAGAGTCAGTGCAAGTGACCTTGAACGTGGTAAATCTCCCTCAGCCACCCACCACCCTCACCCACCCTACACCGCCATGACAGGGAATCCTGGACGCCTTCGCGTGGACAGAAGGGTCCGATTTTGTCCCAGAACATCTAGATTTTGACGAGAGTTCCTCAGGAGTACAGCCTGCCTTCACTCTTGACAAGGATGCTGAGTGTGTGGACTTCCTTTTGGCCTTCCTATATGACGAAGTCATGCAGCATATATGTGATGAGACCAACAGGTTTGAATCACAACGTGCTGCAAGTGGTACAGGTGCAGCCAAGATGCAACAGTGGTCCATGCTGGGAGTGCAGGAGCTGTATGTGTTCTTCGCCCTCATGCTTCTCATGCCACACTCAAAGAAGTATGAGTTGGAAGAATAGTGGTCCATGGACCCCTTACTACCCTCACCCACCTTCAATAAGTACATGGCCAGAGATCGCTTCCAGAACATCATGGAAAACCTACACTTTGCCGACAACGATGTACCTTCCCAAACCGACCTATTCTGGAAGATCCGGGAGATTCTGAGCAGAATGAAGGATAAGTTTATGACATTCTTCCACCCCTTTCAGAAGGTTGTCATTGACGAATCCTTGGTTTTGTTCAGAGGACATCTTAGGTTTGTGCAGTACATTCCAAGCAAACGTCATCGCTTTGGAATCAAGTTCTTTGTACTGTGCGACTGTAAGACAGGGTACATCCTTGACTTCGTCATTTATTCAGCCAGCACTGTCGATCTGGATAAAACACACCCTCTTGGTCTCTCAGGCTGTGTAGTGAAAGTGCTCCTTGAAAAGTATTTTGGTGGGAATCATGTGCTGTATACAGACAACTATTATACAGCACCGAAACTTGCCAAATACCTTTCAGAGCACAGCATTGGCTCCTCGGCACTGTTAAGAGTAATTGTGCCCACTTCCCTAAATTCCCAGAGGCAGGAACCTCGCAGCGAGGAGACGTGCACCTACGCAAGTCTGAGAAGATGCTGGCAATACGGTGGCATGACAAGAGGGTCGTGCACATGCTCACCACCGTACATAAGGGGGAAATGACAGACAGTGGGAAGGTTGACCGTAGGACAGGCGAACCTGTGAGGAAACCTGATGCTGTGTTAGACTACAGTATCAACATGCGGCTGTTGGACAAGTCCGACATGATGATTGGTGAGATCGACTGCCTCAGGAAGAATACTAGGTGGTACAGGAAAGTTTTTCTGCATCTCATAGACATGACGATGCTGAACGCCTTCATCCTGTACAAGATGAAGGTCAAGCCACCCAAGTCCTTCTCCCTGAGGTTGTTCACCAGGACTTGTGTTCAGCAGCTGCTGGAAAGATATGGTAGGGTGACAGCAGGAACTGCAAGGCGCCATCCAGTAACACTTCCCGAGAGACTTGAGCAGAGGGCGTACATGGATCAGCACAGACTGGTGCAAATGCCTGCCACAGGCAAGAGGAAGGCTGCGATCCGCATGTGCCAGGTGTGTGCACATACCACCCGATGCACACCTGAGCACAAACGCACCTCTTGGCAGTGCGCTGAGTGCCAGGTTCCCCTCTGTGTTACCTGCTTCTTTGATTACCACAGCCAGAAGCAGTTCTAAAAGTGCAAGTGGGAAAGGAAAGTAATGTGAAAATAATGTGTAAGTAGCAAGTGAAAGCAATGGATGTTCAGTACATATGATTGAACAGTGTAATATAGTTTTATCTTACTGAAAGTGACAGTAAATAACTTAGTGTAAAATATAAGTATAAATATTGAAAATACAATAGAAAATGTAAATAGTAATGTAAGTAATAAGTAATATAAGAATATGAGTACAAATACTTGATGTTATAACAGTGAAAGTGAATCCGTGGCTCTCTGCTTATTTTACTGAATGAAAAATTGAATGACTTCAGTGACAATAAACTAATACTACTGAAGGAAACTTATGGATAAAGACTCCAGATATATATAAGTGTTATATAGTAATAGAAATATAAAGTGTGAGGGGTTTTATGAATAATAAATGACAGAATACCAACAGCGAACTAGCGCAAGTGGGAAGGTCATACGCGCTCGTAATTTTCATTGCTTTCACAGTGTTTTTTTTTTGGAGTATGGATCCCAAACTACTTGATAATCATAGAGTAGTGTTTATAGTGTTAATATCTGGCTGTGGTAATCATATTACGGGTTGTTGGGAAGTGTAAAGTGGAGACTTCGTTACCCAACTTCAGAGGTCTCCACAAGTCCTACGAACGCTCAACAAACATCCCAGGAGAAAGCTGAAGGTATGTGCCATAAGCATATGTAATGTTAATATTCTAGGACTAATAACTGATTTTTGGCAAATATTTTTTGAGAGTCTGTCAGAGCCCGAATAACCCCGCGGGACACGCAAAACATTGGGAAACATGCCCACGGTGTAAGGGTTAATGTATCCATTGAGCATTGAGGTCTTACTGTACAATATGTTAAAAAAAAATGGTTGTCTATGTATTTAAAAAAAAAAAAAATCAATGTGTGTAGGTCTGTAAGCATTTGTATGTACCCAGTATATTTCAAGAGGATTCTATAGTGCATCATTATCATAAAATGTATATTATGTGTGTAGGAGTTCTGTAATCATTTGTATGTGCCCAGCATAGTATTTCTGAAACATCTGTTGTTCATCATCATAAAATATATATTTTCATGGGAAGGCATGACTGAAGATTGGGATGTGTGAAATCAATGGTTATCAGTACTGTATTTCATTAGGCTGCTTTGTTACACCCATACATTGTACCATTGCTCAAGTGAATAATGCTGCATATTATAGAAAACTTATGGCTATACATTTTAATATCTACATAAATTCCATTTAATGCACAGCTGACATCTGACCATTTGTTAATGTTGTGGCCTAAGTGTCATTGGATATAAACCCAGTGTACTGCTGGTTGAAATGGTCCCTTCTGCAGTCCACCAGCTTGGGGGATTGGTAGAGAGTTGAAGGCCATTTGTATAATCATGCCGTATCCATTTTGTGGTCACTTTTTTTTTTTTTTCCAGGTTGAAGACAAACCGTTGCTTAGAGTATTATATGTATAATTTTCTGTTAACTTTTTTTCATCATCCGAATTGCCTTTGCCCAGCTAAGGATGGAGTAAGATTTAATTACCTCTATACTTGTCAACTGTGATACTGAAGTGTTTTGGTAGCTATGTTTATCTGTCAAGTGAGTACACTGTACTGTTTACTTAATTTTCCTACCACAAGAGCATATAGAGAGAGAGGGATGTAGAGGTGTATCTTATATGACTGTGTTATGTATTGTAAAACTGAGTGGGGTGTGGTGAATAAAGGCAGAGAGAAGTACTTCGAGTGAAACTGAAGTGGAGAAGCTGAAAAAGAAGCAGTGTCAGATGAATACTAGTTAAAGATACTGGAGGAGTTAGTTAACACTAAGAATCTCCTTGGTTACTAGTCATATCAGGCCTTTAGTTTGTCTATATCCTGCCATCAAATATTAGAATCTCCTTAGTTACTGGTCATATACCTTTTTCCTGCTGTCATACACTTGAATCTCCTTGGTTACTAGTCATAGCACAACCTCTCCTGCAATCACACTCTAGACTCTCCATAGTTACAAGTCAGATCAAACTTCTATTTCATGCTGTCAAGCTTTAGAATGTCCTTGGTTACTAGTCAAACTTCTGTTCCAGCAGTCAGATTTTAGACTTTCCTTGCTTACTGGTCAAATCAAACCTCTTCCCTGCAATCATACTATAGAATCTCCATGGTTACAAGTCAAAGCAAACTTCTGTTTTCTGCAATCAAGCGCTACAATCCCCTTAGTTACTAGTCAGATCAAACTTCTGCTTCCTGCAATCAAGCTTCATGTTGTTGTCATTGTTGACATCTAAGTTAAATCCTCGTTGTCAGAGTGAGAGTCTTTGGAGATGGAGGTATTTAACCCTTTAACCGTGGGCATTGTTTTGCCCCGACTGGCCTCTCCCGCGGGGGTTCCAGCCAAAATGTAAACAAACTTTAAACCTTTATAACTCTGCACAGAATAAATCTAGAGCGAAAAATAAGGTACCATTAGAAAGTACTAACCTTCGGCTTTGCAATGATGTAGGTTTCATGATTTTGTTGACTACCACTGGATGGGCAGTGGCATTAGAAGTGAGCGATCTAAAATCACTATTTTTCGCTCACACACCATTACCAAATGCCAACCTCATTCTGATAATAATACTGTAAACATATATGAACACTGCACATACGATAAACACCCACTCTGTGTTCACTGAGGCAGGTAAAAGGCACTGTAATTGCCTGCACTTCACTGCCACATTAGCGGTGTTGTAATCACTATTTTTCGCTCACACACCATTACCAAATGCCAACCTCATTCTGATAATAATACTATGAACATATATGAACACTGCACATACAATAAACACCCACTCTGTGTTCACTGAGGCAGATAAAAGGCACTGTAATTGCCCGCACTTCACTGCCACATCAGCGGTGTTGTAATCACTATTTTTCGCTCACACACCATTACCAAATGCCAACCTCATTCTGATAATAATACTGTAAACATATATGAACACTGCACATACGTTAAACACCCACTCTGTGTTCACTGAGGCAGGTAAAAGGCACTGTAATTGCCCGCACTTCACTGCCACATCAGCGATGTTGTCACTCACACAGCTGGACAGATACTGATGCATGTTTGGTCAGGGGTGGGGTGGGGGGCCCGGGGGATGGGAGGTGGGGGCCCGGGGGGTGGGAGGAGGGAGGTGGGGGTCGGCTGGAGTGAAAGAACTTAATAGCTACTCTCCCTTGAAACAATTGGCGCACGGAAAAAGCGCGCAGTATTAAAAATATTCACAAACATTCGAGAATGACACCCGCGGTTTGGTCCAGTTTTTGCAGTGTCATTCTGGGATGACACCTGCGGTTAAAGGGTTAAGTAACCTCTCCATGGATTTCTTCCCTCCTTTCATTCCAGTCATAAATTTCGTGGTACATTTCCTCTTTTTGCCTTACGTACTCTCTTTGAAATTTATCGAAGTTATGTCCTATTTCACTTATTGTTTATGGACGGATGGAAGTAAAGGTGCAGTTTTAGGCCAAGTTAGATTGAAAGGAGCATATGACATTTTAACCCAGCCATTGAGTTGTGTTTGATCCCAGGAGGAAGCCAGCTCAACTCAATGCCGGTCCCAAGCCCGGATAAATTGGGGAGGGTTGGTGTCAGGATTGGGTATCCGGCCGTAAAAATTTGCCAAGCCCTGACATGATATGGTTCATTACTGTATCGTTTATCTTAATGGAATATCAGGTGTTTTCACCAGCTAAATTGAATAAATATCCCTCCCCCTCCCATCTTTATTTCTCTCACTGTCTCTCTTCATGTGAAGGCTGGGTGGCTGGGTTGCTTAGAATAGTCTACACATACACACCCTGCCAGTTTCTGTCAATTTGATGTCGTTTCGCCATGTGTTTGGTAGTTGTGTGAGGTTGGGCATCTTACGAAGGGGTCGCTAAGAAGGGGTCTTAAAAGCGATGCCCTGGCCCTAGGGTGTACCATGCGAACCCACAACAGGCACGTAAGTGAACGGCGAGATGTCTCAAAGGCGGGACGTTCCGGCCATCACATGCCCTCGGCCCTTGCGTGTGGCAGTCACGTGGTTGCTCGTTTTATATTTTTTTCCATTGAATAATTCCTTTGGAATTTTGATTTTTATGATTTTTATCTAAAATGTTTATTATATGCCGTGTGGGTGTTGGATATACCTGAGAGGACGCTTTTGAGTCCATAACCCTTGGGCACAACAAACAATCAGGCTATATGCCATTTTCACCCTGCCTGGCACCATATCTGTGGGGTCATCAACATATGGAACATTGATGTCATCTCTGATGGTGTCGGACTTGTTGAATTGAGTATAGTCTGGGCCGATGTGTTGCTCGTTAATCAGGGCACTAGCACTTACCTGAATGTCACACGTGGGACGCAGATACATAGGCACATCTTCTCAGTCTTCACGTTCCCTTACAGAGTTGGGCTAGAAACCCCAACCACCCATCATGATTTAGATCTGATTTGGCCACATCCACATCATGCACCTGAAATTCTTTATCCTTGACTGGGAAGCTGAAAGTTTTTTTTTTTTAAATAAAAATAAGTAGGATGCTACCAGGGTGCCTCCAATTTATAAGGTTTCTAAATTGGAGAAATTTTTAAATAAAAGTAGGATGTCACCAAGCTATTGGATTTTGAAATTGGACAAACTTTTATATTTTATGAAAGTTGGATGTCACCAAAAGTCACCAAGCTACACCTTGTGAAAGTATCCATTTAGTGTTGCAGCCTGTGGTATGGCTGCCTTGATTTGCTTAGCAGAAAACTTTTTATGTAAATTAGGTGGGTGGAAGGTGCTACGTGTACGCGACTGGAAATTTGTTTGCAGCTGGCATTCTCAGTGTGAGCTCACCATTCCACACACACCAGTTTCTGTTCTTGGTGTGTTTTCTCCTTACCCACACCAGTTCCTGTTCATGGTGTGTTTTCTCCTTACCCACACCAGTTCCTGTTCTTGGTGTGGTTTCTCCTTACCCACACCAGTTCCTGTTCTTGGTGTGTTTTCTCCTTACACACACCAGTTCCTGTTCTTGGTGTGTTTCTCCTTACACACACCAGTTCCTGTTTTTGGTGTGTTTTCTCCTTACACACACCAGTTCCTGTTCTTGGTGTGTTTCTCCTTACACACACCAGTTCCTGTTTTTGGTGTGTTTTCTCCTTACACACACCAGTTCCTGTTCTTGGTGAGTTTTCTTCATCTCAGGAACACCAGTTCTTGTTGGTGTTTTTTCTTCGTCTCAGGAACACCAGTTCTTGTTGGTGTTTTTTCTTCATCTCAGGAACATCAGTTCTTATTGGTGTGTTTCTTCATCTCAGGCACACCACTTCCTGTTCTCAATGTGTACAAAAGAAGAACAAGATCAAGAAGAAATTGAAGGCCTTATGCTTCCAGTATGAAACATTTCTCCTAAAGTCAAATTTCTTTTGCCATCATTCTGTACAGAGACAGATTGCAATGTTAAATTACAAGGCATATGCAGTGATGATGATGGCAGCATGTCCAATGGTAGGGTGGTTGGGATGGGCATGGTGTGGGTCCGAGCAGCTTACCTCCTCGTGGTGGACCTGGGTAGAGTGATCTTCATGTATATATTGTTGCTTTGGCTCCAGGTTCATTGGAACTATGAACCCTGTGGAGTGCAGCCTGAAATTGCCATCCTGCATCCCACAACACTTGTTTGGGAGATAATTAGAGGGATATTGAAATTGTCCTCCTGCAGTCCACGACTCCCGTCTGGGAGATAAGAGTCAAGGGATGTTTAAATTGTCCTCCTGCAGCCTACAACCTTGGGAGATGAATCAAGGGATGATTGTGTGGGTGGGTCGTAGAAGCACCCACTTATATTAGCGCCACCACATGAAGGCATCCCTCTCCACGGCCATATATTAGAGCTACTAGAATTCATCCATTCGTTCATCCATCATCCAATCCTACATTGCCCCATGAGGAGTTTAGGAGCCCGGGGCTAGGCAAGTTGGTCCTGACATTTAAGATGAGAGTGACCAGCCTCACTCATCCCTGGGTGGTATTAGGTGAGCAATAAACCCCAACATGAATGAAGATCACTCTAGCTGAAAGTTGCAATTTATTAGCAAACTTTGTCTACCAACACACAGTTACTTAGTGGCATTAAAATATGGTTGTTGGTATTAAACTGTATGCATGGTGACATTACAGTATATGCTTGGTGATATTGCAGTATATGCATGGTGACACAGAGAGGTTCTTAGTGACAGGTAGAGAGGTTTGGTGACAAATCATTGGTGACATTACTTAGAGGTTTAGTGATAAGAGGTACTTGGATTACTTTGTGGTTTGGTGACATATTAAAATAATGGTGACATCCTAAAGCGAATCAGTTTCATAAAAAAAATAAAATAAAAGAAAGAAAAATGATTTCACGCCACCATGCAGCAAAGCATAATGTAATATTGTATTTTATATGTACTTGCTTGAGATGGACTTTTATAAGTCAGTATGAAGGTGCAGTATTTTGTCTCATTATATCTTACATTGCTTCTTTTTGGTGTTTTCTGTTATACTGCAAGGCCAGTATTATGGTTGTTATATATTTCAGATAAATTTTGTCTTGTTATACCACATACATGTTTCTCGTATATTTCCTGTTATGCCACAAGTCTGGTATTATGCTTACTATATTTTTCTGATGTATGTTGCCTTGTTATACCTCGTATCGCTAATTTTGGTATATTTCCTGTCATACCACAAGTCCAGTATTATGCTTGTTATATTTTTCAGTTATATTTTGTCTTTTACCTCATATCGCTTCTTTTAGTATATTTTATTTATACCACAAGTCTGATGTTATGGATGTTATATATTTCAGATATATTTTGTCTCTTACCTCAAATATATAGCTTCTTTTGATATATTACCTGTTGTACCACGAATTTAGTCTCATGAACATAGCTGTGTGTGGATTATTTATCTGTATTATAGACAAAACTTGCAGTGCTTGTAGCATTGCAACTCTGAATTTCTGGCTTTGCGTAGGTTGGCTCTTATGACTACGTCGGCTATGCCGTTTTGAAATCTGAAGTGTTTGCTAAGAGTAGTATTCAGACCTGTGGAATACACAGGATGCAACTCTGACAGAATGTCTTAATTGGAAGAAGAATTTAGAAAAGTTGTAAAATGCATACTGTAGCCATTCTCATAGATGTTTTGTTGAGTTTTATTTTCAAAGATTGCTTGTGTTATGACTGTGTAGTACCTGGTGTGAGAAAGTGTGTTGTGGTGTGAGAGGTTGCATAGTAGTTTGTGCATATTGAATTTTCTGAGTTGTATTTTGTGTTGGCATTGTAGCAGGGAAAGGTGGTGACTGTGTTGCATTCTGGTTAGATGTAGTCTTTTCTTTTTGGGTTGGGTAGTTTCTTAGGGTTGTTGTCTGGTGGAGGTTTTGTGTGTGTGTGTGTGTGTGTGTGTGAAATATTGTGCTGAGTGGAGAAAGAGGAATGTTAGTTAAGCAATTTGTATAGTGTTTGGTGGTTTTCCTCTGTTTCTCTGTGGTGGAAGGTGATGGAACATACAGTTGGAGGGTTGAGAATTGTTAACTTGAAGTGATGAACTGTGTTTCTCGTATGATCCTTGTGTGGAAGTACTTTTTTTCTTGATAGAAGTGATCTGAATTTGTGGCTCATTTGCATCCAGTCATAATTCCAAAGGCTTTGTTTTGTCTTATGCTTTTCCATTTTTGTGCCAGTTAAATAGGGCGCGCATATTGTGCTAGTGTAAGTCACTATTCTTATGAATTATTCATAGAATTTATGTTGTATGAAGGTGGTACCTGTTTTTGTTTTCAAGACATCGAGTTTATAATATGCCTTTGCTCTGATGTTTTCCATGTATTGAGAAAAGGTCATGTGTGCCCTTAGTAGATCTTAGAATTTTTGGTGTCTTTCCAGTGAGAGTTGTTGCTTGAGTAGGTAACATGAGGGTGTGTTTGAGGTGTTTGTCTGGAGTTGGGAGGGTGATAGTTAATTTGGTTAGTGTAGCAGTCATTTTATGTAACCCTGTGTTAAAGTGAGTGCACCATAGGTACTGTTGGGGATTATCTGCTAACTGTTGAGTTTGTGTTATGAAACACTTTGCTAGGTTATTGGGAC
Organism: Coenobita brevimanus; assembly: GCF_032717465.1. Classification (NCBI taxonomy): domain Eukaryota; kingdom Metazoa; phylum Arthropoda; class Malacostraca; order Decapoda; family Coenobitidae; genus Coenobita; species Coenobita brevimanus. Next base: position 15,106,636 of record NC_137060.1, on the reverse strand, counting down.
TGAATAGGGAAGTTGCTAGAGATCAAGCAGCATGGTGGCTGACATTAGGTTCCCAAGGCTGACACATGCATGTTGGACCCTTTATATCTGAGACAATTTATTTCATTATTTTTTAGATGGTGAAAAATTATCCTTGAGTGAGTGGAAGTGAGAGGAGGTATTGTAGGCCAAGAATGTGGATGGATATGATGAACGAGTACTGTATACAAAAAAAGTTATAGATGGTGGGGCTAGGGAATGGACTGGGTTATAGTTGGTTGGTGAAGTATGTATGGGGGAGCCTATGATAAAAGTTTAATGTCCCGTATTTAACTTTATTAAACTTTGCAGTCATCCGAATGAGTTGTTTTCATCATAACGTGAAGTGCATCTGTTTAAAAATGTATGTACAACATACAGTACATCTGCCTGTGAAGGATTCTTGGGCTTAAATAGTGAGTGTGTTAGTATCTGGCTCTCTTCATTAGCAATTTTGATGATCATTTATTCCACTTTCGTTTTCCATCCTTGCACTCTGGACCTCACTGTACTCATCCTTAAGTGGGAAAAAGAATGTGAGATGGTAACAATGATTAACTTTTTAAGAGTGTCAGTCTTTGAGTCATGGTAATATCCTTTTAGGTTTGTTCTTGCTGCAACAAGATTGTTCTATTTAGCTGAGGAATGTCTTTAATTATGAAAGTTTTTATCAATGCCGTATTGTTTTATCCAAATTAGGAAAGGTTTAATTATGGAAGTTTTAACCGAAGCTGCATTGAACTCCTTCAATTTAAAGAGCTTATCCCAAGATAGAATAAAAGACTAATGATAATAATAATAATAATAATAGTACTGTAACATGAAAATGACATCATCTTGCTTAGTGGGTTAATATTTATAATAAAAATCGTTATAGCAGATCTGTTCAACTAATATGGTACACTGGTATGTAGATGTTTTTTTTTGTTGTAAGTATCACACTGGTCTAACTAATGCAGTTTATGGTTCACACCTTCCATGGTAGCCAAATGTCTTTACTTGATTATTTTTATGTTGATAACTTGTTAATTTTGTCAACCCTATAATATACATACGCAGACATAAATACTGATCTAATTAAGACAATAATGATGTGGCAATGGCATTCCAATGCCAATAATGCAGTTTAGAGTTTTTTTTAAATAGAAAAAAAAGGAAACTCTGCATTTGTGCATTACTGTGCACCAATTCTAGAAAGTATGATCAGTCAGGTGGTTGATAGTTGTGCAGTAAGCATTATTTTTTTTTTCCTCCAAGTATTTGTTAATGGATTTTGGTAAAGAAAATTATTTCTTGATGTATTAAAAATGCCTTCGTCAATTTCTCCCTCCACCTTTTGCCCTCTTCACTCTCCCGCTTCTCCCCATCCTCTCCCCTCTTACTCTTACCCTCCCTCCTCCTCTCCTCCCGCTGCATCCTCTCCTCTCGTCCTCCCTCTTCCTCTCCACCTCCGTCTTCCTCTCCTCCCCATCCTTCTACCTTTCCTCCCCATCCTCCTACCTCTCCTCCTCCTTCTTCCACTCCTCCCCTTCTCCTCCTCCTAGTCCTCCTTCCTCTCCTCTCTCTTCCTCCTGTCCCCTCTTCATTCCTCCTGTCACCTCCCCCTCTTCCGTCTTCCTCTCCTCCTCTTCCCTTGTCCTGTCTTCCATCTTCCTCTCCTCCCCTCCTTCCCATTCTTCTACCTCTCCTCCCTCTTCTGCTCATCCCTTTTTTCTCTCCTCCTTCTTTTCCTCCCCTCCTCCCTCTTCCTTTCTTCCCCTCCTTCTTGCTCCCCATCCTTCTACCTCTTCTCCCCTTCCCTCCTCCGTCCTCTTCTCCTACTCCCTTTCCTCCCCTTCCTCTTCTTCTCCCCTCCTCCTCCATCTTCCTCTTTTGCACCTCCCTTTTGCTTTTCCTCTCCTTCCCTCCTCCCTCTTCTCCTCCTCCTCCCCCTTGCTTTTCCTCTCCATCTCTCTTCCCTCTTCTCTCCTTCCCTCTTCTTCTCCTCTCCTTCCCTCTTCTTCTCCTCTCCTTCCCTCTTCTTCTCTGCTCCTTCCCTCTTCACTTCCTCCTCTCCTCCCCCTTCCTTCCCCTCCTCTCCTCCCCCTTCCTTCCCCTCCTCTCCCCCCCCTTCCTTCCCCTCCTCTCCCCCCTCCTACTTCCTCTTGCTTTTCCTCTCTTTCCCTCCTACCTCCCCCTCCCTCTTGCTCTTCCTCTCCTCCTACCTCCCCCTCCTCTCCTCCTACCTCCCCCTCCTCTCCCTCCCTCTTGCTCTTCCTCTCCTCCTACCTCCTCCTTCTCCCCCTTCCCTCCCTTCCTCCCCCCACCTCCTCCTCCCTCTTCCTCTCTTCCCCCTCCTTCTCCTTCTTGCTCTTCCTCTCCTTCCTGCCTCCTCTCCCTCCCTCTTGCTCCTCCTCTCCTCCCCCTTCCCTCCCTCTCCATCCCTCCTCCTCCTCTCCTTCCCTCTTCTCCTCCTCCTCTCCTTCCCTCTTCTCCTCCTCCTCTCCTCTCCTTCTCTCCTTTCCTCTTCCTCTCCTCTCCTTCCCTTTTCCCTCTTCTCCTTTCCTTCCCTCTTCTCCTCCTCCCCCTTCCTTCCTTTCCTCTCCCCCTCCTCCTCCTCCTTCCTCTCTCCCCCTTCTTGCTCTTCCTCTCCTTCCCTCCTCCCTTTTGCTCTTCTTGTCCTTCCCTCCTCCCTCTTGCTCTTCCTCTCCTTCCCTCCTCCCTTTTGCTCTTCTTGTCCTTCCCTCCTCCCTCTTGCTCTTCCTCTCCTTCCCTCCTCCCTCTTCTCCTCTCCCTCCTCCTCCTCCTCCCCCTTCCCTCGCTTGCTCTCCCTCCTCCTCCCCCCCCTTCCCTCGCTTGCTCTCCCTCCTCCCCCTTCCCTCGCTTGCTCTCCCTCCTCCCCCTTCCCTCGCTTGCTCTCCCCCCTCCTCCTTCCTCTTCTTTCTTTCCCTCCTCCTTCCCCCTCTTGGTCTTCCTCTCCTCCTCCTCTCCTTCCCTTCCTCCTCCCTCTTGTTCCTCCTCTCCTTCTCTCTTCCTCCCTCTTGGTCTTCCTCTCCTTCCTTCCTCCCCCTTCTCTCCCTCCCTCTCCTCCTCTCCTTTCCTCCCCCTTCCCTCCCCTCCTCTCTCTCTCTCCTTCCCCCTGCCTCCTCCTTCCTCTTCCTCTCTTCCCTCTCCTTCCTCTTGTTCTTCCCTCCTCCTCTCCCTCCCTCTTGCTCTTCCCTCCTCCTCTCCCTCCCTCTTGCTCTTCCTCTCCTCCCCCTTACCTCCCTTTTCTCCTTCCCTCTTCTCCTCCTTTCCTTCCCTCCTCCCTCTCTTCCTGTCCCCCCTCCTCCTCTTTCTTGCTCCTCCCCCTTCCCTCTTCTCCTCTCCTTCCCACTTCACCTCCCCTTCCCTCTTGTTCTGCCTTTCCCCCCCTCCTCCTCTCCCTTCCTCTCCTCTCCCCCCCTCCCCCCTCCTGCTCCCTCTTGTTCTTCCTCTCCTCCCCCTTCCCTCTTCTGTCCTTCCCACTTCTCCTCCTCTCCTTTCCTCCTTCCTCTTCTCCTCCTCCTCCCTCTTCTCCTTCCCTGTTCCCCTCCCCTTCCCTCTTCTTCTCCTCCTCCTCCTCCTCTCCTCTCTTCTCTCAGCAAGAATTAAATGAAATTATCATGCTGGCAAGAATAACATGGAATAAAAAGCCTATACCATTTTATTTTTTGTCTATGCAAAGCACAAGCTACATCAAAATAATTGGATAAAAAAATAACTGGGAAGGGGAGGTAGAAAAAGGAGAGGAAGGAAAGGTCGATCAGGAGGAGAGGCAGGGAGGAGGAGGAAGGGGAGGAAAGAGAAGAGGAGAGATAGGGAGGAATAGTAGAGGAAGGGGGGGGGGAGAGAGAAGAGGAAGGGGAGTCGAAGAAGAGAGGAAGGGGAGTCGAAGAAGAGAGGAAGGGGAGTCGAAGAAGAGAGGAATGGGGGTAGAAGAGGAGAGGAATGGGGGTAGAAGAGGAGAGGAAGGGGAGTCGAAGAAGAGAGGAATGGGGGTAGAAGAGGAGAGGAAGGGGGGGTAGAGAAGGGGGGTAGGAGAGGTTGGGAGGGTTAAAAAAGGAAAGGGGGGGTTGAAGAGAAAAGGAAGGGGGGGTTGAAGAGAAAAGGAAGGGGGGATAGGAGAGAAAAGGGGGGTAGAAGAGGAAAGGAAGGGGAGGGGGTAAAAGAGAGGAAGAGGGGTTAGAAGAGAGCAAAGGAGGAGTAGAATCGGAAGGGGTGGTTGAAGAAGAGAGGAAAGGGGGGTTAAAGAGAAAGGGGTTAGAAGAGGAAGGGGGGTACAAGAGGAGAGGAAGAGAGGTTAGAAGAGGAGAGCAAGGGAGGGTAGAAGAGGAGGAAAGGAAAGGGTGGAAGAGGAGAGCAAGGGAGAGGGGATAAGAGGAGGAAAGGAAGGTGGGGTAGGAGGAGAGGAAAAGGGGAGTAGAAGAGGAGGGGAAGGGAGGGTAGAAGAGGAGGAAAGGAAAAGGGGAGTAGAAGAGGGGAAGGGAGGGCAGAAGAGGAGGAAAGGAAAAGGGGAGTAGAAGAGGGGAAGGGAGGGTAGAAGAGGAGGAAAGGAAAAAGGGAGTAAAAGGAGGTAAAGAAGGGGGAGTAGGAGTCAAAGGGGGGGGTAGAGAAGAAGAGGAGAGAGGGGGAGGTAGAAGAGGAGAGGAAGGGGGGGAAGAAGAGAGGAAGGGGGGGAAGAAGAGAGGAAGGGGGGGAAGAAGAGAGGAAGGGGGGGAAGAAGAGAGGAAAGGGGGGAAGAAGAGAGGAAAGGGGGGAAGAAGAGAGGAAAGGGGGGAAGAAGAGAGGAAAGGGGGGTAGGAGAGGAAAGGGGGGTAAAAGAGAAGGAGAGGTTGGAAGGGGTAGAATCGGAAGGAGGGTTAAAGAGGAGGAAAAGTAGGGAGGGGTAAAAGAGGAAGGGGGGGGGTAGAGGAGAAGAAGAGGAGAGGAAGGGGGATAGAAGAGAGGGAAGGGGAGTAAGAGGAGAGGGAGGGGGGGTAGAAGAGGAAGGAAAGGGGGGTAAGAGGAGAGGAAGGGGGGGTAGAAGAGAGGAAGGGAGAGTAGAAAAGGAGGAAAGGAAAGGGTAGAAGAGGAGAGGAAGGGAGAGGGGATAAGAGGAGGAAAGGAAAAGGGGAGTACAGGAGGATAGGGAGGTAGAAGAGGAGGAAACATAGGGAGGGGTAGAACAGAAGGGGGGGGTAGAAGAGGAGAGGAAGGGAGAGGGGATAAGAGGAGGAAAGGAAAAATGGAGTAGGAGGAGAGGAAGGGGGGGTAGGAGACAAAGGGGGGTAGAGGAGGATAGGGAGGTAGAAGAGGAGGAAACATAGGCAGGGGGAGAACAGAAGGGGAGGTAGAGGAGAAGAGGTAGGGAGGGGTAGAATAGGAGGAGAGGGGGATAGATGAGGTTGGAAGGGGGGTTAGGAGAGGAAAGGGTAGGTAGAGGAAGGGGGGTAGGAGACAAATGGGGATAGAAGAGAGGAAGGGGGGGGGGGTTGAAGAGAAGAGCAAGGGAGAGGGAATAAAAGGAGGAAAGGAAGGTGTGGTAGAAGAGAGGTAGGAAAGGAAAAGGGGAATAGGAGTTAAGGAAGGGGGGTAGGAGACAAATGGGGATAGAAGAGAGGAAGGGGGGGGTTGAAGAAGAGAGGAAGGGGGGGGGTTGAAGAGAGGAAGGGGAGGGTTGAAGAGGAGGAAAAGTAGGGAGGGGTAAAAGAGTAGAAGGGGATAAGAAGAGGGAGGAAGGGGGGATAAAAGAGAAGAGCAAGGGAGAGGGAATAAAAGGAGGAAAGGTGTGGTAGAAGAGAGGTAGGAAAGGAAAAGGGGAATAGGAGTTAAGGAAAGGGGGTAGGAGACAAATGGGGATAGATGAGGACAGGAAGGGGGGGGGATGCAGAAGAGGAGAAAACATAGGGAGGGGTAGAAAAGGAAAGGAAGGAGAGTAAAAGAGGAGGGATAGAAGAGGAGGAGAGGTTGGAAGGGGTAGAATCCGAAGAGGAGTTAGAAGAAGGGGGGGGGGTTAAAGAGGAGAGGAAGGGGGTTCGAAGAGGATGAAAAGTAGGGAGGGGTAAAACAGGAAGGGGGGGGGGTAGAGGAGAAGGGAGGTAAAAGAGGAAGGGGGGTATAAGAGAAGAATGCAGTATGAAGAGGAGAGGAAGGGGGGTACAAGAGGAGAGGGAAGGGGGGTAAGAGGAGAGGAAGGGGGGGTAGAAGAGGAGGAAAGGAAAAGGTAGAAAAGGGGTAGAAGAGGAAAGCAAGAGTGTAGAAGAGGAGAGGAAGGGAGAGGGGATAAGAGAAGGAAAGGAAGGTGGGATAGAAGAAAGGAAAAGGGGAGTAGCAGGAGGTAAGGAAGGGGGGGTTGGAGACAAAGGGGGTAGAGGAGGAGAGGAAGGGGGGGGATAAGAGGAGAGAGGTAGGGAGGGGTAGATGAGGAGAGGGAAGGGGGGTGTAGAAAAGGAGAGGTAGGGAGGGTAGATAAGGAGAGGTTGGAAGGGGTAGAATCGGAAGGGGGGTTGAAGAAGAGGAGAGGAAGGGGGGTAGAAGAGGAGGAAAAGTAGGGAGGGGTAAAAAAACAAAGGGGGATAGAAGAGGAGAGGTAGGAAGACAGGAAGGAGGGTAGATGAGGAAGTGAGAGGGTAAATGAGGAGGGGGGGTAGAAAGAGGAGATGAAGGGAGAAGGGTGAAAGAGGAAGGGGGGTAGAGGAAGGGGAGTGGAAGAGGAGGAGAGGTAGGGAGTAGAAGAGGAAGGAAGGGGGTACGAGAGGAAGGGGGGTAGAAAGAGAAGAAGAAGGGGGGTTAGAAGAGAAGAGGAAATGGGGTTAGAAGAGAGGAAGGGGGGGTAGAAAAGAAAAGGAAGGGGGGTAGAAGAGATGAAAGGGGGGAGATGTAGAGGAGGAGGAGGAAAGGGGGAAATGTAGAAGAGGAGGAAAGGGGGAAATGTAGAAGAGGAGGAAAGGGGGAGATGTTGAAGAGGAGGAGGAAGGGGAAGCAGAAGAAGAGAGGAAGGGGAAACAGAGGAGAGGCAGAGGTACAAGATGAGGAAGGGAAGGGGTACGAAAGGAAGGGGGGTAGAAAGAGAAGAAGGGGGGTTAGAAGAGGAGAGGAAGAGGGGGTAGAAAAGGAAGGGGGGTAGAAGAGGAGACGAAAGGGAGGAGATGTACGAGTAGAAGAGAATGGGGGGAGATGTAGAGGAGGAAGAGGAAAGGGAGAAATGTAGCAGAGGAGGAAAGGGTGAGATGTTGAAGAGGAGGAGGAGGAAGGGGAAGTAGAAGAGGAGAGGAAGGGGAAGCAGAAGAGGAGAGGAAGGGGAAGCAGAGGAGAGGCAGGTGTACAAGATGAGGAAGACAAGTTGTAAGAGCGGAGAAGTATAAAGAAAATGGTGGAAGGAAAGAGTTGAGGAAGGGGGGAGGAGAGGAGTATGGGACAGGGTAGGAAAAGAATGAAGGTGAAGAGAAGAAATAGAATGAGAGGAGTGGGAGGAAGAGAAAAGGAAAAGATAGGAAAAGAGGACGAGGAAGAACAGGAGGGGGAGGGGGGCTGAAAGAGGGAGGAGGAGGATGTGGAAGGAAGATAGGAGAGGAGGCAGAGACAAGAGAATGAAAACAAGACTGGGAAGGAACAGTACAGAGAAGAGAAAGGGAGGTGCATGAGAAAAGGAGGGGGTAGACACAAAGGGAGGGGGAGAGGAGAGGAAGATGACAAGGGGCAAAAGGAAAGGGAAGGGAAGAGGAACAGGAGGTGCACGAAGAGGAGGGGGAAGAGAGGGAGGAGAGAAGAATAAAGAAGGGGAAATGTGAGACGAGGAAGAGAATGAAGAATGAGAGAGTGAAGAGGAAAAGATAAGAGTAGTGAAGAAGACAAGGTGAGAGGGAGGAGGAGAAAAGCAATAAGGGGAAGAGAGTGAAGAGCAGGAGGATGAAGAGAAATGGTGAGGAACAGAGGAAATAGAGACGGATGGGAGGAAGACTAAGACAGAGCATGAGAGGAAGAAGGAAGTTGGAGATGAAGGGGGAGAGCAGAAGGAAGGAGGGGTAGAAGAGGAAAAGAAGAGGCAGATGAGAGAGTAGAAGAAGAAGAACAGAAGGGAGGAGGAGTAGAAATGACAAGAAAAAAGATGGAGGCGACAGGGGATGGGGGACAGTGAGAGGAGAGGGATGGAAGGAGGATGAGGAAGCAAGTTGGAGGAATGGAAGAGGGAGAGTAGCAGGAAAGGAGAGGAAGAGGGTGAATGAAGAAAATGGGTTACATGGAGGATGAGATGGAGAATAAAATGAGAAAAAGGAAGAAGGGGAGGAAAAGATGAAAAGCAGAAGGAAGGAGTGGTAGAAGAGGAAAGGAAGACAGCAAGGAGGAAGACGGTAACGACAGGAAGGGGAGGAGATGAGGAAGAAGAGCAGAAAGCAGTGGTAGAAGATGGTGGTAGAAGATGAGCAGGAAAAGAAGGGAAGAGAACATGGAGGAAAGGGAGAGGAAGTGGGTGAAGAGGACAGGGGAGGGAAAGGGGGGAGGAGGAAGAAGAAAAGAGAAGGAAAATAGATATAATAGTAGGAGAGGAAGAGGGAGAAGATTAACAAAGAAGAGAAATTACAAGACGACAAAGAGGGGGAGGGAGGAGGAGGTGGAGACAGGGTGAGGAAAGAGAACGAAGATGTGGAGGTGGATAGTAGTAGTAGAAGCAGAAAAGGGAGATGAACAGAAGAGAAATTAGGAGGATGACAAAGAGAAGTGGAGACTGAGGGTGAGGAAAGGAAAGAAAAAGATGGTGAGGTGGAAAATAGTAGTAGGAGAGTTAGAGGGAGAAAATGAAGAGAAATTAGGAGAGGAAGACAAAGAGGAGAAGGAGGGGGGAGGGGAGGAGGTGAAGTGGAGACTGCAGGTGAGGGAAGAAAAGGATGATGATTAGGAAAATGAAGAGGAAAAATAGAATGGGGAGGGGTGGGGGAGGAAGATAAGGAACGAGAGGATGAGGGTAGGAAGGAACCATTATAGATCAAATACATAACAACAACAATAAATAGGACAAATAAAATGCAAAGTCTCATAAATTGAGGTACAATGCCCACAATTTTTTTTTTTTTTTTCAGTGAAACTACACATCACCATTAACTGTTCTTGCTGGCTACTATTATGAAATATAAAGACAGCATTTTTTTTTTTTAAATATGAAATTAAACTTCCATATCTTCATCAATATTATCAATACTACCATTATCATTCTCTTCATGTTATTATTACTTTAAATGATTCACGTGATGGCTGTGTATTGCAAGGTTGCAGGGGAGGGCATGACTATGTATTACAAGGGTACAAGGGAGGAGAGGACAGTGCAAAGGTGCAGGGCAGGTGAGTGATGGCAGGCCATGGATGACAGGACAGGACAGGAGCGATAGACCATGGATGACAGGACAGGGATGGCAGGACAGGATAAGGGTGGCAGGAATAGCAGGGGACACCTGGCAGGGCATAGCAAGGGTGGGTTGCAGAGTGGTGGTGGTGGTGGTGGTAGGGTGGGTTGCAGAGTGGTGGTGGTGGTGGTGGCAGGGTGGGTTGCAGAGTGGTGGTGGTGGTGGTGGTGGTAGGGTGGGTTGCAGAGTGGTGGTGGTGGTGGGGTGGGTTGCAGTGGTGGTGGTGGTGGTGGTTGGGTGGGTTGCAGAGTGGTGGTGGTGGTGGTAGGGTGGGTTGCAGAGTGGTAAGGTGAGGAGGAGGAGGAGAGGAAAAGGAAGGAAGAAGAGGAAGAGAAGAACGAGGAGGAGGAGAAGAGGAAGCAGATGGAGGAAGGGAGCCTAATACAATACTTAACTATATGAAATACTAAAACACACAGAGAAGAAACAAATGTTTTCATTTGTAGTATAATGCCAACAAGGGGTATCATTAGTTTAAGCTTCAAAAACTGGTTGTTAGTCAATTAAATACTAAAACACACAGAGAAGAAACAAATGTTTTCATTTGTAGTATAATGCCAACAAGGGGTATCATTAGTTTAAGCTTCAAAAACTGGTTGTTAGCCAATTAATAACGATTATAACACTGGCAAACCCGTATCAGTAATTCCCAATTTAAGATACTTTCACTAAGCACAGTTTCTCTCTTAATCTGTCAGTCAAAAATACAAACACTTTTCACATAATATGCTTCTTAATTAATATCAAAAGTGTGCTGTGAAAGGTCAAGATTGATTCATCAGAAATTATTATTAATTTAATACAAATATAGATCTTGATACTTAGTGGCAGTCTCACATATGATCCTTAAGTGCTTGAGAAAAAGTCCCTCTTGCTGGGACAACCCTAACTTCATGTAAGTTCACCTATCAGCAATTTACGGCAATATATATCAATTATTAAATGAGGAATTACTTTTTGCTGGCATTATACACAAAAAAAAAACCCTCACAATTTACACATATTTAGTCTGTAATTGTGGGAAAATGTGCCCTTACATCTCAGATGATGTTTTAATATAATTCAGTCCTATGCATAAATATACTGTGCTCCTTAAAATAACCTAAGAGTGCTGGTGGGCCTGTAGAAGTGGTTCAGTATTTTCGCATTGGTCATATATCATTTGTAAATGCTCCAACATGCTTGCGATGACCTTGATCACCTAATGGCTGCTTGATCTCTGGCAGCCTCCCTATTCAGTTCCTTATCCCTGAGTTCACACACTGTGACCTCATTTCAGGTCTTTTTCAGTCTGCCTCTTGCAACCCTACCCCCGATTCTTACTTTCCGCACTCAACTGTTATAAAAATGTGGTGCTAATCAGACATCTTCATGTGGTGACACTGATATAACCAGGCCATGTCCAGTACAAAGGGCCACATGCTCACTCACTGACCATTTAAGCCCTTGGAATCCTGACTACCTCTCACAATGTTCTCTACGTAAGTGCTTCGTAATTATCAACTCATGACGTTCCCTTTCAACATCAACACCAATACAATACCAGCTGGTGTTCTCAGTGCCAAAGACCCTCGTGGCATAACACACAGACACAGGATAATGAAGGGACTCTCTAACCAGAAAAACACCAACACATAAGCATCATAAACAACACCACATCCCAACAAGCCATCCACACTGACTTATGAAGTTGCCTCCTTCCCCCAACCTCACTATATACCTCTTCACAATAAGTTAATTTTTTATCAGACAGAACTGGACCAATCCCACAAAACACAGCGAAACTTAGTAATGAGACAGGAATGAGTCTCCTTGATTACTAGTTAAACTGACCCTCCAGTCTGGACCCACCTTGTCGGAGGAAAATAAAAGCATTATGGCGATTCAAACCACCAAGGAAGCTGTACTAGACCTATCACATGACCATTTCCCCAAATTAATTAAAATGTAATCTCCATCCAAATAAAACGTGCAACAATTTGTGTTTTATTTTTCCTTTTTTTCTGTTAGTAATTTATCCTGTACATAATCACTACCTAGCCACTACAACCATTCAAAACCTGCACTGCCTCAACAACAGCCCTCTTCCTCCTCTACCACTATAATTTCCTCTTCTTCCTCTACTCAACACAACACTGCCCTCTTCCTCCTCTACCCAACATTACACTTCCCTCTTCCTCCTCAACCCAACACTGAACTGCCCTCTTCCTCCTCTACCCAGCACTACACTTTCCTCTTCTTCCTCTACCCAGCACTACACTTTCCTCTACCCAGCACACTTCCCTCTACTTCCTCTACCCAGCACCACATTTCCCTCTTCTTCCTCTACCCAGCATTACACTTCGCTGTTCATCCTATACCCAGCACTACAGTTCTCTCTTCTTCCTCTAACATAACACCTCTCACAATTTTTTTTCCCCTACCTAAACGACCTCCATCCTAAAGGGACTGTGTTCCGAAAAGTATATTTTTTTCATACTGTTCAGTGGCTAAAACAAGTATCTGTGCATACTACATGAGGAGGAAGTTTTTTTTAATGGGGTAAAAAAAAAAAAAGACAAATTCAAGATCCGTTCATTTTGAGATGCCTAGACAAACTGCCTTAAAACTGAAGATTTAGGGTGATAATTTCTGAGGTATCAAGCTTGTAATATTGTAAACAGCTTTATGAAGTTATTCACACTAATAAATTTTTACAATGCAATAATCTCGTAAAAGCCTGGCCTTCCATTTTTGTTGTGGCATATATCTTCCAGTAAATGGTAATCTCTCTAAACAGTATATCATTTCTCTCTCTATTGATAAGCATCTGATATGGCATTCTGAATAAGTATTAATACCGTGAAATGTGATGTTGCCACAAGCTGGTTCTGGCAGAGCTCCAGCAGTGGGATGTTTTGTGAATCAGGTTCCTGAATAACAAACCTGATCTTATGATTCAATTATTACGTAGCATTCAGTGTCAAGGCAATTTGTATGCACTAACTCCAGGGCTATATAAATCCATTCTGTCCCTTTTTATTACTCTTCTTTCCTTTTCAGGTGGCTTTACAATTGAGTTACAAGCCTAATGGTTTCCTGTAAGCCAAGAAACCATTTACAACGCTGGGTGGTAACCATATAACCAACCCATACGTGTTCCCACCATGTCAACAAGTGGGTTGGTGGAAGGTTAGTGCCCCTCCCTGTAAAATAACCAACTCAAAGACAAACGACCACCCCTTATGGGATTATGCCATTATAAGGCAACACTAAACAGGTAGGCAAGATCATGCATGTCAACCCTCCTGAGACATCACGTTACAATCAGAATTTTGGGAACACTGACTTCCTGCACAGATACTTGCTTTAGCTACTGTGTATAGTCACTACCCAGCAAATACACCCATTCAAAACCTACACCAGTGCTTCAATGACATCTGTTCTCATCCTTCACCCAGCACTAAATTTCACAAAGATATATTTGATACATTTCTTTTTCTCCCCCTAGAACAGCCTCCATTCAGGAGGAAGTGTGCTGTGAAAATATATGGAATTTCACAGTACAGGTCATCTGCTCCGATCACCTGCATTATTCACAGTCCGCTGATGGCTGTGGCCGTCAACCTTCTTCCTTTTTTTTATTTTATTTTTTTAATACACTTTATTTTCATTATTTCAGACTGTACACAGCTACTACCTATACACACAAGGCCACTACAGACATCCCAAACCCTCCAGCCAAACAGGAACCTTAAAAAACCATCACCAGACACCCCACCCTTCAGAAACAACCCTACCCAGAGAAACATGAATACACCTATTCTCTCTCTCCCTTTACTCTAACTTGGTCTAAAAATGCCTTGTGCTCTCTCATGGATGCTGAGTTATAAGAATACAGTATATAAGCACTAAAATGTGATGCTGGTTATGAAGAAATGTTTTGGCAAGAATGTATTCAAAACCTACACTACACAAAGTGCTCAAAAAACATGTTCTTATCCTATACCCAACACTAAATTTAAAAAAGGTGCATATTTTTTCCCTACCCCCTTAAAACAGCCCCCATTCCAACGGAACGGTGCTGTGAGAGCATATGGAATTTCACAGTACAGGTCACCGGCTCCGACCATCTGCAATACCAGTAGCCTAAGTGCAGTCTGCCAGTGGCTATGACCGTCATCCACTTTTTTTTTTTTTTTCTATTTCAGACTACATAGCTACTACCTAGATATACATGGCCACTACAGCTACAAAACAGAAGCCTTTAAAAACCATCAAGAGACACCCACCCTTCAGACACAACTATACCCAGAGAAACAATTACACCTATACTCTCTCTCTCTCTTTACCCTAACTTGGTTTAAAAATGGCATATGCTCTCTCATGAATGCTGAGTTGAAAGAAAACGGTAAACAAGCATTAAATTATGCCTGTCACGATAAAAATCTTTGGAAAGAATGTAGGTCTGAAATATTTTGTTTCTGCCAGTTAAAAAAAAAAAAAAAAATGAAAATTTGTGCCAAGTTAGAGTGAAATGAGTATAACCAGACTTCAACGCAATCATCACCTTTCTCGACTTCAGTGCCAACACAATATACAACTCAGACAATACACTATGCCCACAGTGTTATGCCTCCTCCCACACTACAACATACTCACCACACACATGCACCACACTACCACGAAACACTCACCACATGTATCACAGTATATGGCCTCCTCCCACACCACAACACACTCACCACACTACCACAACAGCCAATCCTTCAACATACATCATTGGGACTGCCAGGATTTCTGTAGTCAGTCAAGTGGGATTACAAGCCAAGCTTTACTAATACATAGCAAATATTCTTCCAAGTTGTATAATCTTGACCTAATAGGTTTTTCATGTACTGACAAAGGAATAAGATAAAAGAATTAATGTTTATGCTAAGGGATGGCAGGGGGAAACACTCTCAGTACAGGTGATGGAAGGGTCAGAGGCCTGTACTGGTTTTTAGCACTATGGCAAGGTTTCTCTGCTGATTTCTTTCTCTCTCTCTTTCAATTTTACTTCCAGTGAACAAGGAACGAAGAATGAACAAGCTTTAAGGTGGAAAAACTATCAGTACCATGCCTAGTGAGGTGAATTAATCACCATCTTTGTAACCAATTATTTTTCAATCATCATCGTTACCATTTTTATTTAAAGCAGTCATTCCCTATTCATTTTTTTTTGTACACATGGATGAAATGTATGGGGCCCATAAAGCAAAGAGAAAACCCAATAGAGAGAAAAACTGGCCAACTGCAAGCCCAATGAAATGGCTCATACAGTCATTCACTCACCATTCAAACCCCAAATATTAGTTCAGTACAACTGCCGAAATGTTGAAGGCCTCAGGCGATATAGGGGTGAGTTTAGTCACTGACCTGATAAATAGGATTATTTATGAGTGTGTTGTCCCAGATGATTGGCTGAAGAGTGTAATGGTAAATGTGTATAAAGGGAAGGGTGATGCCCTGGAAAGAGGGAATTATAGAGGTATAAAGCTTTTAGATCAGATAATGAAGGTAATGGAGAGAGTTTTAGAAGGTATGATTAGAGAAAGAGTGAATATTGATGAGATGCAGTTTGGGTTTATGCCAGGTAGGGGGACCACTGATGCCATATTCATTGTTCGACAGCTTCAGGAAAAATATATTGGTAGGAGAAGGGATCTTTATTTTGTTTTTGTTGATTTGGAAAAGGCCTTTGACAGAGTCCCTAGAGAGGTGGTGAAGTGGGCAATGAGAAAGCTTGGCTTGGAGGAGTGGCTGGTTAGGGTGGTTATGGCCATGTATGTGGGTGCTCACACTCAGGTGAGAGTGAATGGAGATTTGAGTGATGAGTTTTCCGTGAATGTTGGTGTGCATCAGGGGTCAGTCTTGAGTCCCATGTTGTTTATCATGGTACTTGAAGCCCTTTCACGTGACTTTAGAAACGGACTCCCGTGGGAGTAGTTGTATGCTGATGATTTGGTGTTGATTGCAGAGAATGAAAGGGAGGCGGAGGAAAGGTTTAGGAAGTGGAGAGATGGTATGGGGCAAAAGGGTTTAAGGGTAAATGCAGATAAAACAAAAGTGATGATATCTAGGGTTGGTGGCGGTACTGTCAAAGACGAGGGAGAGTGGCCATGTGCAGTTTGCCACAAGGGCGTGGGAAGTAATTCCATCTTGTGCGGTGTGTGTGATAAATGGGTGCATAAGAGATGTAGTGGTATCAGAGGTAGACTGCGAGATAATGCTGATTTTATGTGTACGGCGTGCCGGGGTGAGCAGGTGGAGATCGTCAGACGTGAAAGAATTGAACTTGCTGGTGAATCTCTTGAGTGTGTGGAAGAGTTTTGTTATTTAGGAGACATGTTGTGTGCTGGAGGTGGGGCTGGAGCTAGCTCTGTGGCTAGGGTGAGAAGTGGGTGGAAGAAGTTCAGGGAGCTCTTGCCTCTCCTGAAATTGAGGGTTCTCTCCCTACGTGCTAAGGGGTCTTTGTATGCAGCGTGTGTTAGGAGTGTAATGCTGTATGGCAGTGAGACCTGGGCAGTGAAGGAGGAAGACATTCGCCGGCTCAGACGTACAGAAATGACAATGATTAGGTGGATGTGCAGTGCGTCCCTGCGTCCAAGGCCTGGAGGGGCTGGGTTTACAATGGAAGAGTTGAGAGGTAGGATGGGACTGGAGTGTATTGGTGTTGTGATGAGGAGAGGTAGATTGAGGTGGTTTGGACATGTGGAGAGGATGGGGGATGATAGTTGGGTGAGGAAGGTGAGAAGTGTTAATATTGGGGGTGGGGTTATGAGGGGTAGACCGAGAAAGACATGGGACGAGGTCATTAAGTGTGACCTTAGGGTTAAGGGACTGAACAGGGAGGCTGCAATGGATCGTGCAGCATGGACAGCCGCCATTAGGTGACCAAGGCCGACACATGCAAGCATGTTGGAGCCTTTAAAAAACGAAAACGAAAACGAAAACACACACACACACACACACGAGGACTTCACACATCCTAGCTCACTCCAACACTGATGTTAAACCACTGTCATTTACATACCGGTACTTCACTCTCAATCTCTCCAGAATTATATTCACCACAACCTAATCCAACAGACACCATCACAAACACCAAAAAGACAAAGAAAATGCAACAACGTAGGAGAAATACCAGCACAGCCTCAGAATAAAAAAATGTTTGTGAGGTTTGAGAGCTTACAACTTCACACAACACTGTCTGACTAGCATAGCATACTGCACATACAGTAATAATCTGCTCAACACCTAATACTGCTGATTTCTGAGATACCATTGGTTAATAGACGATAGGGATTTGACAGGCAAATTAGTTCTTGGACATGCTTGAGAAATATGGCAAATGAGCATGTGATTTGAAACAGCATATCAAAATAGTTCAGTCCACTTGGCACATTAGGATCCTCCCATATAGCTATAAAATTTTAAACCCCTGAAGATGACATTACAAAGGCCTATTTTCCTACACAAATACAAACAGTGATATAAAAGATGACATAATACAATTCAACACACATAATTATAGTCAGTTTGTTTTCATCTGACAATACCAGGCAACTTTTATAAATTCAGTACTAACTCATGGGTGTATAAAATTCAATAACCCTTTGTTATGAGGTAGGGATGAGCCTCCTTGGTTACTATTCAAATAACTCTCAAGTCTGACTACACTTGGCCATAAAGCTAAGAGGTTATGAATCTCTGTGGCTACATAAAATTTGATAAGCCTTAGTGATGAAGTTGGGATGAGACTCCTTGGTTATTATTAAAATTAACTCTCCATTCTGACTAACACTTGGCCACAATCCAAGCTCGAGGTTACGATTCTCTGTCAACCAAAAGCAAACTGACTATAGAATAAATCAATAAAAATATACAGGCACCAAAAAAACATACCCACATCAATATATAAACGTACAGTCAGCCACAGGAAACGAATACCCAGTACTAACTAAAAACATAAACCATATTAACAACAAATGCTCGTATATATCCAGGGAAAAACCTCAATTCTTTAATCTCTGACATAAATGAAGTGAATCAACTGGGGATGTTTAATGAAGGGAATCAACTTGGAATGATTGTTATTCTTGGATAACTAAGAATGTTAGCTAGTTTTAAATTCTCAGTGCTATTTAGGGCAATACATTTTCTTTTTAACCCGCCCCGTCCCGGCCCCTTTTCGACCACTGGTACCCCCCAATCCCGGGCAATTTTCGACCTTTATTTTTTTTGCTAAAACTTTCGCTTTTGGTGAGAAACATCGAAAATTCATAGAGAAATCGCTCACCTGAGGTT
This sequence comes from Coenobita brevimanus, assembly GCF_032717465.1. Lineage (NCBI taxonomy): Eukaryota > Metazoa > Arthropoda > Malacostraca > Decapoda > Coenobitidae > Coenobita > Coenobita brevimanus. The sequence goes on along the minus strand of NC_137060.1, from coordinate 15,088,913 downwards.
TAAAATACTCATTACAGGTAGGAGAGCCTCCTTACTTTACTGGGTTTTCTATCAGGCTGGCACCAAAGAAAACGAGTTCTATGGGAGGATAACTATTTCACACCACTCATAAACGGTATTTATTTATTTACTGTTACGAATTTATATGTAGTACAAAAGTATATTGGTTTTCAAGCAGTAATATAGGCATTATAAGCATTGTTTCACTCACTAATAACTGACCTTTTTTTGCCACATTACCTGATCATCATTTCTAACTGTTTCTTCCTCTAATGCTATGTAAAGTTTGTCCTCCACATTGTCATTGATTGGGGAATCACTCTGGCCCTGAATTTCGTACCGTGGCATGACATGGCTATACTGGCCAGGTCACTGATAACAGGTGAATTGATGAGAAAAGGGCATGCAGGGGGGGGGGAGGAGGTCATGCTGGGTAAGGCATTGTCTCTGCCTGGCATCTTGTTGAGGCAGGTGTCCCGTGTATACGTACCAAAAATGACTCGCGAAAATTGAAAATTGTGGAAATTATGAACCTTGCAATTGCAGGACGTTGAAGTACGTCCTCGGGATTAGCTGTGACAAAACGTGAGGACGTGGAAGTACGTCCTCGGGACGGCGCGGGTTAATGCAGAAAAAAAAAAAAAAAAAAAAAAAGCTGCAAGAAATAATACAAAAAAAACAGAGCCAATGTCAAGATCTGGTAATTCTGAATTTCCTGCAAACACTGTGTTTAAAAGACTGGAGGTCAAAGGCACAGGGAGATACAGACTGAGGATGACAGTTTCATAGCTGACCTGTTGCCAATTAAAATAAACCAAAGGACAAGAGTACACTGGGGGTGTTTAATGAAGGTAATCAACTCAAGATGCTCATTAATCTTTGACATAAATGAACATTAATTAACTAAGACTGCTTGTTAGTTTTAAATTCTCAGTGCTGTTTAGGGCAACACATTTTTCTTTTTAATGCAGAGATGAAAAAAATAAAGACTGCAAGAAATAACACACGAAAGAGAGCCAACGTCTAGATCCGTTAATTCCGGAATTCTAGCACATATTGTGTTTATAAGACTGGAGGTCATAGGCAGAGGGAAATACAGACTGAGGATGACAATTTCATAGCTGACATGTTGCCAATTAAAATTAACTAAAGAAGAACAAGAGTACATATTTTTTCAGCATATTTTTTCCCGTGGTAGACTGTGCAGTACACTATGACATGGCAATAATAATAATAATAATAATGCAAAAATAACATGAAAATAGGTGTATAAATATAACAACCAACATCAATATTTCAGGAAGGATAATGTATGCAAAACACCTATTTTTATTGTTTGGTAAAAAAGCACTATGGCTTTTTGCAAAGTCCTTTTATCTGCCACATTTATTTATGATCTTTTGGGCTGATAATACCTGCTGTTGTGGTGGTCCCTGGCTCATTTTAATTACTAAGAATCAGAGTCAATGCTGGAGAAACTAAATACTGGAATTTAATCAAAGAAAAGAGGCAATATGAGCTCCAAAATTATCCTTACAACAAAGATTGTCCTCTAATAATCTTTCTCAGACATGTGCATCTTTCAGGAGTCTACTCTGAAAAATGACATGCATATATCCTTAGCAAAATTTCTCAGCTCATTTAGCCACATCTAATTCAAGAAGGCAGATGATCAGCACACACAGATATGCTACAACCAACTGACACTGTTTTACTTAGGGAGCAAATACCGTATAGGCAAAAATGCTGATATTGATGCTATGTCGGTTCAGAGAAGTGGTTTGGTTACAGCACTACTACAGAGGAATTTAGGACCACAGCAACAGCAGCCCAATATTTACTAAACCAAAATACAGGGCTGCCCATATATATCTGGTGTGTTATCGGCTCAGTCTGCAGGTATGGGGGAAGTACGTATTTTGACGACTTTATTCAATTATGCTCTGTTTAACTTGGGATTATATTACCATCTTTCCTTTGTAAATGCTAGTTGAAACAAGACCAATATGGTGCTAGTCATGAAGAAGTGCTATGGAAAGGATGTTGGGCCAAAGTGCTATCTTAGTCTGCCAGTGAGGTGAGGGAAATGAATCTGCATAAGGACAAAAATCTAGTCTCCTTGTGTCATGTTTGTGTCATACCTTGTGCCATGCTTTTGTGTGTCATGCCTCTGTCTGTCATGCATCTGAATGTCATGTCTCTGTGGCTGTTCAATTTGTATATGGGTGGAGTTATAAGAGAGATAACAGGAAGCGATGTGAATATATTGGAGTGTCTAATGAGGGAGGATAAGATGTGGAAACTTCCTAAGCTGTTGCTTGCTGATGATACTGCATTGTGAGGAATGTGAACTACAAGGCTTGATGAATGAGTCTGAGGATGTACGTAAGAAACAGAAGCCAAAAGAGAATGTATGTATGGGTAAAGTTATGGTCTTGAGGGAAATCACAGCATACACAGTGAGACTGGATGGTGAAGAAATAGATAATAAGAGTGCATCCAAGTACTTTAGGGTGATGACTGAGGATGGAAGGAAGTGCTTGAATGGGTACAGCAGGGTAGAAAGGTTGCTGGATCACTGAAAGCTGTGATAAGGAGTAGCGAAGTGAGCATGGAAGTGAGACTTGAATCCTGTTGAAAGGACACAACAGTGAGAGCAGTGGAAATGAAGTGAGGAATGTGTGGAGTTTTATGGACAGACATATACAAATGAGGAAGTAAACATGCATTGTGGTGATATTAGAAGAAATACTCTGAGATAGTTTGGCCAAGTAAAGGATGGGGAATGAGAGAATGACTAGAAGGTATGTGTATGATGTCAAGGGGGAGGGGAGACCATGACAGAGATGGAAGAATGGAGTGGAAAGATACAAGGGAGGGGGGTGTGAGTTGGAGAGAGGGCAGTCAAATAGCAGATGACAGTGTAACATGGAGTTAATTTGTTTGTGGCCCCCCCCCCCCCTCCTTATGGGATTGAGATGTCTGGCAGTAGAAAGATTAAAGTCAGAGGGCAAAAATCTCTGCTTACAAAAATGAATGAACTTTATGCAATTACTGAAGTAAAAGCAAGAGGAGAAATTAAATTACTTGATAAAAAATGCAAACAATGGATGCAAACAAGCAATCACTATAAAGTAAGAAAAGGGTTATGGGAAACAGAAAATGATGCAGGGTAGCGATGGTGCTGACTGAGCCTTCACCATAATAATCATCCACTAATCATCAAAATCAATATAATAATCATTATTTTAAAAATCATCACTGCAATTATCCTCCTCCTCCTAGCCTCTTCTTCCCATCTAAGGATGGGGTAAGGTATGGTTCAAAAAGCAACAACAAAACACATGGGATCATGCATGTTATATATGAACCACCCTGTATTTGCTAGCATCTGTGGCATATAACCAGGACTTACTGCATCTGTTTGTGATGTACAGGCATGTGCAAAAGTATGCCAACAATACTCTGCCAGCACTAACTTGTATGTCATATTTATCACTCTTCCCCAAATGACTAGAGAGTAACATTCCCTCTCTTGCTTGTTTTACTGATGCTTGGATCAGACACCTTCATACGGCAATGATCAGATATTGAAGCTGTCACATTATACTGACAGTCCTCAGTTCCTTTACAATCCCCCTAAAGGAGAATGCAGTCCTTACCACATAAAATATTTCAAACAACACCCTCCATTCCTACAGCCGGCAAAGAAATGCCTACATACTGTACTTTTGCTCATGCTCAGGACAGTAGTCTTGCTAAACATTTCATAGCTTATGGATGCATATGGCTGGCCAGTTGTCTATAACCTTAGTCGCTTTACTCGAATCTGGCGAATGACTACGATGAGTGAGAAGCCAAGTGGCTTCTTGCTACCCAGGATATAAGTTATTACACTTGGTGGTAACATACAACTAGACAGTCACATGGTGGTGTAAGGAGTTACGGCACTCCAGCTGGAAGTGGCCCTATACAGTATTAAATCAGTCGGTAGCTAGTCCCAGGTCTCTTGCAAAAAGGGGAAACAAAAAATTGGTGAATGACTGGGTGATTGTGAATGTGTGGTCCAGCATCTGATAGATGTGAACAAAGTGTGCAACGTCTGGCTTGCAATATCCACTTAAGAATGTATGCCCAATCCTTGAGGCATTGCCTAGACCGTAAAAAATAAACAAAAAAACTGGCCATGAACACAACCCCCTCACAGAGCATTCCGCCCCCTTACTGTACGGCCACAATGTGGTTATTGCAAGCAAGGGCTGAGTGCATGTTTACCTATATAATCATCTACCTGTGTGCCACTTATCCTTCCAACATATGCAATGATGGACTCCTTCTCAATGTCCGACAGCCCCCATTACTGACGTCAGAACCGATATATTTCATGGCACACAATGGTGGGTTGTGTGTGCTGTAAAACTTGTACCCAACTACCCAATCATTCGCAATCCCCCAAAACCCCACTAGTAGCAAAGGGACTTGGGGCCACGCTACATGACTGTATTATAGCAACTAATTCAGCACAAAATTTTGAAGTTTTTTACATTGCAGACTTCTCGTTCATTTACTGCCAGCATAATACTTTAATCTCCTCAGTCTGATCTAGCACGTTTTTTACATGCGTACCGGTACTTAGCGTTCCAACTTTGACATGGGGGAATCGACAGGGTCGAGGTTTGTAAACAATGAGCATACAACTAGACAGTCACATGGTGGTGTCAAGAGTTACGACGCTCCAGCTAGATGTGCCACTATACGGTATCAAATCAGTCAGTAGCTAGTCCCAGGTCTCTTGCAAAACAGGGGAAACAAAAAATTGGTGAATGACTGGGTGGCTGTGAATGTGTGGTCCAGCATCTGATAGATGTGAACAAAGTGTGCAACGTCTGGCTTGCAATATCCACTTAAGAACGTATGCCCAATCCTTGAGGCATTGCCTAGACTGTAAAAAATAAACAAAAAAACTGGCCATGAACACAACCCCCTCATAGAGCATTCTGCCCCCTTACTGTACGGCCACAACGTGGTTATTGCAAGCAAGGGCTGAGTGCATGTTTACCTAAATAATCATCCACTTGTGTGCCACTTATCCTTCCAACATATGCAATGATGGACTCCTTCTCAATGTCCGACAGCCCCATTACCGATGTCAGAACCGATATATATCATGGCACACAATGGTGGGTTGTGTGTGCTGTAAAACTTGTACCCAACTAACCAGTCATCCGCAATCCCCCAAAACCCCACTAATAGCAAAGGGACTCGGGTCCACGCTACACGACGGTATTACAGCAACTAATTTGGCACAAAATTTTTAAAGCTTATTTTTACGATGCAGACTTTTCGTTCATTTACTGCCAGCGCAAAACTTTAATCTCTTCAATCTGATTTGGTGCTTATTTTTTTTAGAAGCGTACCAGTACTTAGCGTTCCAACTTCCACACAAGGGAAACGACGGGCTGAGGTTCATAAACAATGACTAACGCCAGCACTGCAGGGTCGATTGGTGTGGGTAATTTAAACGGACAACATAGCAACAATATACACGAGTATCTGAAAAAACTGGCCAAACCACAAGCTATAAAATTCTGTCCACTGTGCATCAATTACAATACAAACATCAACATAATAATCAATCAATAATCATATGCATAATTCACTAGGGTGTCTTCTAGGTGGCTCAGGAGGCTCGCTAAGAAATCATGTTAGGAAATCACCCCAGCCACAAAGAAGACAAGCCACTTTGACCGAACTAACACCAAACATTGTTCAACCGAGAGAAACACTGTACAAGAAGTCAAAGGCATGAAAAATAACATGAGGATCCTTTCTATCACAAAATTCTTGCAGTATATCTATGTAGCTAACACTTACTGCAAAATATCTACTATCTATGAGTATCTGTGTAATGTTTACCCATCTGTGAAATATTGCTGAGCTGAGGCAACAACTTAGCAAAGGAGACATGCTAATCATGAAATGCAGGGGAATGGTTTCAAAACTATCTGCTACTGGTAAACCTGGGGCATTTACTTACTGTACTCTTGTTACTCTACCCAGGCATAAAATAAGCATCTTAGCAATAGTTTATCAAGCAGAATGCTAGTCATGAAGAAGTGCAGTGGGATGGATGTAGACCTGTAGTACTGTGTTATTCTACCACTGAGATATATGAAAAAAGCTGGTGAATGGACAAATCCCGGGCCATGTTACGGTGCAAGAAGAATGATAATTGAGCACAGACGAATACAAATATGTTAAAAATCCATCCATCCAGCCATCATCCATTCCCACTTCGCCCCACAGTGAAGCATAGGAACCCGGGCATAGGCAAGTTGGTCCTGACATTTAAGATGAAAATAAGTTAAAAATAAAGCTCATTATTATCCTTAGACCCCCAACGCATCAGTCTCAGTTCAATAAAACCATCTGGTGTTAGTTGGAATAAAGACAGTTGCTCTCCCACTTACGAACATCTTAGCAAAGAAGAATTGCTGTTGAGATTAAACACTTACTGGCTTGAGATTTCATTTGGCTGTGTGGTTGCCAGCCTGATAGTGCCAGGGATTGACTCTTGGCACTGCATCATCCTAGCCTTCAACAATCATCGTCGTCGTTGATTGGCCAGTAAAATCAGAAACTAGACTAAGTTAACAGGCCTTCTATATCCTAGTGGTGGAATGGTCTAGTTATGGAGCCTAGCACTAACTATTCTATCATCAATCATCGTCATCGTCATCAATAGACAGGTAAAATCAGTACCTAGACTAAGTTAACTGGTCTTGTATATCCTAGTGGTGGAATGATCTAGTTATGCAGCCCAGCACTGCCACTAATCATAATTAAAATCATCATTAGGCATTATCATCATCATTCCTGACTCCTCTTCCCACCCAACGATGGGGTCAGGAGTTCTCTATTAAAATATCGTAAGTAGGGGAGCACCTGTTATACTCTGTCCATCTCAATTTGGCTTAAAAGTGATCTGGAAAGGATGCAGAGCCACAGTATTCCTACCCTTGTCTTACTCTGCTTCTGGGCAATGATATTAGACTCCCAAGGACAAAACTCTCCGCCAAGTCAGGGTGGACCAAAAAATTTCTAACTCACATTTCAGACGGGTGGTTGTAGCTGTAGCTGTAGGAGAAGGAGCTCAGATATAGAAAGGTTTTCAAGACCAGTTGTGCTGGGGAACCCTCCACCAACCCACTTGTTGACACGTAGGGAGCACGTATGGTTTGGTTATATGGTTACCACCCAGCATTGTAAATGGTTTCTTGGCTTACAGGAAACCATTTGGCTTGTCACTCAATGTAAAGCCACCTGTAAAGGAAAGAAAGGGGTTACATAAGTGAAATCAAGAGTACATTCAAGTCCCGTCCTTCCTCTCAACTCTTCCATTGTAAACCTAGCTCTCCCAGGCCTAGCATTCAAGAACACACTGCACATCCATCTAATCACTGTCATCTGTATGTCTGAGCCAATGAATATCCTATTCTTTTACTGCCCAGGTCTCACTACCATACAGCATTAAACTCCTAACACATGCCCAAGATGCATAAAATTTCCTGACCAGCACATATACAACATATCATAAGGTCCAATACTACACTTATTTTACTTAGCCTAAGGTGCCTTCATGTAGTGGCACTGATGTGAGTGACTGGTGGAGCTGCCCAGTTATTTAAACATCAGTCAACACATTCCCTATCCCTTGCATGGAGGATGATGGGAAAAACTATGTTCATCCTTGGTTTGTATAAATCCACCAACAGTGAAAATTAAAATAAAAAAAGAACTGACACAAAAGAGGGATGGCTTCATCTGGTGGCATTAATATACAACCTCCCTCAACCCCCTATTTAAAAAAAGGAGGATGGAGAGTGAGAGACTGACAAAGAGTGTGTATGTAAGTGAGGTGGAGGAAGGGAGAGGGAGGGGGAGGCCAAGGATGAGATGCAGGGATGGAGTGGAGAGGTGTATGAGAGAGGGGTGTGTGAGCTGGAAGCAGGGCAGTGAAATGGCAGAGGACAGGGGAACATGGAGGTGGCCACCCCTTACAGGATTAAGGCATCTGGCAATAGATGGATAGGATGGTGGACTACAGGAGAAGAGCAACATCAGCCTGCAGTCCACTATATTTTTGAATCTACCTTTTAATTCACTTTCATCGCTTCACCTACAGATAAACAACGAGAGACACTTCAAAGCAACCAAACCACACATGCCCTATGGTAACATGCCACACACACCTTCACTATACTGTAAGCACACACACACACACAAAGATGCATATCCCAATGGGCCTGAAGCAATAACAAGAATGGAGGCATCACATTCACACACTTGCCACATTGTACAGGCAGGTGCTGGGGTTAACGTCCATTACAGTTTCAAGTTTGCTGGGGATTCTTCTTCTCCTCCTTTCCCCCTCTCTCTAGGCAGCTTTCACAACTGACAATCAACTCATGCACCTGAAAATTATACAGTATTACACATAAGTCCTTTCCTTCTGAACCTTGGTTATGTTTACCTGGTAATAAAAGTATATGGTGGCATCAAGAACAATATCTTTGGGGGATTTTTTTTTTTTTTTTTTTTTTTTAATGTACAGAAGAAGCACAAGGCTACAAGCCCACAAGGTTGTTCCATCCAAGAAAAAATAAAAACATGATAACAGTGTGCCAAATTCAAGACCTAATCATTTCAAGATGCCTGGACACATTGCATTTAAAACACTAAAAATCACAGTCAGTAGGAATGACAAAGACAGTTCCAGAGTTGACCTGTTGCATACAAAAAGTACTGGAAGTAATGGTTAACTCTTGCATTAGAAAGTTTACATATTAAAGATGTGAAAAAAAATGTCACCACAGACTGAATTAATGTGCCTTTCAATACAAATAAATGAATCGGACTTAACCACATTCAGGAACAGACCCAGTACTCTAAAAAAAAAAAAAAAAAAAAAAAAAAAAAAAAAAAGAGGGGGGGATTCCTGCCAGATTACCACTTAAGGCATTAAAGAAACAGAAAAATATTCATTTATTTTACTTGTTTTCATCATATGAGAACAATAATAAGTGAAAATGAAATAAGATCATATTGTATCATATCGTTTATAAATGCTCCAACCTGCTGGCGGACATTTAATGGCAGCTCTCCACACTGCTTGATCTGTGGCAAACTCCCTAGTCAGTCCCTTATCCCGAGGACACACTCTATGACCTCGTCCCAGGTCTTTTTCAGTCTGCCTCTCACATCCCTACCTGACATTCACACTTCTCACTTTCCCCACCCAACTGCCTTCCTCCATCCTCTCCACATGCCCAAACCATCTCAATCTATCAATCCTCATCACAATAATGTTTTCATGTAAATTTTTATACCCTAACTCCTCTTGCAACAATAATCAACTTACATGATGAAACTAAAAAATCCCTAATTATAAATGACATGGTGGGCATACAAAGACTGAGAAAAAAAATTATCACTTCTATATTTTTACCTTAGTAAGTGCAAAACTAACCATCAATTTGATTTCTCCTTGTTGTGTGTGTGCATGTGTGCAAATTTGTACCCTAAAAATTTGCACACACACACACACACACACACACAGGTTCATCTGTGTAACACTGGGGGGTTACAGTAGTCCTTAGCTTTAACTCATCTGATATCTATCTATCTGTTGCAAGACGCCTTAATCCCGTAAGGGGTGACCACAAACAAATCTCCATACTGCCCTGTCCTCTGTTATTTCGCTGACCTCTCTGCAACTCAACATCCACTCTCAAATCTCTCTCCACCCCATCCCTCCATCTCATCCTTAGTCTCCCCCTCCACTTGACTCTCACAAACAAATCTCCATGTTGCCCTGTCCTATGCTATTTGGCTTATCCTTCTCTAAACCACACCCCACTGTCTCATATATCTTTCCATTCCATCCCTCCTTCTCATCCTTGGTCTCCCTTTCCTTCTCTCCCCCTCCATCTGACTCACACACATTCCTCCAGCTATTCACACTCTTACACACTCTTTCAGCCAGTCTTTCATACACTCTTCTAGCCAGTCTCTCATTCTCCATCCTTTCCACTTGGCCAAACCACCGCAAAGTGTTTCTCTAAATACTTTCAATCACAAAAGATTTCAAATGAGCTAAGGGGTTTTTGTATGCAGCATGGTAAAGTAGGGAATGTGAAGGTGGATGGAGTAGTTGGTGAGTGGGGTGTGCCTGCTGAGATAGATGAGAATGGCAGTGCTTTAGTGGACATTTGTACCGGAAGGGGGTTGGTGATGGCCAATACCCTCTTCAGTTACAAAATGATCCACAAGTATACATGGCGAGTGATGAGAAGGGTGGATGGTGAACTGAATGAAAGGAAATGATTGAATATGTGTGTGTGGATGAAAGGATGCGAAAATGTGTAATGGATGCAAGAGCATGTAGAGGCTGGGGGAGTGAACTTTCTGACCACCACTTGGTGGTGGTTGGAATCAAAGTTCCAGGTAAAATGGAGAAATAGAAGAAGCGAAGGATGGGAGGAAGGAGTATATGCAAGGAGTGGAAAGGGTACAAAAGGATGTGAAAAAGGCAGAATATAAGAGAGAAGTAGAGGAACGATTAGGTTAATATGAACTGGAGCAGATGGGGGATGTGGAAGGTGTGTGCAAGTTATTCACAGAAGAAATATGTGCAGCATGTGAGGTGGTGTGTGGGGTGAAGAGAAGACGAAAGGGAGTGCAAGGAACAGCATGGTGGAATGAAGAGGTGAGACACACTGTGGCACAAAAGAAAAAAGCATATAATGAATGGATGAGAAATACGGGTGTGGAAGAAGTCGAGAGAAGGAAGTGAGAGTTATATGTACAAAGGAAGAGAGAGGTGATACGATTAGTAAGAGAGAGTAAGAAGAGAGTCGATGAGGAATTTGGAAGGAATTTGTGTGTCAAGTGGAGGGAATGTAAGAAAATGTTCTGGAAAGAGGTAGAGTCAGAAAGGGTGGCAATAAAGTTAGTTGGGGGGTGAAAGATAAAAATGGTAAATTACTAGTTGAGACGGAAGAAAAGGTGAGCAGATGGAGAGAACACTTTAATGAATTGCTGAACATAAAGAATGAAAGTAATGCAAGCATAAGTGGCTGGGGAAAGGCTGGGAGAAGGAGGGAGGTGAGTAACACAGGAAGAAATCAGTACGATGGAAGCTGTGGAAGCAATGAAGAAAGTAAAAAAGGGGGAAGCCCCAGAAATTGATGGAGTGTGTGGTGAAATGCTGAAGCATGGGGGAGAGATAGTAGTAGAATGGATGTGGTGGGTGTGCAGATTGGCCTGAGAGGAAGGTACAGTCCCGGTGGATTGGAATTCTGGTATAATTATTCCCTTGTACAAAGGGAAAGGGGAAAAAGAAGTGTGTGGTAATCATAGGGGCATTTGTCTTCTTGGTGTAATAGGAAAAGTATAGGTAAAATACTTATAAACAGAGTTAGGGAAATAACAGAGGAATTAGTTGGAGAAGAACAGGGAGGCTTTAGGAAGGGAAGAGGTGGTATAGATCAGATATTCATTCTTACATCTTTCCAGGAAAAGTTTCTAGAGAAGGGAAAGAAGTTGTATGCAGCCTTCATGAATGTGGAGAAAGCATATGACAGGATGGATAGACAAAGACTGTGGAAGGTATTAAGAATTTATGGAGTAGATGGGAAGCTGTTGAATGCTGTGAAGAGTATGTATGTGGGTGCTAAGGCTGCAGAGCGTGTGGATAGTGAACTGAGTTTTTCTATTTGAAGGCTGGGTTGAAAAAGAGATGTGTCATGTCTCCATGGTTGTTCAATCTGTATATGGATGGGGTTATAAAAGAGATACAAGGTAGGGCAGTGGATGTTGGAGTGGCCCTCATGAGAGAGGGCAGTGTTTGGAAACTCCCTGTACTGTTGTCTGCAGATGATACTGTGTGTTAAGTGAAGATGAAGGGGAGTTGCAAGGATTGGTGGATGAGTTTGGGAGAGTGTGTCAGAAACCCAACCTAATGGTGAATGTAGGGGAGAGTAAAGTTATGTCTTTGAGAGAGGTGAAGACAGTGAATGTACAGTGAGATTGGATGATGAGGAAATGGAAAATGTGAGTACATTTATGTACTTGGGTACTGTGATTAGTAAGGATGGAAGTCTGGAGGATGAAGTGCTTGAAAGGGTACAACATGGAAGAAAAGTTGCTGGTTCCTTGAAGGCAGTTATAAGAAACAGGGAAGTGAGCATGGAAGTGAAAAGTTATTACATGACAGTATTGTGATATCAACTCTAACGTATGGCAATGCAGCCTGGACGTTGTTGGAGGGACACAGGAAATGAGTTATTTGAGAGGAGCCTGTGGAGTCATATGGAGAGACAGACTGACAAATGAGGATGTGAAGACGCATTGTGGTGTGGATGTGGATGTGATAGGAAGCGTTAGGAGAAACCCACTGAGGTGGTTTGGCCATGTGGAGAGGATGGACAGTGAGAGACTGATGAGGAGAGTATACGTGAGTGAGGTGGAGGGGAAGAGAGGGAGGGGAAGGCCAAGGATGAGATGGAGGGATGAAGTGGAGAGGTATATGAGAGAGGGGGGTGTGAACTGGGAGCAGGGCAGTGAAATGGCAGGGGACAGGGTGACGTGGAGGTGATTTGTTTGTGGCCACCCCATATAAGGGATTAACGTGTCTGGCAACAGATAGATAGATGTGTTAGGAGTGTAATGCTGTAGGGTAGTGAAACCTGTTCAGTAATGGAAGAGGATATTCGCAGGCTCAAATGTACAAAAATGACAATGATTAGGTGAATGTGTAGTGCATCCCTGAGTGCAAGGCCTGTGGGAGCTAGGTTTACGATGGAGGAATTGAAAGGTAGGATGGGACTGGAGTGTACTGATGTGATGAGGAGATGTAGACTGAGGTGATCTGGGCATGTAGAGAGGATGGGGGATGATAACTGTTTGCAGAAAGTGAGAAGAGTTAATTTTAGGGATGGGGTTGCAAGGGGTACACCAAGAAGGACCTGGGATGAGGTCATTAGGTAGTGACCTCAGAGTTAAGGGACTAAACAAGGTGGCTGCCAGAGATCAAGCAGCATGGAGAGCCGCCATTAGGTGACCAAGAACGATGCATGCATGTTGGAGCCTTCAAAAACGAAACAAAAATGAAACGAGTCACACCAGGTACTGACTACAATTTTCAGCCATGTACCGGCACTAATAGTTTGGTTTCTAAGGGTGCTGCTTACCCCTGCATAAATATAAGTTTTTTGCTTTCGTTTTATAATCCTGACAGTCTGTTTAAGTTTTTTAGCTTTCGTTTTATAATCCTGACAGTCTGTTTATAAGTGACAGTATGGTGCAGAGACCAAGGATGAGGTGGAGTGATGGAGTTGAGTGGCATATGAGGGAGGGGGGAATGAGTTGGGGGGAGGGCAGTCAAATGGTGGGCGACAGAGCAACTTGGAGGCATTTTGTCAACAGCCGCCCCTTGCGGGATTAGGGCGTCGAGCTATGGCTAGATAGGTAGATAGTGCAGCACAGATGATGTGCCACACAGCACACCCAAGGAAATTACCCGACATAGAGTTTCACTGAAGACTGACACTGTTTAGGCAGAGCTGATGGAAAATATGGAACAGTAGGAGGTCAAAAGGGACAGGGAAGTGAGCTGACAGAGAGAGAGAGAGAGAGAGAGAGAGAGAGAGAGAGAGAGAGTGTGTGTATTATGATCCTTGCTCTACAATATGGAGAGAGAGAGAGAGAGAGAGAGAGAGAGAGAGAGAGAGAGAGAGAGTGTGTGTATTATGATCCTTGCTCTACAATATGGAGAGAGAGAGAGAGAGAGAGAGAGAATGTGTGTGTGTGTACTATGATCCATACTCTACAATATGGAAGTGAAGCATAACATTACCTTGTGACACCCTACGGATATTTCAGCCACTCAGCCTCAGTTACACAGTGCCGCTGCATCACTACATTCTTGCATATACTCTAGCCTGGCGTGGTGAGGCTAGCTGTAGTAGGTGGCAAGAGGTGGTGTGTCTCAAATCTTCTGCGGGAAGGCATCTAATATCGGCTAGTGCAGGTTAACATGTTTGTGTTTCTCCCTCGTATTGATTCTCCGTCTCACTTCTCTCTTCTTTTTCCCTCCCATCTTTTACTTCCTCTTCCTTCCCAGTTTTCCTTTCTGTCTCCATCCATTCCCCTGTCAACCAGCTTGAGCCCTGTTATAATGAAACTGCTGGCTTTGTTTTGGATCCTTTGATGAGGCAGGATCTTCCCCTCTTGCTATGGAACTTTTATTCAAGCTTGGGTAGTACCAGACTCCTCCACAGGGTTAACATGCTGGTCTCATCCCTGGTGAAAGGACAGAAGTCAAGGGTGAGAGCAGTGGAAGAGAGGAAAAAGAGTGAAAAAGAGTTATCTGAGAGGAGCATGTGGAATTATATGGAAAAACAATGAAAGTCAGATGCAATATGATGTGGATGTGACTGAAAATGTTACCAGAAATACTCTGTGATGGTTCAGTCATGTGGAGAACAGAGAATGAGACTGACTAGGAGAGTGTTTGAAAGAGGTGGAAAAGGAAACTAAGGCTAAGATGGTGGTGGGATGGAGCAGAGAGAGATATCAGAGGAGTTGTGAATGGCAGAAGACAAAGTGACATGGAGGCGATTTGTCTGTGGCCACACCTGGAAGGCTTAATGTGTCTGGTAACAGTTATAGAGATAGATAGATAAATAGATAAACAGACAAGGTCAAAGGGCATCTGCCGGTAATGCATGACTTCCTGTAAGCGTCCGTTACTATGACCTCAATCTTGGCTTAAAAAATAAAATAAATAAATAAATATATCATGCCCTATGCGTCAGACACCTTCCATTCTGCAACTGTGTATTTTTTTTTTTTTTATTATTATTTTTTTTTTTAACTCTACATCAGTGATTATTTAATGCATAGCTTCTCCCTTTCCTATAAAAATTCTAATGCTTGATCTTTTTAAAAACACTTCCCTACCATTCTTCCTGCCTCCCTCCCTTGCTGGATGGTGTAGAGGGTGGGAGACAGCCTTAATCCTGTCTATTCTTTTCTCACATGTTTGTTACATCTTTGTAGCCTCACATCCACTCTTTTTTTCTCACCAGAATGAGAGACTGACAAGGAGTGTATGAGTGAGATGAAGGGGGGGAGAGAGAGGGGGAGGCCAAGGAGATGGAGGGATGGAGTGGAGAGGTATATGAGAGGGGTGTGTGAGCTGGGAGCAGGGCAATGAAATGGCAGGGGACAGGGCAACATGGAGGCGATTTGTTTGTGGCCACCCCTTTTGGGATTAAGGTGTCTGGCAATAGATAACCTTAATATGTGGCAATAGGCCCCCTGTTATTCCTGCTTCATGTGAATGCCTGTATAAACTTGGTAATTCCTCACTTAACTCTCCATTCACTCTCACAGATGTACAACAACTGCCAATTCATAAAATTTCACCATCAACCTTACTATCTACCTATTTATTGCCAGACGCATTAATCCCTTATACGGGATGACTACAAACATATCGCCTCCACTTCACTCTGTCCCCTGCCATTTTCCTGCCCTGCTCCCAATTCACACCCCCCTCTCTCATATAACTCTCCACTCCATCCCTCCATCTCATCCTTGGCCTTCCCCTCCCTCTCTCCCCCTCCACCTCACTCACATACACTCTCCTCGTCTGCCTCTCACTCTCCATCCTCTCTACATGGCCAAACCACCTCAATGTGTTTCTCCTAAAGCTTTCTATCAAATCCACATCCACACCACAATGCTCCTTCACATCCTCATTTGTCAGTCTGTCTCTCCATGTGACTCCACAGGCTCCTCTCAAATAACTCATTTCCACTGCTCTCACTCTTGAATCTTCCTATTTCTCCCTTGCAATCCTGTCACATTTTATTATTTTTCCAGTTCAGGTGGCTCTACACTGAGTGACAAGCCTAATGTTTCCTGTAACTGAGGAAACTGTTTACAATATTGGGTGGTAACCATATGACCAGATGATGGGGTGATATGCAGCCTGCTATGGTCAATCAACTGGGTAGACTGATGCACATCCGGTGTCCATCCAGAAACCAAGCCTCCTCAATATTCCCTGTGCCTCTTTTTTTTTTTTTTTTTTTTTCAATGCAAGGAAGAAGGAACCAATGGCCGGGAGCCCGCAAACCATTCCTTCCAAGAAAAAAACAAAAACAATACAAAAGAGACCCAAATTCAAGATACGTTCCTTTCAAGATGCCTTGACGCACTGCGTCTGAAATAAAGGAGATTATAGTAAGTAGGAAATACAGACAGAGAGGGACAGTTCCAGAGTTGACCTCTTGCATAAATGATGGACTATGAGTAACAGTTAACTCCAGAATTAGAGAGTTGGACAGAAAAGGCATGAGAGCTTGTTGCTAGACGGGTGCTACGTGCCCGTTGTAGAGGTGGAGGGATGCAAGCAGACAGTTCAGAGGAGCAGTGACCACTGATGTAGCGATAAAATGGGATAAAGATGCAACAGTGCAGTGAAGAGACAGAGGTTGAAGGGAGCCAGTAAGAGGAGGAGAGTTAATGAAACGAAAAGCCTTTGACTCTACCATATTGAGAAGAGCTGTTATGTGGAGAGCCTCCCCAAACATGGGGGTTATACTCTCCACAGAAGTCCTGGAACTTGGGGGTGGCTTGCATGCATAAGTGAGGCAGAAATTTACTCTTCAGATTCATCAAGTATACCATCTAAGGTTCAGAAAAATTTTGGTTAGACATCTGGGTGAGTGGTTGATTTCCAGTAAATACCCTTTGAACTCGACATGTACATGCAACTTTTTTCACCAAAAATGAAGGTACAGTATAATCAAAGACAACATGCCACTAACTCTGCTTCTAATTCACATGAAATTATTGTTTTGGTGTCTAAATATATGTTTTTGATGTCCAGGAATTCAGGTATGTCGGTTAAAATGTGCCTAGACTTACAAAAATGTATAAAAAATGGAAAAACAATGTTCACCTCATAAAATACATGACATATTGATAAGCATACTCTTTAGATAACCCTGGTTCCTAAACAACTAATTTATACATTTAAAAATGGCTCAATATTTCAAGTCTTAAATCAATGACTTTCAGTATCTCTTAAAAAATATATGTTTCTGCTCAAAACATGGGAGAAATCAAAGCTTAATTACAAGCTCTGAATTATCATCTCATCACAGCTTCTTTAACAAATAGATATTAACTCTGCAGATGCAGAATGTTTCATGTCTTCATTTTAAGTATGTTATGACATCTAGTAGAAGTAATTTCCACATGGTTGAGTGCCTTCTTGTAATTTGTACTCACAAAATGCATAAGATGCACCATTTCTTCTGCATGAACACCTGGCAGTAGCACATTTCTTGCATGAGCAATGGAGTGTGTATTGCTGTGGTAAAGGGTTAGCACAAGTTTCAAGCAAGATAAAGTGTCACCATTCTGTCAGTGGCAAGAAAAGCTCTCAAAATATGAACTCTTACAGCTTTTGTATTTGGTGGAAATTCCAGTGATCCTTTGATGCGAAAATACATACATGCTCATTAATTGTTTGTATGATTTGATCATCTGCCTCTTCCAATTGGGAATGTAGTTCAAGCATTTCCACTGACGTGCCACTGAGATTACTTAGACATGGCTTGGCACCTTTGATTTCACCAGGGACTATTTGACGTCCTTCTGTGTTTGTGGTGTTGTTGACGAGAGTGCAGGAGGACTTCTAGGTTTTGTATGTTTTGTGATGAGCCCCAGAAGTTGTCCATGTCAACAGGCAAAGGGCTATTTTCTTTGATGTCATTCAATTCAGTTGGACTTCGTGTCATGCGTCGTATTCTCTCACAGGCTTTAACTGATTGAAGATCATACGAATCAAACACAAAGTCTATTCTCCTAGCAGCAGAACCAGATCTTTCTGCATATGCCATGACTGATTTGCACAAGTCTCCAAATGTTTTGAGATTTTTTGTTTTCATTTTTCATATGTTGAGTGGTTATTGCATTCTGCCCGGACTGACGACGCTGGTCTAGAATGCGAGCTGTTTGCGGAATCGTTTAATCTCACCCAGTTGGTAAAGCAAACAACCAGAATACCTGATAATCCTGACCATAATGCCCATCTCTTGGATTTATTCTTGACAATTAATCCACATCAATACAGGATAGAGGTACTGTCACCACTTGGATCCTCTGACCACAATCTCATCAAAGCCTCATTAGTTAACCCTCCTACACCTCCCCATTCCGAATCTGTCAGGGTGACCCGATAGCACTTTGACAGGGCAGACTGGGATGGATTTAGAAATTATCTTGCTGATGTTCCATGACAGTCTTTCTTCTCTAGTGATCCCAATTCTACCCAGTCCCATATTTGCGACTTAATACTAGCTGGTATGGATTTATTCATACCAAGTCAACAATTCACTAAAAGATCAAACTCTCCAAAATGGTTTGATGGCAATTGTGCCAGAGCAACAGCCCAAAAGTCATTAGCATATAACTCTTACTT
Organism: Coenobita brevimanus; assembly: GCF_032717465.1. NCBI lineage: Eukaryota > Metazoa > Arthropoda > Malacostraca > Decapoda > Coenobitidae > Coenobita > Coenobita brevimanus. The sequence continues at coordinate 15,070,351 of NC_137060.1, read as the reverse complement.
AAAATCAAAAACATCTGAATCACTCTCCCAATTTAAAATTGCTAGAAATCGTGCAAAAGCTGTATTAAATCTATCTAAATCAAACTTTCTTCAAAAGCAAGCATCAAAACTACTTAACAACCCTAATGACAATAGAATATTCTGGTCAACTCTTAATTCTTTCAATAATAACTTTAACAAGTCATCTTCCATTCCCCCACTAAAATCTTCAGATAGCAATATTACAAATGACCCACGAGGGAAAGCAGATATCTTTGCTAGTACCTTTGCAAGAAACTCTACCATAGATGATATCAGCCAGAATGTCTCAGTGCTGGAACTTGATTCTCCCGAAATTGCCCCACTTAAAATACAGACAAGATTCGTAAAATCCATCCTAGACAATTTACCTACCAACAAAGCTCCAGGCCCAGATGGAATTCCGCCAGTTGTTTTGAAAAAGTGTTCCCCTGAACTTGCCTCTGTCCTAGCCAAATTATTCAGACTATGCATACGTACTTCTTTATTCCCAAATTCATGGAAAGAAGCCAATATCCACCCAGTTCCGAAGAAAGGAAGTTCGTCTGATCCCTCCAATTATAGACCAATAGCTGTCACATCTTCTCTTGGTAAGGTATTTGAAACTTTAATTAATAAGCATATTGTTAAGCATCTTGAATCCAACAACTTAATTAATGATAGACAATAAGGTTTTCGCCACGAAAGATCCACCATTGACATACTCAATCTCTTAACTCATACCATCCATCAATCAATTGATCTTTTTGGAGAAACTCATGCAGTAGCTCTCGATATCTCTAAAGCTTTCGACAGAGTATGGCACCGTTCCCTGCTGTCCAAACTCCCTTGCTATGGACTAACGTCTTTTGTTCCTCTGATTTCTTCTTATCTTAGTGACAAGAAAATAAGAGTAAAAGTAGATGATGTATATTCGAATTTCCACTCAATTAACGCCGGCGTGCCGCAGGGATCAGTTCTGGCACCAACCCTATTTCTGGTTCATATTAATGATCTCTTATCTGTCACTCACAATCCCGTTCACTCATATGCAGATGACTCAACACTACATAGTTCATTCACACTCAGACATCCATTTACAAAGTCTAATATCTCTGCCTCTCAACTCAGTACAGCCATCTCCATAAATCAAGATCTAGCTACAATCAGGGAATGGGGACAAAACAACCTTGTCTCTTTTAATGCTAGTAAAACTAAATATATACAGTTTACTAATAGACAGATATTGCCAGATTCGTACATTATCTTCGGTGCTACTAATATTCCCATCTCCAAGAGTATTGAAATTCTTGGTGTCTCACTTAACAGTGCCCTCAGCTGGACCTCTCATGTCAGATCACTTGCTAAAACCGCCTCAAAGAAACTTGGATATTGTACAGAGTCCGTAACTTCTTCGCCAATAAGCAGTTAGCTATGATTTATAAGAGTCATGTGCACTCTCAGCTTGAATATTGCTCACCCTTGTGGAATGGTTGTGGAGAGGTTGCATTAAGACAACTAGACAAAATTCAGAATAAAGCTGTTAGAATCATTAACAACCCTGCCATTACATATAAACTACCTCCCCTGCAAGTAAGAAGGAATGTTGCCTCCCTTGCATTATTTTACAGATATTTTTTTGGCAAATGCTCAGACGAAGTTGAGTCCATGGTGCCACCTCTCCATGCCTTCCCTCGTGCTACACGGGCATCTGGTAGCGCTCATGACTGGAATGTCACTGAACCATATTGCAGAACTTCTGCCTATCAGAATTCTTTCATTCCCCGAACTGCATCTCTCTGGAACTCACTTCCCCAGAGTTGTTTTCCTCCAAATTTCAACCCACAACTGTTCAAGTCTGTTACAGATATTTTATGAATAGAGGACACCAGTAATCTGGTGTATGGATTTTTTTTTTTTTTCTCATTTGTTTTTCCTTCCTCCATTCTGTTATTTAAAAAAAAAAAAAAAAAAAAATGACTGCCATAACATCAATGACAATACCTGACTTCACACTGTCTTCAAAGTTTGGTTGTTTTGCATATTCTTTGGTTAACACTCAATCTCATGAGCAAGATCACTGTTTTGGGTTTTCTTCATTAAACCATTCTCATCAAATAGATACTGCCCTGAAGTGACATAAAATAGTCTCCACTGGAATGTTTCTTGCTCGTGCAATGTCTACCAGATGTTGATATTAAGTATCAGCCTTTTTTGTTTCTTCCCCTTTTGGATACTGGTTGTTTTTTTGGTGTATGGTATGAAAGGTTTTCAGGTTTAACTCTGCGTAGTGTATAGGATATCTTAACAGTCTTGTCAGTGAACCTTTGTTGCTTCATCATGTGATATTGCTATAAGCCAGTATTTCTTACATTCAAAATTTGCTAGCATATTTCATCACTCATGACTTCTTTAGTTAGAATATTTTCCAGAGACCTTGCAAGAGGGGAACAAGTCAAGAGTGAGAGCAGTGGAAATGAGTTACTTGAGAGGAGCATGTGGAGTGATATGGAGGGACAGGTTGACGAATGAAGAAGTGAAGGAACGTTGTGGGGTAGATGTGGATGTGGTTGAAAAGATTAGGAGAAATACACTGAGGTGGTTTGGACATGTGGAGAGGATGGAGAATGAAAGACTGACTAAGAGGGTGTATGTAGGTGAGGTGGAGGGAGGGAGAGGGAGGGGTAGACCGAGGATGAGGTGGAGGGATGGAGTTGAGAGGTATATGAGGGAGGGGGGGGTGAGTTGGGGGGAGGGGAGTCAAATGGTGGGTGACAGAGTGACTTGGAGGCGTTTTGTCTGCGGCCACCCTTTGCGGGATTAGGGCGTCGGGCTATAGATAGATAGATAGATAGATGATTTCTGAGGGCACATGAAACGGGTTTTCATGTTTCAGGATGTACTCAATCAGGGACTGAACATTTTTCTCACTAAACAAAGTGTCTGCTTCACTGACAGCATGGTTAAAATTTGTTTCAGAATCACATTTGATGCCACTTATTTCTCTGTGAAGATTGCTGATTCCAAGCATCTCATGATGAATTAGTATTTATCAAGAGATCAATAATTTCAAACACATTGTTGTCTTCTCTTTGATTTTATTAGAAATCTTCACAGATTCATCACTGCAAAGAAAACATATTTGTTGCATGATTCGTCTCCTTGAAATCAAGGGAAGAACATTATGAAAACTTTTTTTTTTTTTTCTATGCATCACAACTTGAACTGACTTTTTTTTTTTTTTTCCCTATGCATCACACACTTGAACTGACACAGTGATGTTATTGTCTAATTTGTGGGAATGAAACAATTTATATAGCCAAATTGGGTTTCTGAACCTTAAATATGTCAGTTTAGACCCCAGAATAATTGCTGCAGAAAAATTAGTTGACTAAGCGATGCTGGGAGCTGTAAAAAAAAAAAAAAAAAAAAAAAAAAAAACTCTGTGGCAAACATTGTTTTTCTATTTTGTATGCATTTCTGTAAGTCTAGGCACATTTTAACCGACATACCTGAATTCCTGGACATCAAAAACATATATTTAGACACCAAAAAATACTGCAATTTCATGTGAATTAGAAGCAGAGATAGAGGCATATAGTCTTTGATTATAACTTCATTTTTGGTGAAAAAAGTTGCATGTACATGTCAAGTTCAAAAGCCATTTACTGGAAATTGACCACTCACCCAGATGTCTACCCATTTTTCTGAACCTTAGATGGTATACTTGATGAATCTGAAGAGTAACTTTCTGCCTCTCCTATGCATGTAAACCGCCCCCCAGCTCCCTGACTAACAGAGGTGAATAAAACCCGTATACAAAGTCAACAACTGTGCAGGGGTAAAGAAGGTATGGAGATGGCTTAGCACACCTAATCTCTTGGATGCAGATTTTACAAGAGATGTAATATGATCTTTCCAAGGTAAGTTCCAAGTGAATGAAACCCCAAGCAAGTTCAAAGATAATGCTGGACTGAGCTGGATATTATTAAACATTAGTGGGTACTCCTATGGAAGATTTTGTCAGGTTGATTGGTGTAAAAACTGAGTCTTTGGTGCATTAAAAACAACAAGATTATTTTTACCCCAGTCAGAGATACAAGTCAAGTCAGACATTAGGTGTACCATAGCCTCATCCCTTGGGTTAGGCACTGTCAGCTGCAGGGAACATCAATTCATAGCACAGGATGGCTCTGCACAAGCAGCAGCTTGCCTGCAGTTGATGGGTCTGCTCAGACAGACAACTAAGGTTGTTGAACAACAACAACAACAGTTGTTTTTAAAGTTTCTCCTGCAGGTGTTAGGCAATGAATATTCCTTTATACTCAGCTTCTCCCTTACCATGTTCTCAATGAAGCTGTCCATAATATCAAGTGTCTGATCTAACAGCTTCAACACCTTAAGTACACAACCAAAAAAGTACCTTTCACAGGTGACTGACAGTGTCACAGTGAGCGTTGTTGCTGTTTACATTTTCTTCCTTAGGTAAACAGTTATGAATGATGGTTTATACCACAAGTTGCATAAACCACATGCTTTCTAAGGTGTTGATGATATAGCAGGCATACAGATAAATGAAAGGTAATTAGAGAACATTTTTTTAATGGTTCATCTACTATTTTTCAACATGTAATGATGGGAAACTGTAAAGATAGTGTTTAACTGTGTGTACACTCATACATTCTCCCTAATCTGTGCGTCCCTCCATATTCCAGTCAAATCCCCCATTCAGCTTTTCTCTGGAACTCTCCTCCCCAGATTAGTATCCCCCCAAACTTCAACCCACAGCAGCTCAAGTCCAACTGGTACAGATTTTTTTTAGGAATGGAAGACACCTGTAGCACTGTGTATGGAGTGTCTGGATTAATTTTCCTATAATTAATTTGTTTTTCCTTCTCTGTTCATCTTCAGGAAAAAAAAAAAAAAAAGTGTTAAGCATTCCTTTGCAACAGCCATAATTCTTGCATCATCCTTGACAGGCTTTTTGTTGGCCATTTGTTGATTTTCCCTTGTTATATACTTTTCACTCTCACTTCTTCCTCCCACATTTGACTCTGTCATCTCCATTACAGTATTTCATTTCCCCAACTCATATAATTTTACTAGTAAGCTATTTCCTTGTCCTAGTTTTTGCCCTTCCTTCCAAGCCCTACATTTGGCCACCAGGTACAGCTCCCTATCTGTTTGTAAAGCTGGGGACAATAATGGATCGAAAAATGGCTGGATAGATAAACAGGTAGATTGCCAGAAGAATAAACATACAGCCTCACAGACAGACTGATAGATACAGAGATAATTATGGTGCAGTGCTCCTCTGTGCAACTGACCTTTGAGCCTGTGACATTTCCTACACCATCCTGGGATATGAAGGCACTATGTCATCTGGGTAACCACACTGAACTCTCCTAGGTACTCATTTTGGTTTTTGTATTATCTCTCCCTCTACCAGTATTGCTTGCCACTCTGCTACTCATTCAAGAAAATGTATTGAGGGGGTTAAGGGTGGACCAACAAGTGCCTCTGATAGCAACACATAAAGAAAAGAATCATGTAAATAAAAATGAGCCCTGGTGATAGGAATAAATGATTACAGTACAAACATTGGGCAGAATAGGGACTGAAGGTATGAAGGACTGTTTTGTGATAGACTAGTGTGATTTTTTTTTTTTTTAAATGTAAGGAAGAAGGAACCAACGGCTAGAAGATCAAAGAAAAAAAATAAGAAAAGAGGGTCAAAGTCAAGATCCGTTCATTTTGAGATGCCTGGACACACTGCGTTTAAAAGATTAGTGGGATGCATTCTTGGGGTGGCACTCTATAACCTGTCAATTCCACTGCCTGGTTGTACACTCAATCCTCGTAAACTGCATGTTTATAAATCACGGATTTGTAAATCACGGCTAAGTGGCTGTCAGACAGCCGGGACCCTTAAATCGCTGTTAAGTCAAGAAAATCGCGGATCTAGGCACCGAAGTGGGCCTTTTCCGAGGAGAATTGTAAACTGCGGCATTCAATTTGAAAATCGCGACCCATCAACCAATCACCACCTGTCCCTGGTGGCAAGTGTGCATACTAATGCCGCAGAGTTAATGAGAAACATCAGGAACTCATCACCCACTATTTTGCCCAGGTAAGGGCAGAAGCTGAGCCTGAACCACAGCCTGGCCCATCACACACTGAGGATGTGGATTACGTAGCATCTGTCATCCCTGAGGCAGACTTTGAGGGCTTCCTGAGGGAGGCAGAGGAGATGGAGAAGGGAGAACAGCATGAGGGAGCACCCCCACCTCATGCTGAGATTCTAAGTTCTTCCCAACACCACCCCACTCCATTCACTTAAGCAATATCATCATAGGATTAAGGTGAGATCCCTTAACACTGCTTATTTCTATTAAATACATGCACTGAATATTCCTAAATTTGTATGTTTGTGTTTGATGGTGCCTAGATAAGTGTAGGTAGGGTGCTGTGGGGGGTGGCTGGCCAAAGTCCAGACCCAAATTCATTTTTCACATAAGAGTTATTATTTATAAACCGCAGAATTTGTCAATCACGGCAGTGGTCCAGACCCAAATTGCCGCAATTTACAAGGATTCAGTGTACAACCGTCCCTCAACTCCCTACCTATTTCCCTGACAGGAGGGCTGCTTCAGCCTGTAGTTGACTGGGTGCACATTTGAGATGAGCCTGGGTCTACAAATACTACTACAGCTACTGCGATACACCTTGGCAAACAGCTTACAGTAAAAGTCCTGTCCTTCGGCAACCAATGTCTTGGAAAATCCGATTCTAAAGCAGTTTTAAGAACACTGTAGTCCTATTCCGAGAGTTTTCTGGCTTTTCGGCACATTTTCCGACAGGTATTGGTACATGGCAGTTATGAAAAGGGCACCAGGTTTGTCAGCCATCTTATGTAGTGACGTCACAGACTTTACTCCTCCCATAAGGCTTACTGGCTGGCTACCAGCGCTCTTGGGTGAGATGGTATGAGTGGTGTGTATGAGTCTGTGTGACGTCACAGACTTTACTCCTCCCATAAGGCTTACTGGCTAGCTACAAGCGCTCTTGGGTGATATGGTATGAGTGGTGTGTACAAGTCTATCGTGTATTTGGCCGCGTCCTCTGTCCTTGTGAGCAGTCACTTTCAAAATCGTGGTGAACTCGTGGTGAACTTTGTCTTGGCTTTACTCTGTTTTTCAGGTACTTAGCATTGGAAAATGGCTTCAACAAGTGGACAACTTTCTTCTGTGATGAAGAAGCGCAAGCATAAGGTGCTTCCTATTTCACGAAAGCTAGAATTATTGAAGAAAGTGGAAGCTGGTGCTGCGAGAAAGAAATTAATGGAAGAGTTCAACATGAGCTCTTCCACGATTTATGACAAACAAACAAAAGTGTGACCTCTACAAGTTTGTGTCTTAAGGTTTGAGTGGCTCATCAATAAAACGAAAAGTCACGAAAAAGCCAAGTTGAATGAGCCTGACAAAGTGTTATACAAGTGGTTTGTGGTGCAACACTCAGAGGGGAAACCTGTATCGGGCCCAGTGATAATAGAGAAGGCCAAAATGTTTTATGAGAAAATGAAAATAACTGAACCATGTGCCTTCTCAGATGGTTAGCTTAAGAATTTTAAGTAAAGGCATGGCATTAGGCAGCTGGATGTTAGTGGCAAAACCCAGTCTGCTACTGCTGATGCTGCCAAACGCAACAGCCAAACATTCTCTAAGCTAATCAGAGAGCATGGATTACTGCCATACCAAATTTAAAATGCAGACAAGACCAGCCTATTTTTCAAGAGTATGCCTGAGAGAACTTTGGCTGAGGCTGGTGAAAAGGCTGAAAATGGCTTCAAACATAACAAGGAGCACCTAACAGTGTTGATGTGTGCAAATGCTTCAGGTACACATGTTAAAACTATTTGTTATAGGCAAATACAAGAACCCAAGGGCACTGAAAAATTTGTTGCATTTGTCTGTATGGTACGATGCTCAATCAAATGCCTGGATGACTGCAGAAGCCTTTAGCTACTGGTTCCATCATTATTTTGTACCAGAAGTGAAGGCTAACCTTGAGAAACAGGGTCTACCTGCTGTCTCTAAGGTTGTCCTCCTCCTCGACAATTGCAGAGCTCATCCTCCTGCACATGAACCCGTCAACGGCAACATTTTGACGGTGTACCTGCCACCTAATGTTACCTCCTTGATACAGCCAATGAACAATGGAGTGATCCAGAAATTCAGGAGTTCCTACCAGGCATCATTTGCAAGGAATCTTTTGAATTCATCCCAGGCTCTTCATGAATTTCAGCGGGCATTCAACATCAAGGATGCAATGTTTATGGCAGCTATGGCATGGGGTGATGTCACAAAGGCAACTTCGCAATGATGCTGGCGGAAACTGTGGCCAGGGGCAATATTCCAAGATGACATGGACAACAAAGACATATTTGATGTCTTTGGTGACAATAGGATCAGTGAAATCCGAAGTGTGCTTAAGATTGTTCAGAATATAATTTTTTGTGAAAGCTAAAGTGCACCGCACTTTTTATTTATTTATTTATTTTTTTACTGAAAAAGCCAAATATCATAACTATTTTCTTCTCAGATGAAAGCAAAGCCTACCTCACAGGCCGCTCCCTTCAGTCACTCAAAGGCAACACACAGCTGCATGCACGGCCTGATATCCATCCTTCATCCAATCCTATGCCGCTCCATGAGGGCTAGGTAAGTTGGTCCTGGCATTTATCAGAGTGATCAGCCTCACTCATCCCTGAGTGGCATTACATGAGCAATACACCCAAACCACCCGTTGGATGTAAACCTACACAGGCTCAATCTGACTGGAGCACCTTAATTACCCACTAAACCACTAGGCACCATAATATGGTTATATGGTTACCAACCAGCATAGTAAATGATTTCCTTGAGTACAGGAAACCATTTGGCTTGTCACTTGGTGTAGAGTCACCCATAGGCAGAAGGAAGAGGAAAGAGTGAAGGAAAGAAAAGACAGAAAAGGGAGTGTAAAGTCACCTGTAGGCAGAAGGAATAGAAAAGAATGAAGGAATGAAAGAAGAGGAAGGAAGGAAGAGAGGAAAGGGCAGACACCCAAAACAGCACTACATCAAGTGAGTGGCTGGTGAGTGCCCCCACCTATCATACTACCTACCATAATACCCTTTTAAATCCTACCTGCAACAGTTTTGCTGCACCTTTATGAATACCTATGTTACTTTAAGCTGTACCAATTACAAGAGTTACAACTTTGTCTGCTACAACCCAAGCTGTTAACAGCTCCATTGAAGCATTGGCTTGTGACAAACCAGCTGAGCTGTCAATTGATGGAATACCAAAGTAATTTACCTTCCTAATACTGAGGTGAGCCAGAGAACAGAACTGCAAGAATTTCAGTTATGGAATCCGGAGAGGAACTGCTTGTTTCTCTTCATAACTTTCCATCCCAATTTGGAAATTTTTATAAGGGGGAACCCCAAGCTAGACCTTCATAGACCATATAGCCCTGCTGGATGACAGGAGAGTGCTACCTCTCCCAGCAGGGCAGCTACCCGGGTGGGGTGCGAACTGCTCCTTTAGTCTCGAGTCAGGCACCCTACCACTGAGCTCCAATGAAAGGCCCTATAGTTGGAGAAATTCTCTTTAAACTCAGGCATATGCTTCTCATTCAGGATGCACCTCACACCAGTCTGCTCCTACGAGTTGTAGATGTTGACACGATAATATTATTCAGATTAGCACCACCAACCTTAAGAACACAAGAAACAATGGCTGTGGTTTTATTAACAGACAGAGTCTATCAGCAGTGTTGCTGATATCCTCTGATTCCATGATCTTTTTGGAGTAGTACAATGGTATAGCAACATCACTTGGTTGCTTGGAACTACCAGGAGTGGGTTCAGATTCAGAGGCCTCACTGCTGGTATCACCAACATCTGGTAGCAACAGGCCTACTTCAACATGCCCCCACACACTGTCTTCATACTTTTTCCTAGCACTCTCTTCCTTGTTTTATTCCTTTGCACCACATGGCTTGCTTTTTCTTCAAATATTTTGTCATCACCAGATACATGTGCTATTCTCTCACATTTCTGATCCTGATAAAACCAGATGTCCTAATCTTTCTTTTCCTTGGATAACAGCTAGTAGGGCATCTAAATGCAAAATCATTCAGATGGTGATACAAGCATGAAATTTTGCATGTAGTCCACCTTTAGGCAGCTTATTACGAAATTAATGTTAGCCATACGAAAATCCAATACGGCCGTCATTTTACATGATGGCCACCAACTTATGGCTACTGGATGCAATTATCTTCATACAATCAAAACAAACTGTCCAAAGTTAATTTTTGAGGGGTCAATTCCTGTTTTGGAACATGGAGATTCTATACTGTATTTGCAATATCTGGATTTGTAGGATGGATTCATTCACCACTTCTGGAAAGTTTCAGACCTTTTATGTCCCAGTTGTCTACTATTTTACTGGATGATTCACTTTTCATGGTAGGTAGGCATCTGGATGCATCACTGTGTATTTGTTGAACCTCAGAACTGACACACACAACTACAAAGTGCAGTGCAGCTCAGGCCAAAATTATTGCATTTGCATCTTCCATGGCATTTGGTCTTACATCCGCATTTCATCAGCTGCTGGCAACACTTTGCAATAGGTTGGAGAGTTGTCCAACAACCTTCCATCCCTCGCCATGCTTTGTTCACTCCCAGTCACTAGGATTCAGGTACTGTGACCTACATACAGTTGCTTGACTCCATATGCATCCTACCTGGAAGGCAGCAAGTTCTGCATGTTGAAGAGGGCATCTTGAGTTGGTGGGATAGTATATGACAGTTGTTTTCTTGCAAACAAGTGTCTCGTTAACTCCTACAGCAGTACTGGACCTGTTATACATGGTGACTACATACTTCTCTAAAGTCTGCATATCAGTATCATCAATGACTGGCGGATGTTGGCTAAGTTTCGAGAAGACGACTGTGGCCTGATCATACACATTCCAAGTGTCCCAAGCAAATTTCTTTCCTTTGCCTCAAAATGCTGACAATGCATCACAACCACTAAAAGCATGGAAGAAGAGGATTTCTCATTTTTCTAGCCCCAAAACACAGCAGATCTCATGAACAGGGATCCATTCCAGGTTTTGTCCTTGACCAAAGGCAATCCACAGTTTTGCAGGACCCAGCTCTTCCTGGGATGGAAAACACAACACTGCTATTACAACCACATCTGTGTCATTTACTTTAATCATCAATACCTTGTAGCCATTTAGGACTGAATCTTCTGCATACACAAACATTCGTGTATCTGCCTCTTCATAAGTACAGGGAGATACATTGTTCTGACACTTTGCTTGACTGGACTGTGCATTGTCCCTTTGGTCAAAACAATCGTATTTGTTGTTTGGCACCAGCAATATTGCCCTGGTGAGAGAGGATAGTGTTTGGAAACTCCCTGTACTGTTGTTTGCAGATGATACTGTGTTGTTGAGTGAAGACGAAGGGGAGCAGCAAGGCTTGGTGGATGAGTTTGAGAGAGTAAGAAACGGAACCTAAAGGTGAATGTAGGGAAGAGTAAAGTGATGGTCTTTGAGAGAGGTGAAGTTAGTGAATGTACAGCGAGGTTGGATGGTGAGGAATTGGAAAATGTGAGTACGTTTAAGTATTTGGGTAGTGTGATGAGTAAGGATGGAGGTTTGGAGAGTGAAGTGCTTGAAAGGGTACAGCAGGGAAGAAAGGTTGCTGGTTCCTTGAAAGCAGTGATAAGAAACAGGGAAGTGAGCATGGAAGTGAAAAAGTTACTACATGACAGTATTGTGATACCAACTCTAACGTACGGAAGCGAAGCTTGGACATTGTTGGAAGGACACAAGTCAAGAGTGAGAGCAGTGGAAATGAGTTATTTAAGAGGAGCCTGTGGAGTCACGTGGAGAGACAGGCTGACGAATGAGGATATAAAGGAACGTTGTGGTGTGGATGTGGATGTGATAGGAAGCGTTATGAGGAACACACTGAGGTGGTTTGGCCATGTGGAGAGGATGGAGGGTGAAAGACTGATGAAGAGAGTGTACATGAGTGAGGTGGAGGGGGAAAGAGGGAGGGGGAGGCCGAGGATGAGATGGAGGGATGGGGTGGAGAGGTATATGAGAGAGGGGGGTGTGAATTGGGAGCAGGGCAGAGAAATGGCGGGGGACAGGGCGACTTGGAGGCGATTTGTTTGTGGCCACCCCAAACGGGATTGAGGCGTCTGGCAACAGACAGATAGATAGATAGAATATTGTCTGCTAGAAAATGAAAGACTTCCATTTTCTTGATGTTGTCTCGCGGAAAGCTGTGTCAACTACTGGATGTTTTGGTGAAGTCTGTCATCCTCCTTCTCTTCCCTGCCCTTGCTTTGTTCTTGCCTCAGCCTTCAGACTAGATGGAACATAAACATCAAAAACTATATCTGACCGTTGATACTTTGTGGCATAAGCCTTTACTGCTGGAATAACATCTTGCATGACATGTCGACCCAAAGTTTCTGATGCCTGGAGTGCCAAGGCATTCACTAATGCTGAGCCACTGATGACAAGAGCATATGCCGTTGGTTCAAGATCTGGCATCTTGACTTTGGATTCAAGGATATCAGCCAGTTGAGATTTTTTGGTTACATGAAGCTGTCCACTATCACCCAAGAAGGCAGAGAACAGACTGTTTTCATTCTGAAAGAATTCTATAACATCATACTTCCTGCCCTGACAAGAGATATAAAGTTGTGAGAAAAGATGGAAGTCCTCCTTCAGTGTCTTTTGAGTTGAATGTGCTTCTGTTTTGAAGATGTCAACTTTATTCTTCTTAAATGGCTGGTAAATGTGCACCGAACCTCAGATTCAAGTGTTTTCATGAATGCACGACACTGACATGCACCTTTCTCATAGTGTGTGGCTAATAAAGCAGTACTGGCAGGATTGGCAATGTCCTTTGTGTCATAGAGAAGAAGGTCATCTGACTCTTCCTGAAAAGGATTACCAAACACCTGTAAAACAGAGGTTAGCTTTTCTACTCTCTCAAAAAATACCTTTTGAGCCTTTTGTGTCTGATCACGATGATCACTATGTTGAGCTTCTTTCTTGACATCTGATTTCTCATACTCCTGAACCAGCCGGCTCACTTTAGGCCCAGCAACCATCCACCTTTGGAGTGCTGATGGACCTTCAGTGAGGCCAATGGCTACTCCACTGCCCTTTATAACTGCATTTGCCTGTTCCTGGGCTTGGTCTATTGCCGTGACTGAGAACAGTTGGTTTGATTTGTGGACAACAAAGCTTCCTGAGAACTCTCGCCACATCTGGGTGTTGCTTATAAAAAGATAACATGTCTCTGAGGTGTACAGAAAGCCAAAGAGCATAATTCACAATGCTGTTGGCAAAGAAATATGGTATCGGCTCTGTGAGGGCTTCACAGTAGAGACCAAAATTTGCTTCTCTGAAAGACCAAATTAGTGTAAAGATGGACAATTCCACTGTGAAAACCAGGTACCAAAATTGGAACTGGTGACCCTGAAGTTGCACATTCCACATCAGTCTTCCAGATTCAGCAAATCAACTGACATCTCGACAGCCTGTTATCTGGTGTGCCTGACGTGCCTTTGTGACACTAGAGACTGACAAGAACGAATCTGCTGCACCTTGAGATGCAACACTAGACTCAACAAAAGCACCTGTCCACCCACTACCCTGAGGTAGTATTGCCATGGACCTCAGGGCGGCCATCTCTATATGCAGACCACCAAACATGAGAACAAACTTCTCCTCACCACAGAACTCTGGCCACTGCCACTGAATCTGCTTAGCTACTGCATAAATTGGCTAGTCTGCAGTTATGACAGGTACTTGTCCTGGATTAAGCAAATCCACTGTTTCCTTAATTTTTGTCATCACATGCTTTATTGTAGCCACAGAAAGAGCTTCCTCTCTAAATACAGGCATCATGGTTGTGATGCTTACTTCAAATTGTGAATTTCTCTTTTTTGATGCATGGTAGGAGGACCATGTCACATGTAAAGAGTCATTCACTTCTTCAGTGACTCACCTTTTCAAGCCATTCATATTCATGTGTCAAGACTGGTTTGAATCAAATGAGTGTTGAGGAGACATGTGGAGACACAATAACAGAAGGTCTGGCACTCTTTCAGAGAAGTGAAGTGGAAGAATATCAGTAAATGACTCAGGAAGTTCTGGGACTGTTTTATCTTACCATCTTGAATTTGCATTGGTGAGCACAAATGAACTTTCTTGCATGAGCTGGGATGTTGGAAAACAGAAATGCCAGTCCCATGGAATGAAGTCAGTGTTGTCGTGGAAGTTGGATTATGGTCAATGTTGTCCATGGCAGCTATTGTGAGTAACCCTTTCCTTAAGACAGGAGGGCATGCTACACCATCTTCAACATACCTAGTGATCATAGCATCCCCTAGTTGTGCTGATATTTCAAGCACCCTGTCAGATGAAATACTAAGGCCATTGTCATGCAACATTTCAATGAGATGTTTCTTTCTGGTCTTTGCAAAGACAGACAAAGCAACAAAAACAAAAATGGTGTTTCTTGGTCTTCTGAATGCCTGTGACACGCCGCTGATTTTTTATCCTAGCATGACAGTTATACTTTAGTAATTGGGCCATAGCAATAGCTGTTTTGGATGCATCAAACTGCAACTGTGACTTAATGTCTGCTCCATGCTTAATCCATCCACCCATCCACCATCCAATCCTACATTACCCCAGGAGCATAGGAGCCCAGGGTTAAGAATGCTGGTCCTGACATTTACGATGAGAGCGACCATTAATCATGCAGATAAATTGGAGAAGTGTTGTAGGAACTGATTCAAGACATCCTGCTTGTAAACTTCCATCAAATTTTGGATTTGTGACTGAGCATGTGCCTGCGTATGATCTTTGCAGTGTTGGCAAGAACTATCTCTTCAGTGTAGTCACCAGCATTATCTATGACAAAACCAACATCTTTATGGAAGGCAAGAAGTACATCTCACCCCCTGTGATGAGGCATTTACATCATTCAAACTGGAAGAGTTGACATTTTGGCTCTTCAAAACCAATTGCTCAAGTTGCTGTTTAAACAGTGCAGTCAACTCTGCCAGCTTGAATATTACTAGATCAGTACCCCCACCGACAGATTTTGTTTCATTTATACGTGTAATTAGTTCAGAAAATGCTATGGCTTTAATTTCGTTGTCATCCAGTGCTTCATTTTTGTTTCCTGAGCCTGTTTCCTGAAATGAGCCCTCTCTCTGTTGTATAAAGCCACCAGACAAGCAGGATGATACTTTAATTCCAGGGCCACAACATTTCCTCCACTGAGCTTCACCAACAGACTTCCATCATCAGGCTTCAAACACACTCATTCAGTCTATCATTCAGTTGCACTGTCATGGCTTGTCTAAGCAAAGAAACAGGTTTCTGTTTCTCACAAAGAGAGCATTCTGAAATATTTGACTTAGTTCTTGGCACTTTGGTTGTCATTCTCTGTGGTTTCGGTTGTTGCTGGTCTTTTTCTCACCCATTCCAGCTTTGTATTGCTAAACAAGAGCCTACAGCTTTGATGACATTCTGCACTGCACCTGCTTAAAGCTGCTTTAATAACGTCACCTTCATCTAATTGGACGGTATAAAGCATGATTGGTAAAGAATTCATTGCTTTGAACTGAGGCATTTTTCGGAATCATACTGTAGTCTTGTACAAAGGAAAAGGGGAAAAAGATTGTGTGGTAATCATAGGGGCATTTGTCTTCTTAGTATAATAGGAAAAGTGTATGGTAGGATACTTATAGACAGGGTTAGAGAAAGAACAGAGAAATTAGTTGGAGAACAACAGGGAGGCTTTAGGAAGGGAAGAGGTTGTGTAGATCAGATATTCATTCTTAGATCTTTAGTGGAAAAGTTTTTAGAGAAGGAAAAGAAGTTGTATGCGGCTTTCATGGATTTGGAGAAAGCATATGACAGGGTGGATAGACAAGGATTGTGGAAAGTGTTAAGAATATATGGAGTAGATGGGAAGTTGTTGAATGCTGTGAAGAGTATGTACGATGGTGCGAAGGCTGCAGTGCATGTGGATGGTGAACTAAGTGAATTTTTCTCTTTGAAAGTTGGTTTGAAACAGGGATGTGTCATGTCTCCATGGTTGTTCAATCTGTACATGGATGGGGTAATAAAAGAGGTACAAGGTAGGGTAGTGGATGTTGGAGTGGCCCTGGTGAGAGAGGATAGTGTTTGGAAACTTCCTGTACTGTTGTTTGCAGATGATACTGTGTTGTTGAGTGAAGACGAAGGGGAGCTGCAAGGCTTGGTGGATGAGTTTGAGAGAGTGTGTAAGAAACGGAACCTAAAGGTGAATGTAGGGAAGAGTAAAGTGATGGTCTCTGAGAGAGGTGAAGTTAGTGAATGTACAGCGAGGCTGGATGGTGAGGAATTGGAAAATGTGAGTACGTTTAAGTATTTGGGTAGTGTGATGAGTAAGGATGGAGGTTTGGAGGATGAAGTGCTTGAAAGGGTACAGCAGGGAAGAAAGGTTGCTGGTTCCTTGAAAGCAGTGATAAGAAACAGGGAAGTGAGCATGGAAGTGAAAAAGTTACTACATGACAGTATTGTGATACCAACTCTAACGTACGGAAGTGAAGCTTGGACATTGTTGGAAGGACACAAGTCAAGAGTGAGAGCAGTGGAAATGAGTTATTTAAGAGAAGCCTGTGGAGTCACGTGGAGAGACAGGCTGACGAATGAGGATATAATGGATCGTTGTGGTGTGGATGTGGATGTGATAGGAAGCGTTATGAGGAATACACTGAGGTGGTTTGGCCATGTGGAGAGGATGGAGGGTGAAAGACTGACGAAGAGAGTGTATATGAGTGAGGTGGAGGGGGAAAGAGGGAGGGGGAGGCCGAGGATGAGATGGAGGGATGGGGTGGAGAGGTATATGAGAGAGGGGGGTGTGAGTTGGGAGCAGGGCAGTGAAATGGCGGGGGACAGGGCGACTTGGAGGCGATTTGTTTGTGGCCACCCCAAACGGGATTGAGGCGTCTGGCAATAGATAGATAGATAGATACTGTAGCCATCCTGTTCTGTACTATATGAAATTGATGGACAATTAAGATCTTCTTTTTTGTCCAGTTGACAAAGACAGCAATTGTTCCAATCTGTTTGCCCCTTGGATGAAGATTCTCCAATGTCAGCCATATTCAAGAATACTGTATATGGTAATAAACAGTTAAAGGTTGAGGGTTTATATTCTGACCACATTAACTGTAAGCATCTTCTTGTATGGAATACAGCTAGGCTCATGCATTATATTGCCCTACACCCAGCCCCATCGTTCATCCAGTGCTATTCAAGTCCCGTGTGATCTGTACACCATCCAGATGACCAAAGCCCCATCATCCTTGGCTCGGCTATCCCGGGCTGGCACATCTTGTTGATTCAGGTCCTGATATCTAACTGACATGGAGGCTAATTAGATATCATTTGGGACACTTAACTATTACTTTACAAAAGCTGACACTGAACTCCATGCTGAGTTTCACAGTAGTGATGTCTCCAGTCTGCCCTGGTAATGCAGGACATTCACTCCCATAATGACAATTACAGGTGGAATTTCAAGTAGCTAATGTTATTTTTACATCAACTAACCCTTAATGAGTCCCCGTGCGATAATTGGTGCTTGTATCACAAAGTGAACAAATCCACCAAAATTTGCACTTAGCTGCCCCATTAAGCCTCTTTTTCTGAATTTCTTCAATAGCATCTGGGGCCTCAATATTAAAAAGCTCAAATATTTATTTCTCAAGAGCAGCTCTCATGCCACTGGCATCACTTTCTCTAGCTTTATTCATCATTCGTCATCCAATCCTACATTGCCCCATGAGAAGCTTAGGAGTCCGAGGCTAGGCAAATTGGTCCTGACATTTAAGATGAGAGTGACCAGCCTCACTCATCCCTGAGTGGCACTATGTGAGCAATAAACCCCAAACACCCCTTGGAACTGGAGTGCTGTAATTACCCACTAAACCACCAGGCACCAAAATTTGGTTATATGGTTACCACCCGGTGTAGTACCTGTAAATGGTTTCCTGTTTGGCTTGTCACTCAGTGTGTTCACCCACAGGGAGAAGGACGAGGAAAGAACGAAGGAAAGAAAGATAGAAGAGGGAGTGTAAAGTCACCCGTAGGCAGAACGACGAGGAAAGAATGAAGGAAAGAAAGACAGTAGAGGATGGAAGGTAAGACAGATGAAGGAGAGGAAAGGGCAGACACCCGAGAGCAGCATTACATCAAGTGAGAGGATGGTGAGTGCCCCCAGCTTTCTTCCTACATAATATTCCATGTTCATCATAAAGCTTCGTGAAATACAACACAGCACTTTGTCTTGTAACAGCTTTTATGCTAGCCATTTGCCAAAATGGAAAGTTTGCAACAACAGTTAAATATGCAAAAGAACTTGTTATCATTACACTGGCCTGCAAACTCAACAGCGTTCAAGTGTGGGAAATAGAGCAAACCCTCAATATAACAAACCCCTGTATTGCAAATTTAGGATATAACCAATGGCCAAAACGCGACCGAATCTCCCCCAAATTTTGCAAAGGTTGCTAAATGCGGGGAAAGTTCGGGAATCAGCCTACAGTGACAACAACATCCCTTCCTGGCAGTGTAAGTGTACTTCAACAGCATCCCTTCCTGGCACAGTAAGTGTACTTCAACAGCATCCCTTCCTGGCACAGTAAGTGTACTGTAACAGTACAATAATCCCCGTAATATCTGGACGCCCAATTTCCGGACATCCTCACTTACCAGAAATTTTCGTCCCGGGATCAAATATTCCCAGAATGGGCCAAAAATTGCAAAAAATTTGAAAAAAATCCGACTTTTTTCCTACCCGTAATTTGAAATTGCTGTGAAGTGCCGAACAGCTGTTACACAATGGACCCTTCACCCCTTCCTTCCTCCCCCCTCCCCCTCCCCTGTCAGGGTTGCCATTTGGTATTTTTCATTACCAAATGTGGGCCAATTTGGTAATGAAAAATTTGTTTGGTAATGAATCTGAATAATACAATACCAAACGGATTTTTCACATGTATGAGGATACACAGGATGGAGATTGTGGATTGTTTGCTCTCTCTGATTAATTCTGTAGCCTATACAGCATGATAATAATCAACATGCTGTTCATTATAAGAAGAGTGATTACATGTATTTCCACTTGTGTATATAATTAGTGAAGAATAGATGCTAGCTTTACGAATTTGGTAATGAAAAGTTAAATTTGGTAATGAAAATTGAGGAGTTTGGTAATGTGGCTGCTGCAATGTGGCAACTCTGTTACCCCATCATCAACAGTCACAGCCTAACTCTGATCGAGAGCAGATCTTTATCGCAATGCATGTCACATGTGCTCGTTTTTTGTGAATAAACAGTGAATAAACTGCAATACCTTGCCACAAGAACACACGGGTATTTACAGTGTTGTTCAGTGTTAAGAAATTAGAATTTAGAGTGCAAAGGATTAACTGTGGAGTGCAAACTGGTGGTTGAAACCAGTCCAGGAGCCAGGGACTTGTTGTAAGTACCCAGAATGTTTAATATTGTATAAACTAACCTCTAAAACCTCATTCTCTGGTTCTTTTGCATTTATTTCAGTTTTTTATGTCCCTTATTGGTGTGATTTGGGTCTTAAATAGGTGCTATGCATGTCCAGAGGGAGTTGTATAGTGTTTTTCTGAGTTAGGGTCCATAAGTACAAGTCCAGGAGGCTGGGGCCCACTATCCAGACAGGACCACTTTCCGGAAGTGCCTTTGGCTCTATTACATCGGATGTTGGGGGGATTACTTACACTATATTGTATTGTTATTAGATGTATTTTATTTACATGTATAACTTCATAAACCGTTGAATTCTACATGTAAAACTTCACACAGCTTATGTTTGAGCACTCAGGACCAAACAACTCCCCTTGTATAGGTCCTCGGAAATACAGACCCCTCGTATATAGCGAACTTTAGGATATAGAGACTCCCCCCTCCCCCCAATTAGTCTGATATATCGAGGGTTTACTGTACCAAAATGCCTGTCTGTAGGTTGGTAACTGCAAAACACTAATATAATCATTTGGAAAACCAATTACGTTGAGTACACCGCTTCCCGTGCGATCAGCGAAGTTAAGCAACATTGGGTCTGGTTAGTACTTGGATGGGTGACCGCCTCGGAACACCAGATGCTGTTGGCTCGTTCTCCCTACGTGTCAAGTGGGATTGGTGGAGGATTAGTGCCCCTCCCCGTAAAACAATTAACTCTAAGCCCTTGGCCACCCCGACTGGGATACATGGCGTCTGGCAATGAATGAATGAATGAAAAAAAACAATTAAAAAGGTCTGCATCTGACCTTGTGGGAAGGTGACAGACTTAAATTTTTTTTATGTAGGCTGCTGAGACATTGTCAGTTCAGGGGCCTCCACTGTCCAGATACAAAGTTCTCTTCTGGGTATGTTGTACATAAAATTAACATTCATGAAAATATTAACATCAAACTATGGATGACAACAATACTACAAATGCAATACTTATATCCAGCAAATCTAAACAACAACAGCACTCACTGGTGCAGTGGTAACGCTCTCGCTCGCCAACTGGTGGACGAGAGTTCGCGCCTCGCTCAGGTTGCGAAAAAGTTTCACTGATGAAGTGGGTGGTTACTGTCCCCCTCGAGCAAGGGGACAGGTGTGCGAGTGTGTGAAGGTCACAGCCTTGCCCTTAGATCGGACTATACGAGCTCTCAGCTCCCTTGCAGGAGGGTAAAAGCTGACGATCACGACCATCAAGTGATCCTGACCGACCCGGTGAATTACACATATAGAGACCAATGTATACAGGACAACAGTATTAGAAGATCATACTCATAGGTTAATATGAGCAGATCATGAGACAGTAATAACTAGACAAAGAAGAATGAGTCCTATCTTCTCAATGCAAGAACTGAAAAGTAGTTCAAGACACATATATATTAATAGGAATCTTATTTTCATCAGGAAATCTGTCAAATTTACTCATATTCCTGTAATTATTTGATAACTGTAATCATATTCATATTTGTACACAATTTCTTTACAACACCTGAAAGAAAATTTGATGAGCTTTTCAGTGGTACCACTTATAATATCCTAGTTACAACTTCAAGGAACATAATAGCCAAAACTGCCAGTCTATCTGTTACGAAAAATGTAACTTTTGTGATTTTCAGACAGCAAAACTTCATGGCCTTTGAGGTAGGGTGTTCTTTCATCTGAGAAGAAAATGGCTGTGATATTTGGCTTTTTCAGATCAAAAACCATGGAAATCAGTGCAGTAGGTTATAAATTTTGCCAACATTTTTGTTTTGAACAAGTCTACACCTGAAGCTCTATTGAAGTTAAGTGCCGGAAATGGCTGTGGCCCACAACGGTTTACTTCCCATCGGTGGTTGGGGTTTATCATCATCATCATCATCTCTGAACCTCCAAAACAGGGTAAGGCCATGACAGAAGTGCCTTCAGGCTACATCATCCTCACACACCTTTCTCATTCTCTCAAACACTCTTTTTTCTCACGCTCTCAAACACTCCTCTCCCTCTTTCTCACTCTCTCAAACACTCCCCTTCCTCTTTCTCACTCTCTCAAACACTCTTCTTCCTTTTCCCACTCTTCAGTGTACTGTTTCACTCTTCCCCCACAGCACATCAGGTCTGCCTCTACCACCACCACCCTCCGTATCACTTACACTTTCTTTGGTACCCAATCTATGTGTTTCGTTTTCGTTTTTAAAGGCTCCAGCATGCTTGCATGTGTCGGCCTTGGTCACCTAATGGCGGCTCTCCACGCTGCACGATCCACTGCAACCTCCCTGTTCAGTCCCTTAACCCTGAGGTCACACTTAATGACCTTGTCCCATGTCTTTCTCGGTCTACCCCTCATAACCCCACCCCCAATATTAACATTTCTCACCTTCCTCACCCAATTATCATCCCCAATCCTCTCCACATGTCCAAACCATCTCAATCTACCTCTCCTCATCACAACACCAATACACTCTAGTCCCATCCTACCTCTAAACCCTTCCATCGTAAACCCAGCCCCTCCAGGCCTTGGACACAGGGACGCACTGCACATCCACCTAATCATTGCCATTTCTGTACGTCTGAGCCGACGAATATCTTCCTCCTTCACTGCCCAGGTCTCACTACCATACAGCATTACACTCCTAACACATGCTGCATACAAAGACCCCTTAGCACGTAGGGAGGGTCCTCTCAATGTCAGGAGGGGCAAGAGCTCCCTGAACTTCTTCCAACCACTTCTCACCCTCGCCACAGGGCTAGCTCCAGCCCCACCTCCAGCACACAACATGTCTCCCAAATAACAAAACTCTTCCACACACTCAAGAGATTCACCAGCAAGTTCAATCCTTTCACAGCTGACAATCTCCACCTGCTCACCCAGACACGCCGTACACACAAAATCAGCATTATCTCGCAGTCTACCTCTGATACCACTACATTTTTTATGCACCCATTTATCACACACACCGCACAAGATGGAATTACTTCCCACGCCCTTGTGGCAAACTGCACATGGCCACTCTCCCTCGTCTTTGACAGTACCGCCACCAACCCTAGATATCATCACTTTTGTTTTATCTGCATTTACCCTTAAACCCTTGTGCCCCATACCATCTCTCCACTTCCTAAACCTTTCCTCCGCCTCTCTTTCATTCTCTGCAATCAACACCAAATCATCAGCATACAACAACTCCCACGGGAGTCCATTTCTAAAGTCATATGAAAGGGCTTCATGTACCATGATAAACAACATGGGACTCAAGACTGACCCCTGATGCACACCAACATTCACGGAAAACTCATCACTCAAATCTCCATTCACTCTTACCTGGGTGTGAGCACCCATATACATAGCCATAACCACCCTAACCAGTCACCCCTCCAAGCCAAGCTTTCTCATTGCCCACTTCACCACCTCTCTAGAGACTCTGTCAAAGGCCTTTTCCAAATCAACAAAAACAAAATAAAGATCCCTTCTCCTACCAATATATTTTTCCTGAAGCTGTGGTCCCCCTACCTGGCATAAACCCAAACTGCATCTCATCAATATTCACTCTTTCTCTAATCATACCTCCTAAAACTCTCTCCACTACCTTCATTATCTGATCTAAAAGCTTTATACCTCTATAATTTCCTCTTTCCAGGGCATCACCCTTACCTTTATACACATTTAAAATTACACTCTTCAGGCAATCATCTGGGACAACACACTCATAAATAATCCTATTAATCAGGTCAGTGACTAAACTCACCCCTATATCGCCTGAGGCCTTCAACATTTCGGCAGTCAACCCAGACACACCAGCTGCCTTCCCCACCCTCATCCTGCCTATTGCCTCACTCACAGTAGCAGTATCAATCAAAGGCCAAGGGCCAGACACTGGATCTGCTGGCTCCAAACCTTCCTTGTCCCAGTCAAACTCCTCATTCAACAACCGGTTATAATGCTCTCTCCATGCATCTTTAATATCCTCACTGTTCACCACTACCCTTCCTTCATCATTCTTCACACACTGCTCACCTATAATATCCCGATTATCCCTCTTCACTTGACCTGCCACCCTAAATATATTTTTCCTTTCCCCATGATTTAGGATATAAAGTAATTGTCTCTGTGACTCAGACTTTGCCTGTATACCTCTCTTCCAGCCCTACGCTTGGCAGCCAAATATTCCTCTTTGCTACCACCCTTCTTCCATTCCCGGAAAAGCCTTCTTTTCTCCTTAACTGCAGCTTCTACACCCTCATCCCACCACCAAGTTACTTTATGTCTTGGTGGTCCTCTTGTCCAACCGCATGTTACATCAGTAACTCTCAAGAAATTGTTCTTGAGGACTCTGTACTGTTCATTAATGCCTCTGTCTACAGCTCCCTGTTCAGCCACCACTCTCCTCAACTCGCTATAGAAGGCATCCCTTACTACTTGGTTTTTCAGCTTCCATATTTTCCTCCTAGGTACATAAGTCCTCTTTTTCATCACTTGTTCTTTAAGCACCATATCACAAATCAATAGTTTGTGCTGCTGCACACCCTCCTCACTTCCTATAACTTGAACATCCCTCACTAACCTCCTATCAGCCCTCCTAACCAGAAAATAATATATCTTGCTGCTATTTCCCCCAGACTCATACGTAATTACCCTACTGTCTCTTTTCCTAAAATATGTGTTGTACACAATCATGTCCGTTGCCTCCCCAAACTCGAGTATCCTTTCCCCTTCTGCATTCTTTATACCATACGCACATCCCTCATGCACTCCTTCATAACCTTGTGCTGCTTCACCTACATGACCATTTAAGTCCCCTCCCAAAACCACTATCTCATCATCCCGCATACCACCCACTACACGTATCAAATCATCCCAAAATCTATCTTTCTCTGCTTCATCCAATCCTGCCTGTGGAGCATATGCCGATATAATTGCAGCTATCTTTCTACCCAACAGAATTTTCACTAACAATATCCTATCGCTTACTCTCAAAGCATTCATAGCATATTCCATCCATTTCTCCGCAACCATCACACCAATACCTCCATATCCATCTGTCCCCCCCTGCCAAAACAACTTACAACAACAGTCCTTCCCAACAATCTTTCTGGCTGATCCACCCCCGTACTGGACTTCCTGCAAACACGCCACATCCATCCACCTCCTACTGAATGCCTCAACGACTTCCCCCGCTCTTCCCCTCAAACTTCCCACATTCCATGGGTGATTTACTGTCCTCAGGCTTGCTTTGAAACTTATTTTGTTTTGTCATCTTCAGTATTAATAAAGGGGGACAGACATAGCACAGGTTCCACTCACTGCACAGTCATTGTGTTGTCATTGTATATGTCCACTGTGTCTCAGTGTATTCCTCCCTATCCACTCAACAATTCAACATCTTATTCCATTTTTTTATTGCTCACATAATTCTGCTATGGGGCGAACAACAGGCCACCATCACCTCACCAGTATAAACTTGAACAGCCTTATTCTTCTTCTGATCTCCAGGCAGGACCAATTCAGGATGGAGGTAGGCATGTCATCATTAGCGTACAACCCACTCTAAAACCACTGATCATTCTACCAGATGTGGATCTTTTCTCCACAATCTTATGTCATTTCCTTACCTCTATCCTGAAGCCCTCCCACCAGGATCCCACCCCATATCTTCCTGAGTCTGCATCTGGGCATTCTTCCCTTCATTATTCAAAGCTGTGAATGCTCCTCTACTGGCCTCTAAGTAAGTCCACCCTACCAGTACCCTTATGCAAGATCTCTTATCCTAAATCTCTCGCTGCACACTATCCTTGATTCAGTCAACACTGCATTTTCTTCCTCTGAATATCCTCATTTTGCTACTTCCCAGTGTCTGTATTCTCTTCTTTCCTTGGCCATATCTCACTTTCATACAATATAAGACTTAATACAATAGAACCTCTTTGGTCCGGACCCCTTTAATCCGGATTTCTGTTAATTTGGACAAAATTTAAAAATAATAAGCTCCAAAAATATGTTGAAAGTAATTCTAAAGTCATTTTCAGTATCAGCGCCGTATCGTCATTCGTTTAGTCTCGGATCACGCTAGGTCGCAACATGGGCGCCTGTTTAAACACACGCTAGCATTCGTTCCATCAACTAGTTCACCAACCATTTATATTTTTACGCTGTATTTCAAAAGTTAATCCTCCTTACCATGCCCCTTAATGCAAGTGTAGCTTCTGCAATGAATAAAGGTGTTAAAAGGAGGAATTTGCTTACACAACAATGGGTCTGAATATTCTGCAATGTTTAATGATTACTGTAGGTTATTTTTTGTACTTAAATGTGCTTTACTTGTACATCAAACATTAGCTTCTTGCCCATATGGGCATTACCAATATGCCAAAGATGACAATGTATTTTTTGCCTACATAAGTTTTATTTTTATTCCAAATATTAGTTAATTAATTTTTTTTTTGCCTACACGGGCCTTAGTCACTTACTACAATTTAAAATGTAGGCTAGTTTCTTGTCATGGCCTTACCTGTAAATTATGCAATACAAAACTATTGTACATGATTAGTTTGGTTATTTTAGCATCCTTTCATCTTTTGTAGTTACGTAGGGTTGACATATGCCACATATGTTAATAATTAACAAACACACCATATGTAGATAGTTTTTGGTATGAACTGGAGATTACCCTGATGGTCCGGACAATCTGCTAATTCAGACAACCCTTCCCCCCATATAGTCCGAATGAGAGAGGTTCTACTGTACATGTTTTCTAGAGTTATGTGCATGAAAGGAAAAGCCCCAACATAGTCATGAGGCAACAGTTCCCTAAACTCTTTACACCCCACTTCTCATTCTAGCAAGTGATCTATCATTTCTTCCTATAATAAACAGAGCACCTCCAAACATCCCAAGCATTTACAACCTTGAACAATTCTTAAATGTTTTATTCCTATAACATGGATACTGCCACACACTGTACATAAAATATTTCACATCCTGCAGCTTCCCTCTATCATTACATCTCTTGTGAACTCATCTACAGTATTCTAAATTATGCACAACAGAATTTCTTCCCAATTTTTACACACAACAGAAGGCATGATCCCCAGTCCTACATTACTTTCATTACACCAACTGACTATGACCTCTGTTTATTAATAAAGCATTATTTTTCAGTTTCTTTCCTTCCATTCCATCCTTTTACCTCTCGTATTTCTCTCTTGCCCTTTGAATACTCTAGGCATTAAAAATAATTCATCAGAATATAAAAGTTCCCATGGCAGTAAGTAACTTATAATGACATAAGTGCCAGGATAACAGCAAAGGCTTCAACACAGAACTCTGATGTGCCCCACTCACAGAAGTCCTTGCTTCACCCTCCATCCACTCTCACACACAGCTGCACCTTCATACACCAGTTTCATCACTGTCATACCACAGTCCATTTTTATTGTCACCCATGGAGTGTATCAAATGCCTTCCCCAAATCCACAAATACAGCAGTAGAGTATATATATAGTTCCCCCCCCCCTTTTCTCTGGCATCTGTCTTATGTTAGTTCCTTCTTGGGGGGGGGGGTTGTAACCGCCATGGGTCAGTGGGTTTAAGAACGCTCTGCTCTGATTGAAGAGTTGGAAGTTTGAGTCCACCCAAGGGTCATTGGTAGACATCAGGAGGGCCTTCTGGTCACAAAAGTGCTACATGATCCAAAAAAAAAGTCCTCTACCCAGGGGCAACGCCTTAGCCCATTTCGAAAAAAGGGGACATGACATAAAACTTAAAAAAAAGGGTAAACTCCCTGACTCCATCTTTCTTCTCCCTAACTCTTACCTTCCTTCTGCCTAACTCTACCTTTCTTATATGTCTATCTATCTATCTATTGCCAGACGCCTCAATCCCGTTTGGGGTGGCCACAAACAAATCGCCTCCAAGTCGCCCTGTCCCCCGCCATTTCACTCCCCTGCTCCCAACTCACACCCCCCTCTCTCATATACCTCTCCACCCCATCCCTCCATCTCATCCTCGGCCTCCCCCTCCCTCTTTTCCCCTCCACCTCACTCACATACACTCTCTTCGTCAGTCTTTCATCCTCCATCCTCTCCACATGGCCAAACCACCTCAGTGTGTTCCTCATAACGCTTCCTATCACATCCACATCAACACCACAACGCTCCTTTATATCCTCATTCATCAGCCTGTCTCTCCATGTGACTCCACAGGCTCCTCTTAAATAACTCATTTCCACTGTTCTCACTCTTGACTTGTGTCCTTCCAACAACGTCCAAGCTTCACTTCCGTACGTTAGAGTTGGTATCACAATACTGTCATGTAGTAACTTTTTCACTTCCATGCTCACTTCCCTGTTTCTTATCACTGCTTTCAAAGAACCAGCAACCTTTCTTCCCTGCTGTACCCTTTCAAGCACTTCACCCTC
Organism: Coenobita brevimanus; assembly: GCF_032717465.1. Taxonomy (NCBI): domain Eukaryota; kingdom Metazoa; phylum Arthropoda; class Malacostraca; order Decapoda; family Coenobitidae; genus Coenobita; species Coenobita brevimanus. The sequence goes on along the minus strand of NC_137060.1, from coordinate 15,042,269 downwards.
CAAACCTCCATCCTTACTCATCACACTACCCAAGTACTTAAGCGTACTCACATTTTCCAATTCCTCACCATCCAACCTAGCTGTACATTCACTGTCTTCACCTCTCTCAAAGACCATCACTTTACTCTTCCCTACATTCACCTTTAGATTCCGTTTCTTACACACTCTCTCAAACTCATCCATCAAGCCTTGCAGCTCCCCTTCGTCTTCACTCAACAACACAGTATCATCTGCAAACAACAGTACAGGGAGTTTCCAAACACTATCCTCTCTCACCAGGGCCACTCCAACATCCACTACCCTACCTTGTACCTCTTTTATTACCCCATCCATGTACAGATTGAACAACCATGGAGACATGACACATCCCTGTTTCAACCCAACTTTCAAAGAGAAAAATTCACTTAGTTCACCATCCACACGCACTGCAGCCTTCGCACCATCGTACATACTCTTCACAGCATTCAACAACTTCCCATCTACTCCATATATTCTTAACACTTTCCACAATCCTAGTCTATCCACCCTGTCATATGCTTTCTCCAAATCCATGAAAGCCGCATACAACTTCTTTCCCTTCTCTAGAAACTTTTCCACTAAAGATCTGAGAATGAATATCTGATCTACACAACCTCTTCCCTTCCTAAAGCCTCCCTGTTCTTCTCCAACTAATTTCTCTGTTCTTTCTCTAACTCTGTCAATAAGTATCCTACCATACACTTTTCCTATTATACTAAGAAGACAAATGCCCCTATGATTACCACACACTTCTTTTTCCCCTTTTCCTTTGTACAAGGGAATAATTATACCTGATTTCCAATCCTCCGGGACTCTACCTTCCTCCCAGGCCAATCTGCACATCTTCCACATCCATTCTACTACTATCTCTCCCCCATGCTTCAGCATTTCACCACACACTCCATCAATTCCTGGGGCTTTCCCTGATTTAACTTTCTTCATTGCTTCCACAACTTCAATCCTACTGATTTCTTCCTGTCTTCTCACCTCCCTCCTTCTCCCAGCCATTCCCCAGCCACTTATACTCGTATTACTTCCATCCTCCACATTCAACAATTCCTTAAAGTGTTCTCTCCATCTGCTCACTTTTTCTCCCTTCTCCACTAGTAATCTACCATTTTTATCTTTCACTTCCCTGCTAACTTCACTTCCACCCTGTCTTACTCTTTTCACCTCTCTCCAGAACATTTTCTTACAGTCCCTCCACTTTACACTCAAATTCCTTCCAAATTCCTCATCCACTCTCTTCTTACTCTCTCTTACTAATCTTTTCACCTCTCTCTTTCTTTCTACATATAACTCTCTCTTCCGCCTCTCAACCTCTTCCACACCCCTATTTCTCATCCATTCATTGTATGCTTTCTTCTTTTGTGCCACAGCCCGTTTCACCCCTTCAGTCCACCACGCTGTTCCTTGCACCCCCCTCCGTCTTCTCTTCCTTCCACACACCACATCACATGCTGCACATATTTCTTCTGTAAATATTCTACACACACCTTCCACGTCCCCCATCTGCTCCAATTCATATTTGCCCAATCGTTCCTCCACTTCTCTCTTATACTCTGCCTTTTTCTCATCCTCTTGTAACCTTTCCACTCTCCTTGCAACTACTCCTTCCTCTCGTCTTTCCCTTCTTCTATTCCTCCATCTTACTTGAACTTTAATTCTGGCCACCACCAAGTAGTGGTCAGAAAGTCCACTCCCCCAACCTCTATAAACTCTTGCATCCAATATACATCTTCGCATCCTTTCATCCACACACACATAATCAATCATTGCCTTCCTTTCATTCAGTTCACCACCCACCCTTCTCATCACTCGCCATGTATACCTGTGGATCATTTTATGCCTGAAGAGGGTATTGGCTATCACCACCCCCTCCCAGCACAAATGTCCACTAACGCACTCTTATATGTATCAAGCACTATTGTCAGTCCTGTTTCCACTTCATAATTCCATCACCAAGTCACTTTATACATAGGGGTTCCCTTGTCCAGCCAGATTACATCTGTGAGTTCTGCTCTACCCCATACTCATTACCCATCTTCAGTAACTCAGCCTAAGTTTATTTTGTCTACCCCCTCCCCCCCTACTCTTCAAATTTCCACACCTCCCTTACTTCATGGATTCTTTACATCCTAAATTGGTTCCTAAGCTTGAGGTGAGAGTCTAGTAGTTAATCCTATGACATAAACTGCTCACCAAATGTATCTTTCCCATCCCTGACCCATTTCCTGTTCCTAAAAAAAAAAAAAAAAAAAAAAAAAAAAAAAAAAAAAATCTGACTTAAGTTCCTATCTACTCTTAAGCTATCTACCAATTCTCTTCCTAAACACAGCACTTCAGAACACACTACTGAGTCTGAGGCTGCTACAAATTCTGATAAAAGCGATGAAACGTCAGTTTTTAACAATGAAAGGGCCGAGACATTTTATTGAGCAGCCAACTGCAGTAAAAATTATATACGAAGTGAGGAAACGTGGTGCTGTAAGCGTTAAAGAGTGTGACATTAGACAGAAATGATTACGGGTATATGGAGAGAATGGATGCAGATTTGGTGGTAAAAAGGATACACTGAGTTTAGAGGTGGGAGGAGGCATGGTAGGACAAGAATCTATCATAATTATCTATCTACAGCCAGATGTAATAATCACATCGAGGGTGGCCACAGACAAATAGACTCCATGTCACTTTGTCCCCTGCTGTTTTGCTGCCTTCCCCCAACCTACATCCCCCTCTTTCACAGAACAAGATGATGATGAAAGCAAAGTATGGAAGCTGATGAGGCTAGGGAACTGAGGGGCAAAATTGGTGGCTTATATTACACAAAGAAAAATACATAATAACCGTTTGGCAAGTAATATTAAGTGCCGGGAAAATCATCATCCCTACCTCTTTTCCCATCCAAAGACAGGGTAAAGAAGGGTTCAGAAAGTATGAAAATAGACAAATATAAGTGAACTAATGAGCACCATAGCCAATAATGAGTATAAAACTAATCTGGCACTGCAAAGGAATGTCCTCATGCAGTGGTACCATTAGAAAAATATTCCAAACTTCCTAAACCCCAAGAGAAGGATGGTGGACTGCAGGATAAGGGGAACATCAGCCTGCCAACCATCAGATTTAGTCTATAACAAAATGCAATCACATTCAGATACTTACTAGACAGTGGAGATAATTGTCAGGATGACTGCCAGAGATGAAGCAGCATGTAGAGCTGCCAATAGGTGACTAAGGCTAATAAACACAAGCATGTTAGAGCTTTTTCTCCCCCCTTCCATTTTCTTCAGGTCTCTTCTGGCAGTTGCCATGGCTGAGTCAACTCTAACCTGAAAATAAAAATTACATCTTAACCTTTTTAGTCTCTGATTAAGTTCCATAACATCCTCTGAAGACAGAATTTTGCATGATTACACAGATTAAATACAAGCACTTTCCTGAAGTTTTCCAAGAAAATTTATGGCATGAACTGGAAGGCTTTAGGTGAGATGGCATGGAATAACCCATAACTGGTGGACTGCAGAAGTGCAATTTCCACCTGCAGTCGACTGGGTTCACATTGCTCAATGAGCTAGGGGCTGCAACTATTATTACTTCTACTACAAACCTGGTATAAAACTGAAAATCACCTTGAAACAGAGTTGAAATAGTACGGTATGACGCTATTAACAAAGGAGTGCCATGGAAAGGATTTTGAGTCACAACACTTTTTTCAGTCAGAGTTGAATGAAATAAAGCACCAAGAGGTTGAAAATCTAGGCCAGGTCAAGGTGAAAGAACTATCGTAATCAAAACACAACTCATGTCAGTGCCTTACTTAAAGTCTGTGACCCCGATTCATGGTTTCTGTCTGTTAAATACACCTAGGACTACAAACTGTTGCCTGTGATTAGTGGCACTCATATACAAACTACACTCCCTGACTATACAAACATCCCTCAATTACCTCCCTAACCCCTGAAAGGAAGCTGTTGTGGTTCCACTCCCTGGCTATACAAACATCCCTCAACTCCCTATCCCCTGAAAGAGGGATGATGTACTGTAAGATAGGAGCAATTTTGGTGTGCAGCCACTTTTACACCTGCTGAAGTATAATAACCTCACACACACACACACACACACACACACACACACACACACACACACACACACACACACATACACACACACACACACGCGCACGCACGCACGCATGCACACACACACTCGCTGGTGCAGTGGTAACGTTCTCGCTTGCCAACTGGTGGACGGGAGTTCGCGCCTCGCTCAGGTTGCGAAAAGTTTCACTGACGAAGTGGGTGGTTACTGTCCCCCTTGAGCAAGGGGACGGGTGTGTGCGTGTGTGAAGGTCACAGCCTTGCCCTTAGATCGGACTATATGAGCTCTCAGCTCCCTTCCGGGAGGGTAAAAAGCTAACGATCACGACCATCAAGTGATTCTGACCGACCCGGTGAATTACACAGAGGGAGTCATCGGAGGTAGACATCCATCACCGGCGCTCCATACCAGACCAACACGGCCAGTGGCATTACCTAAATTAGTATCTTTGAATGAGTCAAGCTCTGTACCAGGTTAGACTAAATGATTTTTCATTATTAAAAGGAAAAGAAATAATAAGTTTAAATATGACTGGTTCAAACAGAACAAAGAACCACGATGCGTTGAGTCAGCTGGGTTTGTTTATACTACAGCAACACAGGGAAAGTGTACACACTCTGTAAGTACATACTGTACTCTGTTCATTTAGTATTACAAAATGGATACATACTTCAGTAAAACAAATTTGGAAAAGAAAAGGGATAAAAGTAAAAAGCAAAATGATGATTTCTACCAAGAACTGGCTGAAGTGGAGACTCACAATAGACTGGTTGAACGTGTACACAAACTAGAAATGGCTTTCAAAAATGAAATTGATGAAATAAAGAAGCAAATGCACTTGCAAAAGGAAGAGATAGAAAAACTAGGAAGGGAGGCCAATAAGAAAGACACAACCATCAGTGAACTAACAGTGGAATTGAGTACGCTTAGGAAGAAAGTGAGTGAAATGGCAAGTACAGTAGTCAATCACGAGAGTGTTATGGAAGAGTTAAAAAATGACACAGAGACAATTAGACAAGCAAGCAGTCTTATGGACCAGAGCAGTGATATTGAGGAGAAGATAACACAGGTGAATGAAGCTGTGCAAAGCTACAAAAATGATGTAGAAACCACGTATGCTGAAATGGTGAAAGTAAAGAAAGACTTAGAAACAAGGGTGGAGGAAAAAAGCATTAAAAAGGAAGTGAAAAGAATAATCCAAAACAATCCAAAGTTTGTCAGAGATTCAGTAGAAATAAATAAATCAATAGTAATCACTGGTATAGAAGAGGAAGAAGTTAAAAACAAGATCACTAGAGACAAAAAGGAGATGGCAAATGTAATGAGCTTACTGAAAGAAGTATCAGAGGAAATCTGTAGTAAAGACATAGAGGAACACAAAAGGTTAGGGAAATACGAGAAAAGCAAGACAAGTGTAAACACTGTGGAAGAGATACTAAAAAATGCAAAGAATCTTATGGAAAAAGAGGAGTTCAAAAATGTATGGATAAAAAGATGCCTAACACAAGAGGAACTGGAATTACTGAAAGAGAAGAGGGAGGAAGCAAAAACAAAAAATGAGGGAAGATCAGAAGAGAAGAAATTTTTTTTTACAAAGTACTGTAATAGGACTGCAGGTAAGAAAGTGGTACACAAACAGGATGGAAGAAAAAGGAGGAAGGTAGCAGAACCATGTCATGACAAGTATATAAACAAGATGATAAAGTTGATGTACTCAAATGTGGATGGAATGGTATCTAAATTACTAGAGACGAATGATTATGTCAGAGAAAATGAACCACAAATAATATGCCTAACTGAAACAAAATTAACACCAAGGATATCCAATGACATACTAAACTTAGAAGAATACAATATATGGAGAAGAGACAGAAATTTAAAAAAAGGAGGAGGAATTATAATATTAACTAAGAAAAATCTAAAAGTCAAGGAAATAAACCTAGATATACCATCACAAGTAGAACTGATTGCAGTAGAGATCGACACATCTGAAGGTAAAGTAATTGTAGCCAATTTGTACATGCCACCCAGATCAAACACAGGGGAAAGAGACGAATATGAGGACCTGGCAGAGAGTATAATTCAGAGTATAAGATCATTGCTACATAAAATGGAAGAGAAATCGGAAAGAATTATACTACCTGGGGACTTCAATACAAATATAAATTGGAATACTCTAGATATAAATAGCCAAGAAAGTTGTTGGGACCAAAAGCTCCTGGATCTCGTACAAGAGTTTTTCTTAATGCAACATGTGAGGGAAACCACCAGAAAAAGAGGACTTGATGTACCTTCAGTGCTAGATCTAATATTTACTAGGCAAGAAAATGACATTGACAGTTTAATATATCACCCTCCACTCGGCAAAAGCGATCATGTAGTACTGTACTAAATTATAACTTCAGGATAGCATATGACATAGTAAACAGCAATGACAGTTACAAAAAGAGCCTAAACTATAAAAAGGGAAATTATCAAGACCTAAAGAAGTATTTCTTAGAAGCTGATTGGGAAAATGAGCTTAGAGGACAATATTTAAATGCTGTATATAAAAAATTTTGTGAATTTTACGAAATAGGAGTCCAGAAGTACATCCCACAGCACAAAGAAGCAGATAAGAAAATACAGAAATGGTTCAATACAGAATGTAAAAAATCAAAAGAAAGAAGAGATTTGTTGTGGAATAGATACAGAAGACACAATGGTGAAAGGGCGTATAATAATTACAAACAGGCAAGAAACGATTATACAAGAATAAGGAGGGAAGCCCAAAATCAGTTTGAGGAGGATATAATAAACAAAAGTAGTGATCAACCAAAGCTGTTTTACAGCTATATCAGAAGCAAAACCAAAGTAAAAGATATAATACAATCCATTACGGACGAGGGAATCACTTATACACAAGAGAAAGATATTTGTGAAGCACTAAATAAGAATTTCAAATTAGTTTTTACAGAAGAAAAAAATTTTGAGAGGGACTATGTGGAACATGCATGTCCACACATACTACCAGATATACAAATAGCAGAAAAAGTAATACAGGAGGAGTTAAGTAGATTAGACAGAGGAAAAGCAAGTGGTCTTGATGAAATTTCATGTTGGGTATTACGAGAATGTGCAAAGGAGTTAAGTAAACCATTATTTTTAATTTTCATGAAATCCTTGAGTCAAGGGAAACTACCTGATATTTGGAAAAAAGCAAATATAGTCCCCTTATTCAAGAAAGGAAATAAACAAAATCCTCTCAACTACCGACCAGTATCACTGACCAGTATTGCAAGCAAGGTATTAGAAAAACTTATAAGAAAAGTTTGGGTAAATCATCTAGAAGAACACAGTATGATAACAGAAAGACAGTTTGGTTTCAGAAAAGGAAAATCATGTGTTACTAATCTGTTGAGCTACTATGACAGAGTAACAAACACAATACAGGAAAGGGAAGGATGGGTGGACAGTGTCTATTTAGATTTCAAGAAAGCTTTTGACACAGTACCACACCAAAGACTTTTATGGAAACTGTACCATCAAGGAGGAATTTGAGGCAAACTGTTTTGTTGGATGCAAGACTTTCTCATAAAAAGAGAAATGAGGACAGTACTAAGAGGAAACTACTCATCATGGAAAGAAGTGACTAGTGGAGTACCACAGGGTTCGGTGCTGGCACCAATCATGTTTTTAGTGTACATAAATGATATAAACAATAACACTGGAAATGAGAGCTATCTGAATATGTTTGCAGATGATGCAAAAATACAAAGGAGAATTACTAACACAGACTCTTGTAGGGAACTACAAGATGAATTAAATAAACTTCATGAATGGAGTAGTACATGGCAAATGGAATTCAATGTGGACAAGTGTCATGTAATCAAGTTTGGTAAAAGTGGAAAAAGACCTGATTGGGATTATAAGTTAGGAAATAAAACCCTATACACATCAGAAAGAGAGAAAGACCTAGGTGTGATTATCAATAACAGACTATCTCCGGCTGACCACATCAGCGAGAAGGTATGGAACATGTATATACTGCTTGCAAATATGAGAATAGCATTCACATACATAAATGAAGACATGCTAAGAAGGATAATAACATCATTCATTAGACCAACCCTGGAATATGCATCAGTAGTCTGGAGTCCTCATCTCAAAAAGCATCTAGACAAGATTGAAAAAGTTCAAAGGGCCGCTACAAGATGGATACCAAGCTTAAGGGATCTAAGCTACAAAGAAAGACTAAATAAACTGAATCTACCAACACTACAGGAGAGAAGGAAAAGAGGTGACATGATAATGCTATATAAGTGCATATCAGGAAAGGAGAAAATAGACATAAATGATTACTTAACATAGGGAGAAGCATCAGCAAGAGGACACTGCAAAAAAACTGCATAAGAAGAGAGATGATAAAGACGTAAGGAAATTCAGTTTCCCAAACAGAGCAATTGATCAATGGAATGCACTACCGAATGAAATAGTGTGTGCCAAAACAATTCACAAATTTAAGGATATGTACGATAAATATGGTTTAAGACACGGGACAGTACGAGCTTGACTCATTCCTGTAAAGATACAATTAGGTAAGAACACACACACACACACACACACACACACACACACACACACACACACACACACACACACACACACAATTTTAAATAATACACAGGTAATGCAGACTGAAAACTAAATTATTGCTCTCTCCACACTGCTCAACATCCAGCAGCCTCTCAATCAGTCTCTCATTTGTGAGGTCACACTCTATGAGCTTGTCCCAAGTGTTTCTCAGTCTCCCTCTTCCAACATTACCCAAAACACTCACCTCAGCACACGGCATACAAATGATTGCAAATAAAATGCTTAGCCAACAAGGGTGATGCACAGAGAATGCTATACAGTACATGGTACCTATACTATGTCTTCACATGGATTGGGCAATATAATAATACTGGCACAAAGCACACACCCAATACTATCTATCTATCTATCTATTGCCAGACACCATACCGGGTAATCCCGTAGGGGATGGCCACTTGACTTTGAGTTACCTGTTTTACGGGGAGGGGCACTAACCCTCCACCAACCCACTTGCTGACACATAGGGAGCACGTATGGGTTGGTTATATGGTAACCACCCAGTGTTGTAAATGGTTTCTTGGCTTACAGGAAACCATTTGGCTTGTCTCTCAATATAAAGCCACCTGTGAAAGAAAGAAATGCAATAAGAAGTGACAGGAAAGAAGGGAGAAATAGGAACAGAGGAGGACAGACACAGAAAAAGAATGATAAAGGCTAAGGAAGAAGTAGGTAGCACTACATCATGTGAGTGGATGATGGTCGCCACCACCTACCAGACACCCAATACCAACTGTAGATATTTTGGTATGGCAAAAATCATTACTGGTACCATATTCTCTATCTCTCTATTTAAAGCCTGATGCCCTAATCCCGCAAAGGGTGGCCGCAGACAAAACACCTCCAAGTCACTCAGTCACCCACCATTTAACTGCCCTCCCCCCAGCTCACTCCCCCCTCCCTCATATACCTCTCTACTCCATCCCTCCACCTCATCCTTGGTCTCCCCCTCCCTCTCCCTCCATACTGATGTTTTTATATACCTGTTGGAGTTACTGTAGATCAACCCCAGTCTGTCTGGCCGAAGACCCATCAACCACAGGCACGCAGTCACTTCTAAAGGGCTGTCCTGTGAAGGCATGGTATCACAGCCATCCACCCACTTCAAAGGCACTACACACAAACCTCCATCATGGTACAATCTGAAATGAACAGCTACGGCAGAAGCAAACAGAATCATTACCAGTACATCATAAAACAAATTACCGAATGGGCATGGCAATTCCAACTATAGGGTCATTCCACCAAGATGTCAACCTTTTATGTCAAAATCAGAATTGATTAAAAGTATATAAATTATACATCATTTTAAAGCCTAATCATTGAATTTATGAATCTGAAGAGAAAAAGAGCCTAAACTGTCAACTAAGGAAGCTGTGTCATGTCACGGAAGAAAAATCAATGCCGAATTTAGCAATTTTCATAACATCATTGACCAGAGTATGTTATTGTTCGGAATGCTGACATTGTGTTTTACTGAAAATGCATCTATTTGAGTTGTTTACATATATATTGTGGTCAGAATGTAGCATGACCAGTAAATGGAAGTATTTCAGGAGTAACGTGGCTCATGTTTTTTCCCCATTTTTCCCATACACAGCTAACAAACTGGAGAATACCAACATAACTTTATATTATAGGCATCGCAAGGCCTTAATAATGTAACGCTGCGATACTTTGAAACAAACCCTGGTAAGCCATATGGTCTGTCACACACGTTACATGCCCACTGTGAGGAACATTACCGGAAAATTATGTAACGTTTCTCACACACACCTTTGAACAAGAAATCAATCTGTGACTATTTACACTGCAGTTGTTCATTATGTCAAAGATGTAGAGACTGTTACAAAGCCATTAGCAGTAATTTTAAATACAGTCTCACACTCTAGCCTTGAAGTTCAGGTGTTTAATAGTGCTATTTTTGATTATTTGAATTCTGCTGGTATTCATTTTACACATGTATCATTGTGGACTGATGGGGCAGCAGCCCACTTCAAGAATAGCTATTCTATGGCAGCTCTAACCTTTTACAAAGACCTCCACAACTGCACTGCTGAATGGAACTTTCAAGAAAGTTATCATGACAAGGGCCCTCAGGATGGGACTGGGGCTTTACTAAAATGGAATGTCTACAGGCGAGTTTTGCAAGGTTGCTGTACAGTAAGGTCTGCTGTAGAATTTTATGAGGAGGCTGAACAAATAGCAGATGAAACTGAACTAATGTATGTGTCTACTGAATATATAAACACTGAGAAGACAAAATATGTAGAGATCTGGAAAAACTGTAAGGCAGCAAAATCCATTCAGCAGTGCAGGTCAGTAAAACCTCTTGGCCACTATAAAGTAGCATTGTATCATTTGACTGCAGACCAATCGCCTTTTAAGCAGTGTTATCTGCAGGAGACTGGCTATGACCCACAATCTGACTCCAGTACTAGCAGTTATAGGGAAAGTACACCATCTCTTACAGAAATGTCAGAGTCATTCATGTCCCAGCCTGAGTCACTGAGTACTACTGATATTGAGGCAACACAAAAACCATCCCAAGGTAACTATGTACTAGTTGTCAAAGCATTATGTTGCAGTGGTAGAATCAGTTCTGGAGCCAAGCAAGTTCGAAGTTAATTATTTAAGAAAGAGAGGCACTGACAGAATGGGTGATAGCCACATTTTCCTGACAACCCAGACACAGACAAGATCTCAGAGGATATGATTGTGCAGGTATTACCAACTCCTCATGAGTCAAGAATGACGCACACATTCAAAGGGGTGAACTTTCCTTCCTTAATCAATTAGTCTAAAAGGATAAATTTTCCATCTTCGATGAGCAAGTAGTTGATCTTTAGTGCTCTTTATATCACTGGTGTGATATACAGGTAAGCTTATCATGTAACTTTCACATCAATTACTGGCTGTAGGGTTACCTACATGTTATACAGTAATTTACGTTCACAATATTCAAAATAACACTGTTCTTTTCCACTGCATCACCCCTAACCCTGCTTTACAAGAATCATGTTTTGGTTAATTTATCATGTTTCACATTAATACATGATTTACATTGTTCTGTGATACTTACAATTACTGTAACCTTCATAAGAGATGATTTAGTAAATATAAGAAAAACAAAATTCGCACAAGTAACGTTTCTCACTTTTCCTGTAACATGTCTCACGGTCACACTTTCCTTAACAGTAGCAATATTCTTGGGAGAAACAGAATATGCAGGGTATGGTTATGCTCCTCATACATTGACAAATTACCGATATAAAGCACTTCTTGACTGAACCAGTAAAATCACGGAGTTAATGAAAATACTCATGCAAAGTAAAAGGTGGGGTAGCATCGCGGTAACGTTTCTCATGCCACTTTTAAAAATATATAAAAAATCAGAATAAAAACATGAATAATCTGATTAAAGCATAATGTAGTGTGAGGTGTTGGTAGTATACCTTGCAAACGGCATTTATTTATGTTGCCTACATAAGAAAATACAAGTGAGAGTAGATCAGTAACTTGTCCCTGAATGTAACGTTTCTCACGATGGAATGACCCTATAACAAGCTCTCAATTTCAAGGACAGTAATTTTGGTACATATACAACACAGACAGTTAAATACTGAATGCTGACTGCAAGAAGTGATTGGAAGGAAGGAAAGGAAGGAACAGTAAAGAATTACCATAGCACCAAACCATAATATGGCACTGTAGGAGGGAAAATAAAGGCCAGAAGAAACACGGAAATATCAAGAAGAGAGGTAGGACAGAAAGGCAGAAGAGGACAATAAGGAGAGTAAGACTGGAGACAAAAAGGCCCCTTTTAGTCACCTCTTACGACAAGCTGGGATACTGGGGAAGTATTCTTTCCACCCCTCTCCAGGGAGTGTGGGAAAAAAAAAAAAAAAAAAAAAAAAAAAAAAAAAGCTAAATTTATTTCTGAGTATTTAAAGAAGTGGCCAGGTTACCTGTGGCAATGCATTTACCAACGATCTCTTCAACTGGCCGAGTTGTTTGCCACCCATCACTGACTGGAAGTGTCAATGTATCAAACATACAAAATGTATGCCAGGAAAGAAAACAAAAATACCCATGGCAAAGCTATGGAAAACTTAATGATTTAACCTAACCTAACCTAATCCAACCTTTGACAGCCAGCTTTCAAATTCAAAAATGCACATTAGACACATCAAATATGGCCAGCTACTGGTAGACGTCTGTGAAATATTTATCTATCTCTAGCCAGAAACCATAATCATGTAAGGGGTTGCCATTTGTCTCTGAGTTAGTTGTTTTACGGGGAGGGTTACTAACCCTCCGCCAACCCACCTGTTGACACGTAGGGAGCACATGTGGGTTGGTTATATAGTTACCACCCAACACTGTAAATGGTTTCCTGGCTTACAGGACACCATTAGGCCTATTACTCAATGTATTGTAAAGCCACCTGAAAACAAAAAAAAGAGTAATAAAAAGTCACAGGCGAAATGGGTGAAATAGGAAAAGAGAGGGCAGACACAGAAAAAGAGTGCTAAAGGTAAAGGCAGTAGGCAGCACTACATCAAGTGAGTGGATAATGGTCACTACCACCTACCATCTAACCTAATCCAACCTTCGACATCCAGCTTTCAAATGTAAAGTGCATGTTAGGATCATTAGAAATGGTTAGCAACTGGTAATGTCTGTAAAAGATTTATGCACTCTGAATTCTTGTTTACAGCTTTCAGGGGTAAGTTTGTAATAACGCCCAGTGGCTATGGTAACCCAGTAAAAATAACACGTAACCTGTGAAAGACTCATTTCAATAGAAACTATGAAAAGGCCACAGTTGTTTGGTGATGAATTAATGTAAACTGACAGTAATACCCACCTTGATTCCACTATAACTTAAGTTAAAGAACTACCTTTTGTGGCAACCCAGTCCTGGATGGTGGCTCACTTGGTGAATAGGTGGACATAGCCAGAACTGAGAGTCACCAGCAGTTGCAACCCTTCACACCTGAAAACCATCCACACCACATTGCTCACTAGCTCAAGGATGCTGTACTAGTCTATCTATCTATCTGTTGCCAGACACTATAATCCCGTAACAGGTGGATGTTTGCCTTTGAGTTAGTTATTTTACACAGAGGGGGACTAACCCTCCACCAACCCACTTGCTGAAACATAAGGAATATGTGTGGGTTGGTTATATAGCTACCACCCATGTTGTAAATGGTTTTCTGGCTTCCACAGGACACTATCTTCGTTTTCGTTTTCGTTTTTTAAAGGCTCCAACATGCTTGCATGTGTCGGCCTTGGTCACCTAATGGCGGCTCTCCACGCTGCACGATCCATTGCAGCCTCCCTGTTCAGTCCCTTAACCCTAAGGTCACACTTAATGACCTCGTACCATGTCTTTCTCGGTCTACCCCTCATAACCCCACCCCCAATATTAACACTTCTCACCTTCCTCACCCAATTATCATCCCCAATCCTCTCCACATGTCCAAACCACCTCAATCTACCTCTCCTCATCACAACACCAATACACTCCAGTCCCATCCTACCTCTCAACTCTTCCATTGTAAACCCAGCCCCTCCAGGCCTTGGACGCAGGGACGCACTGCACATTCACCTAATCATTGTCATTTCTGTACGTCTGAGCCGGCGAATGTCTTCCTCCTTCACTGCCCAGGTCTCACTGCCATACAGCATTACACTCCTAACACACGCTGCATACAAAGACCCCTTAGCACGTAGGGAGAGCCCCCTCAATGTCAGGAGAGGCAAGAGTTCCCTGAACTTCTTCCAACCACTTCTCACCCTAGCCACAGAGCTAGCTCCAGCCCCACCTCCAGCACACAACATGTCTCCTAAATAACAAAACTCTTCCACACACTCAAGAGATTCACCAGCAAGTTCAATCCTTTCACAGCTGACAATCTCCATCTGCTCACCCAGACACGCCGTACACATAAAATCAGCATTATCTCGCAGTCTACCTCTGATACCACTACATCTCTTATGCACCCATTTATCACACACACCGCACAAGATGGAATTACTTCCCACGCCCTTGTGGCAAACTGCACATGGCCACTCTCCCTCGTCTTTGACAGTACCGCCACCAACCCTAGATATCATCACTTTTGTTTTATCTGCATTTACCCTTAAACCCTTTTGCCCCATACCATCTCTCCACTTCCTAAACCTTTCCTCCGCCTCCCTTTCATTCTCTGCAATCAACACCAAATCATCAGCATACAACAACTCCCACGGGAGTCCGTTTCTAAAGTCACGTGAAAGGGCTTCAAGTACCATGATAAACAACATGGGACTCAAGACTGACCCCTGATGCACACCAACATTCACGGAAAACTCATCACTCAAATCTCCATTCACTCTCACCAGGGTGTGAGCACCCACATACATGGCCATAACCACCCTAACCAGCCACTCCTCCAAGCCAAGCTTTCTCATTGCCCACTTCACCACCTCTCTAGGGACTCTGTCAAAGGCCTTTTCCAAATCAACAAAAACAAAATAAAGATCCCTTCTCCTACCAATATATTTTTCCTGAAGCTGTCGAACAATGAATATGGCATCAGTGGTCCCCCTACCTGGCATAAACCCAAACTGCATCTCATCAATATTCACTCTTTCTCTAATCATACCTTCTAAAACTCTCTCCATTACCTTCATTATCTGATCTAAAAGCTTTATACCTCTATAATTCCCTCTTTCCAGGGCATCACCCTTCCCTTTATACACATTTACAATTACACTCTTCAGCCAATCATCTGGAACAACACACTCATAAATAATCCTATTTATCAGGTCAGTGACTAAACTCACCCCTATATCGCCTGAGGCCTTCAACATTTCGGCAGTCAACCCAGACACACCTACTGCCTTCCCCACCCTCATCCTGCCTATTGCCTCACTCACAGTAGCAGTATCAATCAAAGCCCAAGGGCCAGACACTGGATCTGCTGGCTACAAACCTTCCCTGTCCCAGTCAAACTCCTCATTCAACAACCGTTTATAATGCTCTCTCCATGCATCTTTAATATCCTC
This sequence comes from Coenobita brevimanus, assembly GCF_032717465.1. NCBI lineage: Eukaryota > Metazoa > Arthropoda > Malacostraca > Decapoda > Coenobitidae > Coenobita > Coenobita brevimanus. The sequence goes on along the minus strand of NC_137060.1, from coordinate 15,026,459 downwards.
ACTGTTCACCACTACCCTTCCTTCATCATTCTTCACACACTGCTCACCTATGATATCCCGATTATCCCTCTTCACCTGACCTGCCACCCTAAATATATTTTTCCTTTCCCCATGATTTAGGTTATCAAGTAATTGTCTCTGTGACTCAGACTTTGCCCTGTATACCTCTCTCCTAGCCCTACGCTTGGCAGCCAAATATTCCTCTTTGCTACCACCCTTCTTCCATTCCCGGAAAAGCCTTCTTTTCTCCTTAATTGCAGCTTCTACACTCTCATCCCACCACCAAGTTACTTTATGTCTTGGTGGTCCTCTTGTCCAGCCGCATGTTACATCAGTAACTCTCAAGAAATTGTTCTTGAGGGCTCTGTACTGTTCATTAACGCCTCTGTCTACAGCTCCCTGTTCAGCCACCACTCTCCTCAACTCGCTATAGAAGGCATCCCTTACGACTTGGTTTTTCAGCTTCCATATTTTCCTCCTAGGTACATAAGTCCTCTTTTTCATCACTTGTTCTTTAAGCACCATATCACAAATCAATAGTTTGTGCTGCTGCACACACTCCTCACTTCCTATAACTTTAACATCCCTCACTAACCTCCTATCGGCCCTCCTAACCAGAAAATAATCTATCTGACTGCTATTTCCCCCAGACTCATACGTAATTAACCTACTGTCTCTTTTCCTAAAATATGTGTTGCACACAATCATGTCCGTTGCCTCCCAAACTCGAGTATCCTTTCCCCTTCTGCATTCCTTAGACCATATGCACATCCCCCATGCACTCCTTCATAACCTTGTGCTGCTTCACCTACATGACCATTTAAGTCCCCTCCCAAAATCACTATCTCATCATCCCGCATACCACCCACTACACGTATTAAATCATCCCAAAATCTATCTTTCTCTGATTCATCCAATCCTGCCTGTGGAGCATATGCCGATATAATCACAGCTATCTTTCTTCCCAACAGAATTTTCACAACCAATATCCTATCGCTTACTCTCAAAACATTCATAACACATTCCACCCATTTCTCCGCAACCATCACACCAACACCTCCATATCCGTCTGTCCTCCCCTGCCAAAACAACTTATAGCAACAGTCCTTCCCAACAATCTTTCTGGCTGATCTGGCTTATCAATAATGTAAAGTCACCTGAAAAGGAAAGAAGAGTGACAAAAAGTGACTGAAATGATGGGAGAAATACAAAGAGAAGATGGCAGACACAGAAAAATGAGAGAAAACGTGGTACTCAAGCTTAACTGGCAACATCCTCATTGTACTTACCAGTGTCTGTATTCTCTTCTTTCCCTGGCCATGTCTCACTGCTATACAATATAAGATTTAACACATGTTTTCTAGAGTTGTCTGCATTAATGGAAAAGCCCCAACATAGTAAAGTGAGGCAACAGTTCCCTAAACTCTTTCCACCCCATTTCTCATTCTGGCAATAACATTTCTTCCTACAATAAGCTGAACACCTCCATAATCCCAAGCAGTTATTACCCCAAATAATTCTTAAAATGTTTTATTTCTATAGCCTGCATGCTGCCACACTGCACAGAAAATCCCTATAACATTACATCTCTTGTGAACTCATCTACTACAAACTATACACAACAAAATTCCTTTCCCATTTTTTCCACAAAGCAGAAGACATGATACCCTGTCCTACATTACTTCCCTCACACCAGTGTACTTTGGCCCATGTTTATCAGTACACTATTAATTTTCAGTTCCTCTGCTTCCATTTCATCCTTTTACCTCTATTTCTCTCTAGTCCTTTGCATACCGTCCACAACCAAAGTTCCAAAGGTAGTAACTAACTGACAATGACATAAGTGCCTGGATAACAGCACAGGATTCAACATAGAACTCTGATGCACCCCACTCACAGAACTCCTTGCTTCAATCTTCAACCTCTCTCACACACAGTTGCCCCTTCATAAAGCAGTTTCATCACTAACCGGTCTTCCCACAGCCCGTTTTTACTGTCACCCATGGGACTGTATCAAATGCTTTCCCCAAATCTACAAATACAGTGGTAAAACTTCCCCCTGCCCCCTCTCTCTTGCATTTGTCTTGTTAATTATTCCCTTTTGTGTCTTCATCTTGTAGGCCTCTCTAACACTACTTAAATTGTGTGTATGAATAAAATCATACAGCGGTAACAGGGGCAATATAGTGTGGTGGCAGCAAGCTATTATTAGGCTACAGTACCTTATGGGTGGCGATGAAGAGGGGTAACTTCATGTGGTGGCACTGATATAGCCAGATGGTGGAGCTACCCCTTTTATGTAAATGCTCTACAACCCTATCCCTAAACATCAAAAGGATGGTACATGGACTGCAGGAAAAGACTAACTTCAGCTTGCAGTCCACTGGGTTCACATTGGAATGATCTTGGGGTTGCAACTACTACTGACCGAGATTTTAAAAACTTTCCTGCCCAACTCTATAATGCAACACAGCCAATATTCTCAGTCCTTCAGGTATGCAACAGGTCAACTCTGGAACTGTCTCATCCACTCTGTATTTTTCTGTGTATGATCAAGTCTTCTAAATACAATGATTCCATGCATCTCAAAGTCACTGGATCTTGATTTTAACTTCATTTTGTTTGCTTTTCCTTGCATGCTCCTAGACATTTTTTTTTTTCCCCCTTTCATTTATAAAATGTCCAAAGATGTCAGCATGTGTAAATCTTTTCATGTGACTGCAGCTCTTCACGTGTCACAGTCTTCAGCCACTTCTCTGCTCATCCCAGTAATTATCATAGCCTGGAGGTCAACATGTAGGAATCTCCATGCAAGACCTCTTCCCACATCTTCCTTAGTGCGCCTCTGGTCATTCTTCCCTCCACATGCATACCTGTGACCCTTTCCACTAGTCACTTTCCTCTTAATATGTTCACACCATCTTAACCTACCAATGGATACCACTTCTCTAACACTTCTTACAGCAAATCTCTCTCACAGTACACTATTCTCATTTTTGTCGCTCACAGAGACCCTACTCCATCTCAACCTTTTCATGCCTATGCATTCCAATATGCATTTTTTTTATAATCTAGACAGTAAGCGGTGGATCCCTGGGAAGTGCAGTACAGTTTTGGATACCTGATACCCAGGTAACCATGATTAGCAGACATCCAGGAAAGTCTGAGATTTGCAAAAATATCACCAACCCTACATATCACTTATGTTTTATCCACATTTACTCTCATGCCCTTGTGCCCTATTCTGTTTCTCCATTTCCTAAATCTTTCCTCTGCCTCCCTTTCATTCTCAGCAATCAACACCAAGTCATCAGCATACATCATCTCCCATGGGTAACAATGTCAGAAATGTGATGATGATAAATTTCTAATAATAATTCTATTAAGAATATTTTTCAAAAAGGTATGAAGCTCTTGTAATAAATCTGTCCTTATACAACACTGCATTTTATTCATCCTGTTATCTGTTTATTTATTTATCTATAACCAAACACCTTAATCCTGTTAAGGGTGGCCACAAACAATTGTCTCCACATAGCCCTGTCTCCTGCCATTTTGCTGCCCTCCCCCAAACTTACACCCCACCTCTCTCATACTCTCCACTCCAACCCTTCATCTGAAAAATGGCTGGTCAGGGTTGTCTTAGCGACTGCTCTGAAGGTAAATGGTGCATGAACTGAAGATTCTTAGTGTACAGATATGTTTGGGTCAGTTTTGAGCCCATTTCTTTGTATTACTATTATTATTATTATCTTGAGGACCAATCATAGAAATTCAAAGTTAGTTAATCCATGGAAATACTATATACTGATGAGCTACTTACAGCAGTCAATGGTAAGTCTATCTATCTATCTATCTATAGCCCGACGCCCTAATCCCGCAAAGGGTGGCCGCAGACAAAACGCCTCCAAGTGGCTCTGTCACCCACCATTTGACTACCCTCCCCCCAACTCACCCCCTCCTCCCTCATATACCTCTCAACTCCATCCCTCCACCTCATCCTCGGTCTACCTCTCCCTCTCCCTCCCTCCACCTCACCTACATATACCCTCTTAGTCAGTCTTTCATTCTCCATTCTCTTCACATGTCCAAACCACCTCAGTGTATTTCTCCTAATCTTCTCAACCACATCCACATCCACCCCACAGCATTCCTTCACTTCTTCATTCGTCAACCTGTCACTCAACGTCTCTCCACATGCTCCTCTCAAGTAACTCATTTCCACTGCTCTCACTCTTGACTTGTTCCCCTCTTGCAAGGTCCGTGCCTCGCTTCCATATGTCAGGGTAGGGATCACAATACTGTCATGCAATGACTTCTTAACTTCCATACTCACCTCCCTATTTCTCATCACTGCTTTCAGTGTACCAACAACCTTCCTTCCCTGCTGTACCCTTTCATGCACTTCATCCCCCAAAGTTCCATCCCTACTCATCACACTACCCAAGTAGTTGAATGCACTCACATTCTCCATATCCTCACCATCCAACCTCACTGCACATTCTGTGACTTCATTCCTCTCAAACACCATAACTTTACTTTTGTTTACATTAACTTTCAGATTCCTCCTCCTACACACTGTCCCAAATTCATTCACCAAATCTTGCAACTCCCATTCATCTTCACTCAACAGTACTGTATCATCAGCAAACAGCAACACCAGAAGCTTCCAAATCTCATCCTCATTCATTAGAGCCACCCCCACATCCACTGCCCTACCCTGCACCTCCTTTACAACCCCATCCATGTATATATTAAACAGCCATGGAGACATCACACACCCTTGTCTCAGTCCCACATTGAGATCAAAGAACTCACTCAGCTCACCATCCACTCGCACCGCAGCCCTAGCTCCCTCGTACATACTCTTCACAGCACTTAACAATTTCCCCTCCACTCCATATATTCTTAATAACTTCCACATACCTTGCCTATCTATTCTGTTATAAGCTTTCTCCAAGTCCATGAAGGCGGCATACACTTTCCTTCCCTTCTCTAGATACTTCTCCACTAAACATCTTAGAACAAATATCTGATCTACACACCCTTTTCCCTTCCTAAATCCCCCTTGTTCTTCTCCAACTAGCTCCTCTGTCATATGCCTAACCCTGTCGATGAGTATTCTACCATATATTTTACCAGTCACACTAAGTAGGCAAATACCCCTATGGTTACCACATACTTCTCTCTCCCCTTTTCCTTTGTATAAAGGAACATTTATACCTGATTTCCAGTCCTCTGGAACCCTTCCCTCTTCCCAAGCCAATCTACACAACTTCCATATCCACTCCACAACAATCTCACCCCCATACCTAAGCATTTCACCACACACTCCATCAATTCCTGAAGCCTTTCCCAACTTAATCTTCTTCATCGCTTCCACTACTTCCGCCCTACTGATCTCTTCCTCCCTCCTCTCATCTCTTCTTCTCCCAGCCATTCCCCAACCACTTATACTCGCACTGCTCTCACTCTCTACATTCAACAAATCCTCAAAGTGCTCCTTCCATCTCCTCAGTTTCTCTCTCTTCTCCACCAACAATCTATTATTCCTATCTTTCACTCCCCTACTATTTCCCCTTTCACACTGCCTTACTTTCTTTACCTCCTTCCAAAACAATTTCTTACTCTCCCTCCATTTCACACTCAGATTCCTCCCAAACTCTTCATCCACTTTCTTTATACTCTCCTTCACCAGTCTCTTAACCTCCCTTCTCCTGCTCACATATACCTCTCTCTTTTCTCTCTCATCTTCTCCCCTACCTCTACTCGCTAACCATTCACTATATGCCTTCTTCTTTTGTTCCACAGCTCGTTTCACCTCATCATTCCACCATGCTGTCCCTTGCACACCCTTGCAACTCCTCCTCACTCCACAAACCGCCTCACACGCTGCGCCTATCTCTTCCATGAATATCTTACATACGTCTTCCACCCCTTCCATCTGCTCTAGCTCATACCTTCCCAATCTTTCTTCCACTATGCTCTTATACTCTGTCATTTTCTCACTATCTTGCAATTTCTCCACTCTTCTCACAGGAGTTGCTTCCTCCTGTCTTCCCCTTCGTCTCCTCAACCACTTTCTTTGCAGCTCTACCTTGGCCATCACTAAGTGATGGTCCGAGACTCCATTCCCCCACCCTCTCCACACTCTTGCAGCCAACACTTGTCTTCTCATTCGCTCATCCACACACACGTAGTCTATCATTGCCTTTTGTTCAACAAGTTCACCATCCATCCTCCTCATTACTCTCCATGTGTACCGGGGGATCATCTTATGCCGAAAGTAGGTGTTGGCTAATGTCAACCCCTTTCCAGCACAGATGTCCACCAATCCACTTCCATTCCCATCTACGTCAGCTGGCACACCCCACTGACCAACCACTCCATCCACTCATACATTCCCAACTTTGCCATTCATGTCTCCAATCAACAGCACTCTCTCGCTCCTCTCAAACTTGTCCATACACGCTTCTACACTCGCCCAAAACTCATCTTTCACTCTTGCTACTCGATCCTCTGTTGGGGCATACACACATACAATCGCCCATGCTTGTATACCTACTTTCATCCACACCCATACAATCCTTGCACCCACTGTTCCATACTCTCTTATATTCTCCTTCCACTTCTTGCTTATCATCAGACATACTCCCTCTCTTGCCCTCTCATTTTCATTGACTCCCGCACATATACCTAAACCATATTCCCATTCTCTCACCCTTTCACCTTTCCATTTAGTTTCAGTCAATCCACATATATCCACTTTTGCATTCTCAAGCACCTGAACAATCTCTCTCTCTTTCACTTCATCATTCACTCCTCTCACATTCCACGTTCCCACCCTAAGAATGTCCTTTGTCCGTTCCTTAGTCATATACATAATGGAAGGATGGAATGGAAGCAAGAGCAAAAGGCATAGGAGTGACTGATCGGAAAACAAAACCAATGGTCTGTGGCATGGATGAGGAGACTGAATGAGTGTGAAAAATGGCCTTGTACTTTTTTTTTTTTCCCTCAACTCTAGGCATAGGCTTCACAGCCTGTTCCCAAGGCCCAGTAGTCCTACACATCATACACCTCAACACCCTCCCCATAGCACTTCTTCTTGACATGCATCATTGTCCACTGCTAATCTACTGTTACAACATGGCATTCAAGAATGAAAGATGGCAATTTTGGGCCAAGTTAGTGTGAAAAGGGTATAGCAAGAGACCATGTACTTTGGAGATCAATTGTAAAAGAAACCATAGCTTAGACAAAGAAGCATGGTTAATACTATCTATCTATTGCCAGACACCATAATCCCGTAAGGGGTGGCCATTTGACTTTGAGTTATTTGTTTTACGGGGAGGGGCACTAACCCTCCACCAACCCACATGCTGACACGTAGGGAGATGGTTAATACTGTAAACTTAATTTTTATTATAACTCTGACAGCAGGGTTAAGGAGCAGTAGTCAGGATTGGAGTCAGAGTCGGAATCGTCTGTTTTTGGTTGGAGTAGGTAAAATTCCCACAATTCCAATTCTGAGCTTTTTGGTTCTGAAATGGTATCAATCATACCTTTTCAATACTTTATTCAGTTTATTTTACAACCATGTACAACTGTTTATTTGTTACTATGTAAGCACTACAAGTTGAGAATTTAAAATACAGATTTAAGGTACAGATTTAAAATACCGTACAGATGTGCGGTATTATTAGTACAGTAAAACTTAAGTCGGATTCAGAGTCGTACTTGTAAAATTTCTGGAGTTGAAGTCGGAGTCAGAGTCAGGAAATACAGTATTATCACCAACTCCACACCCCTACCTGACAGTAGCGATTTATAAAACTCAACACGTAGTTTTGTTTTCGTTTTTACAGTCAAAACACGAAGTTTAAAATAAGGCACACCCAGTAAGGGCTCAATAATTTACCTTGCTGTCTCTCTAAAATGAATAACTTGCAAGAGAATATAAGGTCATTTGTAGATGCTGCAATGTCTTATAAATGGAGCTGAGAATTTTTAAAAGATTGACTGTAAAATGAATGGATGTAAAACCATTTACTGGTTACTCTTCTGCTAAACCTTCCCATTTACCTGCTTCCTTTTATAGTTCTGAATATTTTACATCCTTTATCAAAGAAAACAATCAATCTATATCTATCTAAGCCAGACGCCTTTAATCCTGTAAGGGGTGGCCACTAACAAATCACCTCCATGTCGCCCTGTCCCCTGGCCATTTCGCTGCCATCTGCCCCAAAGAAAACTACACATGGATTATATCAATGACTGATAAGTACTACAGAACGGCAAAGTAATACTAACCTTCATTCCACTATGGCTAACCAACTGCAGGATTGTGGGGCAGTCGTCATGGATGGTGGCTAACTTGGTGAAGAGGTGGACACTGCTAGAGTTGAGAGTCACCAGCAGTTGCAAGCCTTCTACTCCTGAAAACCATCCACACCACATTACTCACTAACTCAAGGATACTGTAGTTGTCTATCTATCTATTGGGAGACACCATAATCCCGTAACAGGTGGCCATTTGGCCACTAACCCTCCACCAACCCACTTGCTGGCAAACACAGAATATGTGTGGGTTGGTTATATAGTTACCACCCAATGTTGTAAATGGTTTCCTGGCTTCCAGGAAACCATTAGGCTTGTCACTCAATGTAAAGCCACCGGAAAAGGAAAGAAGAGTAATAAAAAAATAGAGATATGAAGGGAGAAATAGGAAGAGATAAGGACAAAGATAGAAAAATCAGAGAAAATGTGGAGCTAAAGCTTAACTGGCAACATACATTTTATATATGGTACTGTGATCCCTTGGTTATCATGCATAACTGGTACCAGGCATGGTGTGTGATAAAGAACTTACACAAAAACAAAAGCACAAAACCTATGGGATTTATCCTAACTGGTAAAGGGCACCCCGGGTGCAATCCCAAATTTTCCCTTTTACAACAACACAGACCAACTAAATACATATATGCTGTTATGCTAAGTATCAGAAACACACACAGGCATGGTCAGCTAACTGAAAGTGATGAAGAAGACACAATAAGGAAGAAACACATCACAGAAAGACCAGAGATGGTTTGGGGTAAGGGGTTTGGGGGTTAGAGTTTTTTTTTTTTTTTTTTTAATGCATAGATGAAGGAACTATAGGTCAGAAACAACCAAGATTGTTCCTTAAAAAAAAAAAAAAAAAAAAAAAAAAAAAAAAAAAAAGATCTGTTCATTTCAAGAAGCTATCTACAGTATTTATCTATTGCCAGACGCCATAATCCCATAAGGGGTGGTCATTTGACTTTGAGTTACTTGTTTTACGGGGAAGGGCACTAACCCTCCACCAGCCCACTTGTTGACACGTAGAGAGCATGTATGGTTTGGTTATATAGTTACCACCCAGAGTTGTAAATGGTTTCTTGGCTTACAGGAAACAATTTGGCTTGTCACTCAATGTGAAGCCACCTGTGTAATGGCAAGAAAAGCAATAGGAAGTGACAGGAAAGATGAGAGAAATAGGAAGAGAGGAGGGCAGGCACAGAAAAAGAAGAATAAAGGCTAAGGAAGAAGTAGGCAGCACTACGTAAGTGAGTGGATGATAGTCGCCACCACCCACCATTTCAAGATGCCTGGAGTTTAAAACATTGGAAGTCATAGGCAGTACGAAACACAGTCACAGGAAGACAGTTCCAGAGCTGACCTGTTGCATACATGGACTGGGAGTAACAGTTAACTCTTGCATTACAGAGCTGGACAGAAAAGGAATGAGATTTTGCTGCTAGACAGGGACTGTGTCTGCTGTAGTGGTGGAGGGATGCAAGCAGACAGTTCAGAGGAGTAGCGACCATAGATGTAGCAATAGAAAAGAGAGAAAGATACAACACAGCAACAAAAAGACAGATGTTGAAGGAAGGCAGTAAGAGGAGGAGAGTTAATGAGATGAAAAACCTCTGACTCCACCTTGCTGAGAAGAGATGTATGTGAGAAGTCTCCCCACACATGAGAGTTGTACTCTACACAGGTTAATAATACCTGTGCACAAAGTCAACAACTGTGTGTGTGTGTGTGTGTGTGTGTGTGTGTGTGTGTGTGTGTTCTTATCTAATTGTATCTTTACAGGAATGAGTCAAGCTCGTACTGTCCCATGTCTTAAATCATATTTATCGTACATATCCTTAAATTTGTGAATTATTTTGGCACACACTATTTAATTCGGTAGTGCATTCCACTGATCAATTGCTCTATTTGGGAAACTAAATTTCCTTACGTCTTTATCACCTCTCTTTTTGTGCAATTTATTGCAGTGTCCTCTTGCTGATGCTTCCCCATACGTTAAGTAATCATTTATGTCTATTTTCTCCTTCCCTGATATGCATTTATATAGCATAATCATGTCACCTCTTTTCCTTCTCTCCTGTAGTGTTGGTAGATTCATTTTTGATACGCCCTAACTAATTTTTGCCAATAAACTCTAGTTTGTAAGCAATGCATGGTCTCACGATTGTTTTCTTGTTAAATTACTGGAAACACAACAAAATAGTGATTCTGAGCGAAAAAACTGGGTTGAAACGAGCGTTTTCTCTAAAATTAACGATTTTTCCCCGTGGAGAGCGCTAAACAAAAAGAAAACGCTCGAAGATGAGTGAAATATCTGGGACCTTAGCCTACGCAAGCCTAACGGGCATCAACACAGCTTCCAGACGTACGATACGTTTCCTATTTTCATTAAAACTACTTTATTTTCTATGTATTATTCATTGTTCATACTTTATGACTCCTCATACCAAGTGAAATAGTTATTTCATTCACTAATTTTATTATCTATGTATTATTCATTGTTTTTTCTCTATGACTCCTCATACCCAATGAAATGGTTGTTCGTACACATACACACAGATACACAATGTGCATTGTATTGTGCACACAGATACACACACGTGCATTGTAATGTGCACACACACACACACACACACACACACAAACCTCGCGGCTCTCGTGTAGGCGAGCTGGACGACGGTTAGTTAGGCATTAATTAGGGGACGGGGTGGATGCGCCGACGGACGTAGTCATTGCTTTTATTTTCGACTATGTTGACGACCCAGTCGAAGATTACTTGGAAGAGGTAGTTGGCGATGATGATGATGATGACCTTCCCTTGGATAGAGTAGCTGAGGGCGACGATGTAGATGATGATCAGAATGTTGACAAAATGAAGAAGAGTGGGTACCACTCAGAAACAGAAAGCCACTGGTGAAAAATAGATTAATCAGTTCTTTGGACCAGTGCTTGAACAAACATAATTATGACGAATTTGTCCTGCCACACGAGCTCAGGGAATATACCTGCATTTTAGAGAAACCCCAGAGAAAATTAGATATCGGTAAGTCAATAATATGGACCAATCATACAGAAGGTAGGCCTGTTGAGAAGGTATTGCCTGGTGAAGGATGTTTTGTTAGGAGAGGCAAGGTCAGCTAATACAGAAATAATGGCATGGGAGTTGTTTATAACATCTAATATGATTGATGGTATTGTAACCCATGCTAACACAAGGCATAATTACCGAAATTTCTAATACTGACGGTGCTGAAATACCAACACACGTCAAGATGACTGATGCCATAGAATTGAAAAGCTTTTTTGGCCTGCTCTATCCAAGAGGTTTGTTGGGACAAAATAAATATTGCTATAATCGTCTCTTCATGGAAGGGTTTGGTCACCCAATATTTGAAGCCGTCATGTCAGTAAAACGATTTGGTTTCTTACATGCCGACATAACTTTTAACAACATTGATACCAGACACCAGAGATGGGTACACGATCAACATTGATACCAGACACCAGAGATGGGTACACGATCAACATTGATACCAGACACCAGAGATGGGTACACGATCAACATTGATACCAGACACCAGAGATGGGTACACGATCAACATTGATACCAGACACCAGAGATGGGTACACGATCAACATTGATACCAGACACCAGAGATGGGTACACGATCAACATTGATACCAGACACCAGAGATGGGTACACGATCGGTTTGCAGCAATCAGGGAGCTTTTTGAACAGTTCAGTAATTGTTGTTGCTCAGTGTTAGAGCCAGGTGACTTCTTGACCACTGATGAAACGTTGTATGGGTGCAGAACACAAATAGGGTTCAGACTACAATAAGAGCAAACCCGTACTCTATGGCCTCCAATATAAATCTATTAATGCTGTTAGATATCCATTTACCTTTAGGACAGCTGTATATTCAGGTAAACCTGGAGAGCTAGGACCACACTACATACGCGGTACAGTCCCAACAGTGAAAGCTCTGGTAAGTCAGTTACAAGACTCAGTCGACCTTAGAGGTAGGATTATTAGCCTGGATAGATTGTACACCAGTATAGAGTTGCTGGAGTGGCTTCAAACACAAGGTATCTCAGCCTTAGGTACTATAGATTCTACTAGGAAAGGCATACCACCAGAGATAGTCACAGAAAGGGAAGATAGGTCATACCAAGTTTACTGGAAGAAACACGGGGAGGAAATGACACTGAATCCTATGTAACACCCACCAAAAGCAAAGGTAAGAAAGATGTGTTACTTCTGAGCACAGTTTCCCCTATATTAGGCATTACCAAGGATGATGATTTGAAATAAAATATATATATATATATATATATATATATATATATATATATATATATATATATATATATAAATTGTATGATTTCACTAAAGGAGGCACTGACATTATGGATCAGAGAATAAGTTTTCATACAGTACACACTAAATCTAGAAGATGGACAGTGAATGCCCTTGGCTACATTGTCGACACTGCCAGAGTAAATTCACAGACAATTTATTCGTTATATAATAATCAGGACCCAAGAAAAATTGCTTCAATCTCCTATGGCTGGCAGTTAGTGAAGGCATTGTGTAATCTGCAAATTGAAAGAAGAAAAGTTCAGGCTTGTGGTCTGACCAGGAATACAATAGCTAAGATGAATCTGATGCTCGGACAGGGAGATGTAGAGGAGGCCGTCCCAGAAGTAACACATGAGAATAGGTCAGGCAAGCAGCACAAGTGTCATTCATGCCTGGAGTCTCTTTATGGTCCAGGATACACTCAGAATCGCCCCAAAGCAAAATCGTCCACGAAACAATGTCAAGTATGTCACAAGCACACCTGTGATCAGAATTGAAATAAAGTATGTATGAAATGCTATAGTAACATGCCCAATCAGTGAAAGTCTTGTTTTGGAAATTAAGAATGAATATGCATGTCTGTGAATATAGATTATGACTGAGTTTACGTTATATACGGATTATATTTTTGTTTAAAAATTTCCTTATATGATAGATGTAAATAGAGATACGGAAGGTGAGGATCTTGCAGCATAAGAATCCTCCGGCTTACCTATATTAGTTGTATGTGTAGAGTAAAAAGGATGTTCGAGTGCGTAGGATCAAATACCGCCGGAAAATACATAGGAGCATAGGCATGGATAGCCCGAAGTTAACAGTTACTACTCTTTCGACCTGTGACGGGCTGTGGGTCACTGAGGAGCCCTGTTAGTTAATTGGCACCGGGATCTTTTTAACTTACCAGGGGTCGATGCAACAGGGGTGGATCAGCTGGAAATGAAGCATGGTCTCGCAGTGTAGAGAAGGAGCTGGGGCCTGATTGACTGCTGTCTCCCTTGAAAGCGCCAGGCAAGGCTCTGGACCTAACCCCTCATATCCACACTGTGCCTGTGCATTACCCAGGGAACAGCTTGTTCTCCGGTTACAAGAGATATAGGGTTTAACCAGGAAGCTACAGGCTGCTCTAAGCGATTCAGTAATCCAAAGACTGGCACGTTTCCTGGTTAACAGTCTACTCGTAAGAATTTAATGGTGATCCCGCATGTACGGAGCTTTGGCTGGCAGCTGCATTTTCTCGTGATGACTACTAACAGAGGATCAAGGGACTGACTTCTGGAGAGACTGACTGGCTGACCGACAAAGGTCTCAGTGATAGGCTAGTGATTGACCAGTGGGAAATTACTAATAAACTGACATCAGAAGGACAGTCTACTGACTAATTTGTCGGTATTTTGGGATTGACTGCCCCACTGAATAACCATTGATCTATACTGTATACTGATGATGTTTTGGGTATAACTATTCATAATTGAATATTTGTTATTGCATTGCTCTGAATACTCCTTGGGGCGTAGCATGAGCAGATAGAGCTACCGTGCCCTTTGAATAATTGGTTATAACTAAATATTTCTCTGTGCCCTTCAATTTTAATTTGCAGTACTCAGATTTAGAAATACCTATATAATATATTGGTGACAACAGATTCAGCCTTCTCAAGGACCTCCTTCGCTGTAAGGAGTGAGAAGCAGGTAGACCTTTATTATACAACAGAGGGGCAGGCAGAATAGGAGGTAGGTAAGGCACAAGGCTGTTGATGTGGAATTTTGCATTTATTATGCAATATTTATGCCTTTTCAAGCATTTATCTCCCGTACATCTACCGCCTTCTGCCTTATCTACCTCCTGTACTCCCCGGCCCTTTCTCACTCGCCATCCATTTGTATGATAAAGGTCTACCTGTTTCTCACTCCTTAGTTACACGTGGAGTGGGGCCATGAGAAGGTCGAGTCTATTTGTTCTCACAAATAGATTATATTTCACACACCAACACAATCCTCACAAACCACCACAGACCTCACACACGAGCACAGTCCTCACACACCATCACAGTCCTCACACACCACCACAGTCCTCACTCACCAACCCAGTCCTCACACACCAACGCAATCGTCACACACCAACACAGTCCTCACACACCACCAGTCCTCACACCACCACTGTCCTCACTCATCAACACAATCCTCACACACCACCACAGTCCTCACACACCAACACAGTCCTCACGCACCAACTCAGTCCTCACCCCACACGTGTAAAATTAATAAGAATAATCTTTTACTTCTATAAATTCATTATTATATAGTTGTAATGACATTTGAAAAATAAATAACTACTTTCTAAAGGGAGGAGGTTGGGGAAAGTGGTTGGTGGGATACATGGCGAGTTGGGTCCTCGTCCCGTATCCAGGTTACACACTTTTGAGTGTGGCTGAAACTCGCGTAGCTAAATATTATATTCAGTCATTAGAAAGAAATATATGGTAGTATTCTCATCATCATCATTATGTACTTTCCATTTTTAGTCCACAGCAGGACTGGACTCTTCACTTAGGGAGGTTTTAGTCAGGAAGCCCTAACCCACGGCCCTGCACAGTTGTTGACTTTATACACGGGTTTTATTCGCTCCTGTGTAGAGCACAGCTGTCATGTGTGGGGAGGCTCCCCACACAGTTCTTCTCAACAGGATGGAGTCGGAGACTTTTCGTCTCATTAACTTTCCTCTTACTGGCTCCCTTCAACCTCTGTCTCTTCGCGGCACTGTTGCATCAGTCTCTTTTCTATCGCCACTTCAATGGTCACTGCTCCTCTGGAACTGTCTGCTTGCATCCCTCCACCACCACAGCAGGCACGCAGCACCCGTCTTAGCAACAAACTCAGCCCTTTTCTGTCCAACTCTTTAATGCAAGAGTTAACCGTTGCTCCAGTCATTCATGTATGCAACAGGTCAACTCTGGAATTGTCTCCATCTCTGTTTTTTTTACTGCCTACGGTCTCCAGTCTTTCATACACAGTGTGTCCAGGCATCTCGAAATGAACTGATCTTGAATTTGGCTCTGCTGTCGTTTTTTTCTTGGAGGGAGCAATTTGCAGGTCCTGCCCTTTGGTTCCTTCTTTCTTGCATAAAAAAAAATACTCGCATGTATAACCAGGTATTATTTACATGCTTACATTATTAGATTTCCTTGACTAATAGCTACCTCTCCATCAACTAGTCTACCTAGTAGTAAATCCACTGAAAGTGGGTTTAGGAGTTATGAAGGTGAGGAAGAAAGAGAGAGTATTAGCGGTGGTGAGTGAGTGAGAGAGATTGTGGTGAGAAAAAAGCGGTGGTAGTGAGACGGAGAGTATGGTAGAAGGGAATATAGTGGTGAGTGTGAGGGTGATGGAGGGAGGGAAGGTGGTGGTGAGGAAGATGGGAGGTGGTGAGTGTGAGGGAGGAAGGGTGGTGATGATGATGAGGGAAGATGTGTAAGCTATCAACTTCCATGTTATGGACGGTGTGTGTGTGAGAGACAACAGTAAACGGTTTATTGATACTGCAGGCCTCAGACTGAAAATATAGCCTACGGCTTTGATATATGGCAAACATGATAAGCGTTGGTGAATGGTAAAATATTTTATCATTTGATATTTACATTAATTTTAAATTTGATAATAGTTAAATGTGTGTGTGTGTGTGTGTGTGTGTGTGTGTTTCAGTGCGCGCGGGTGCGGTACGATATGTTTGGCGGCGCTTGCCTTGCAACGGCGCCGACGTGTCCGAATGCGTTCCTTTCACTTCGTCAAACCAATAATATTACTCAAGATTCTTTTCTCGATACTAGGGTCGTAAGTGTGGGAAATCGCTAAGGGTTGCACCGAATAGGGTTAAGCTTGGTATCCATCTTGTAACAGCCCTTTGAACTTTTTCAATCTTGTCTATGTGTTTTTTGAGATGAGGACTCCAGACTATTGATGCATATTCCAGGGTTGGTCTAATGAATGATGTTATTATCTTTCTTAGCATGTCTTCATTTATGTATGTAAACGCTATTCTCGTATTGGCAAGCAGTGTATACATGTTCCGAACCTTCTCACTGATGTGGTCAGCCGGAGATAGTCTGTTATTGACAATCACACCTAGGTCCTTCTCTCTTTCTGATGTGTGTAGGGTTTTATTTCCTAACATATAATCCCAATCAGGTCTTTTTCCACTTTTACCAAACTTGATTACATGACACTTGTCCACATTGAATTCAATTTGCCATGTACTACTCCATTCATGAAGTTTATTTAATTCTTCTTGTAGCTCTTTACAGAGTCTGTGTTAGTAATTCTCCTTTGTATTTTTGCATCATCTGCAAACATATTTAAATAGGTTTCATTTCCAGTGTTACTGTCTATATCATTTATATATACTAGAAACATAATTGGTGCCAGCACTGAGCCCTGTGGTACTCCACTAGTCACTTCTTTCCATGATGAGTAATTTCCCCTTAGTACTGTTCTGATTTTCCTTTTCATGAGAAAATCTTGCATCCAACAATACAGTTTGCCTCAAATTTCTCCTTGATGGTATAGTTTCCATAAAAGTTTTTGGTGCGGTACTGAGTCAAATGCTTTTCGAAATCTAAACAGATACTGTCCACCCATCCTTCTCTTTCCTGTAATATGTCTGTTACTCTGTCATAGTAGCTCAACAGATTAGTAACACATGATTTTCCTTTTCTGAAACCAAACTGTCTTTCTGTTATCATATTGTGTTCTTCTAGATGATTTACCCAAGCTTTTCTTATAAGCTTTTCTAATACCTTACTTACAACACTGGTTAGTGATACTGGTTGGTAGATAAGTGGATTTTGTCTATTTCCTTTCTTGAATAAGGGAACAATGTTTGCTTTTTCCAGATATCAAGTAGTTTACCTTGACTCAAGGATTTCTTGAAATTTCATCAGGACCATTTGCTTTTCCTTTGTCTAATTTACTTAGCGCCTCCTGTATATCTTTTTCTGATGTTTGTATATCTGGTAGTATGTGTGGGCATGCATGTTCCACATAATCCCTCTCAAAAATTTTTTCTTCTGTAAAAACTGATTGGAAATTCTTGTTTAGTGGTTCACAAATATCCTTCTCTTGTGTACAGGTGATTCCATTGTCCGTAATGGATTGTATTTTATCTTTTACTTTGGTTTTGCTTCTGATGTAGCTGTAAAATAGCTTTGGTTGATCACTACTTTATGATATCCTCCTCAAACTGTTTTTGGGCTTCCCTCCTTATTCTTGTATAATCGTTTCTTGCCTGTTTGTAATTATTATATGGCCTTTCACTATTGTGTCTTCTGTATCTATTCCACAACAAATCTCTTTTTTCTTTTGATTTTTTACATTCTGTATTGAACCATTTCTTTATTATCTTTTCTGCTTCTTTGTGCTGTGGGATATACTTCTGGCCTCCTATTTCATAAAGTTCACAGAATTTTTCATATATAGCATTTAAATCTTGTCCTCTAAGCTCCTTTTCCCAAGCTATTTCTAAGAATACTTCTTTAGGTCATGATACTTTCCTTTTTTATAGTTTAGACTCATTTTGTAACTTTCATTGCTGTTCTATATCTATCTATCTATTGCCAGACGCCTCAATCCCGTTTGGGGTGGCCACAAACAAATCGCCTCCAAGTCGCCCTGTCCCCCGCCATTTCACTACCCTGCTCCCAACTCACACCCCCCTCTCTCATATACCTCTCCACCCCATCCCTCCATCTCATCCTCGGTCTCCCCCTCCCTCTTCCACCCTCCACCTCACTCACATACACTCTCTTCGTCAGTCTTTCACCCTCCATCCTCTATGTCATATGCTGTTATCTATGTCATATGCAATCCTGAAGTTGCAATTTAGTACTGTATGGTCGCTTTTGCCGAATGGAGGGTGATATATTAAATTGTCAGTATCGTTTTCTTGCCTAGTGAATATGAGATCTAGCATTGACGGTACATCGAGTCCTCTTTTTCTGGTGCTTTTCCTTACATGCTGCATTAGGAAAAACTCTTGCACAAGCTTTTGGTCCCAACAGCTTTCTTGGCTTATTATGTCTAGAGTATTCCAATTTATGTTTGTATTAAAATCTCCAGTTAGTATAATTCTTTTTTATTTCTCTTCCATTTTATGTGGTAAGGCTCTTAAACTCTGAATAGTACTCTCCGCAAGGTCCTCATATTCGTCTCTTTCCCATGTGTTTGATCTGGGTGGCATGTACAAATTGACTACAATTACTTTCCCTTCAGATGTATTTATCTCTACTGCAATCAGTTCTACTTGTGAGGGTATGTCTAATTCTATTTCTTTGACTTTTAGATTTTTTTTAGTTAATATTATAATTCCTCCTCCTTTTTTTATGTTCCTATCTCTTCTCCATATATTATCCTATCTCTTCTCCATATATTATATTCCTCTAAGTTTAGGATGTCATTCGATATCCTTGGTGTTAATTTTGTTTCAGTTAAGCATATTATATGTGGTTCATTTTCTCTGACATAATCATTCATCTCTAATAATAGCTCTCCTATAATAATATCTCTCCTATAGTTATGTCTTTCTTGTTGACTTCCTTTCCTAATTTTTCTATTTCTTCCTTTTGCAAGTGCATCTGTTTCTTAATCTCATCAATTTCATTTTGAAAAGAAGTCTCAAGCCTGTGTACTCGCTCAACCAGTTTGTTATGAGTCTCCATTTCAACCAGTTCTTGGTAGAAATCATCGCCCGGCTTTCTACCTTTATCCCTTTTCTTTTCCAAATTTGCTTTACTAAAGTATGTGGCCATGTTGCAGTACTAAAAACACATATGGTACTTACATTCCCTGGGGCAGATTGTAGACTAAACAAAGATCAGCTGACTGTGCGCATTCTTACTCTAATTTGTTTTCTTTTCTGTTTGAACAAGTCCTGCTTTAATTTTTTTTTTTTTTTTTTTTTTTTTTTTTTGAACACCATTTGGTCTAACCTGGTACAGAGCTTGACCCATATAAAGATACAAATTTAGGTAATGTCTCTGGCCAGGTTGGCCGTGTATGGAGCGATGTCGGAGTGCGTCTGGTCTCCTCCGTGCCTTGTGTGTGTGTGTTCTTACCTACCTAATTGTATCTTTACAGGAATGAGTCAAGCTCGTACTGTCCCGTGTCTTAAACCATATTTATCGTACATATCCTTCAATTTGTGAATTGTTTTGGCGCACACTATTTCATTCGGCAGTGCATTCCATTGATCAATTGCTCTGTTTGGGAAACTGAATTTCCTTACGTCTTTATCTCCTCTCTTCTTATGCAGTTTTTTGCAGTGTCCTCTTGCTGATGCTTCTCCCTATGTTAAGTAATCATTTATGTCTATTTTCTCCTTCCCTGATATGCACTTATATAGCATCATCATGTCACCTCTTTTCCTTCTCTCCTGTAGTGTTGGTAGATTCAGTTTATTTAGTCTTTCTTCGTAGCTTAGGTCCCTTAAGCTTGGTATCCATCTTGTAGCGGCCCTTTGAACTTTTTCAATCTTGTCTATGTGTTTTTTGAGATGAGGACTCCAGACTACTGATGCATATTCCAGGGTTGGTCTAATGAATGATGTTATTATCCTTCTTAGCATGTCTTCATTTATGTATGTGAATGCTATTCTCATATTTGCAAGCAGTGTATACATGTTCCGTACCTTCTCGCTGATGTGGTCAGCCGGAGATAGTCTGTTATTGATAATCACACCTAGGTCTTTCTCTCTTTCTGATGTGTATAGAGTTTTATTTCCTAACTTATAATCCCAATCAGGTCTTTTTCCACTTTTACCAAACTTGATTACATGACACTTGTCCACAATGAATTCCATTTGCCATGTACTACTCCATTCATGAAGTTTATTTAATTGTTCTTGTAGCTCTTTACAAGAGTCTGTGTTAGTAATTCTCCATTGTATTTTTGCATCATCTGCAAACATATTCAGATAGCTCTCATTTCCAGTGTTACTGTTTATATCATTTATATACACTAAAAACATGATTGGTGCCAGCACTAAACCCTGTGATACTCCACTAGTCACTTCTTTCCATGATGAGTAGTTTCCTCTTAGTACTGTTCTCATTTCTCTTTTTATGAGAAAGTCTTGCATCCAACAAAACAGTTTGCCTCGAATTCCTCCTTGATGGTACAGTTTCCATAAAAGTCTTTGGTGTGGTACTGTGTCAAAAGCTTTCTTGAAATCTAAATAGATACTGTCCACCCATCCTTCTCTTTCCTGTATTGTGTTTGTTACTCTGTCATAGTAGCTCAACAGATTAGTAACACATGATTTTCCTTTTCTGAAACCAAACTGTCTTTCTGTTATCATACTGTGTTCTTCAAGATTGATTTACCCAAGCTTTTCTTATAAGCTTTTCTAATACAGTAGAAGTCCGATTTTTCGGCATCTATGGGACCAGGCAAGTGCCGAAATATCAAAATTGCCGAATTATCGAAAACCCTACCCACTCAGTACCTTATATGTTTCGGTGAACACTATCATCATTACTCATATCATTACAAATGTGTTTGGAGAGAGTACTGTATACTGTTTGATACTGTACAATACTGTAATGAATACAGTACTATACTGTACATGAATATGAAAAATAAAGAAATTAGTGAACATACTGTATATAAATGTAATGGTACAGTAGGCCTACAAGTTCACATGCACTTACCTAAACTTATAGTAGGTTCCTTATTTACATATGTACAATACAAGGGGCTGATTGGAGTCTGCTACTGCTGGAAGAAGTCCCCAGCACACTCGAATAGTAATTTCAGAGGTATTTCGGTACGAAGTTCACAAAGCACACAGAAGAATCAAGAGAAGTCGGCAGCAGCACGGCAACAACTCGGAAGAATGGCGGAAGAATGGCGAAACAGATTCTCTTTCCCATGCTAGACTCACTACATGTTTGTCCTCTCTTTATGCTACAGGAGAAAGAGCTAGCCTCTGAGCTTCATGGCAGTGGTAGACTCGTTCCATCACTTTCACTATCTCACTCACTAAGGCGGGTAAAGGCGGGCAGCTAGCTGGCGAGCCTCATGGAGAATTTCAAGACTGACGAAAAAAATCGGAGAATCTGCCGAACGATCGGAGATTTTCGTAAATAGGACTATTTCTCAAAACTGCCGAAATGTCAGATTTGCCGGGGAATTGGATGCCGAAATATTGGACTTTTACTGTACCTTGCTTACAACACTGGTCAGTGATACTGGTCGGTAGTTGAGTGGATTTTGTCTATTTCCTTTCTTGTATAAGGGAACAATATTTGCTTTTTTCCAAATATCAGGTAGTTTACCTTGACTCAAAGATTTCTTGAAAATTAAAAATAATGGTTTACTTAACTCCTTTGCACATTCTCGTAGTATCCAATATGAAATTTCATCAGGACCACTTGCTTTTCCTCTGTCTAATCTACTTAACTCCTCCTGTATTACTTTTTCTGCTATTTGTATATCTGGTAGTATGTGTGGACATGCATGTTCCACATAGTCCCTCTCAAAATTTTTTTCTTCTGTAAAAACTAATTGGAAATTCTTATTTAGTGCTTCACAAATATCTTTCTCTTGTGTATAGGTGATTCCCTCGTCCGTAATGGATTGTATTATATCTTTTACTTTGGTTTTGCTTCTGATGTAGCTGTAAAACAGCTTTGGTTAATCACTACTTTTATTTATTATATCCTCCTCAAACTGTTTTTGGGCTTCCCTCCTTATTCTTGTATAATCATTTCTTGCCTGTTTGTAATTATTATATGCCCTTTCACTATTGTGTCTTCTGCATCTATTCCACAACAAATCTTTCTTTTGATTTTTTACATTCTGTATTGAACCATTTCTGTATTTTCTTATCTGCTTCTTTGTGCTGTGGGATGTACTTCTGGACTCATATTTCATAAAATTCACAGAATTTTTTATATACAGCATTTAAATATTGTCCTCTAAGCTCATTTTCCCAATCAACTTCTAAGAAATAATTCTTTAGGGCTTGATAATTTCCCTTTTTATAGTTTAGGCTCTTTTTGAAACTGTCATTTCTATTAACTATGTCATATGCTATCCAGAAGTTATAATTTAGTACTGCATGATCGCTTTTGCCGAGTGGAGGGTGATATATTAAACTGTCAATATCATTTTCTTGCCTAGTTAATATTAGATCTAGCACTAAAGGTACATCAAGTCCTCTTTTTCTGGTGGTTTCCCTCACAAGCTGCGTTAGGAAAAACTCTTGCACGAGATCCAGGAGCTTTTGGTCCCAACAGCTTTCTTGGCTAATTATATCTAGAGTATTCCAATTTATATTTGTTTTAAAATCCCCAGTTAGTATAATTCTTTCCGATTTCTCTTCCATTTTATGTAGTAATGATCTTAAACTCTGAATTGTACTCTCTGCCAGGTCCTCATATTCGTCTCTTTCCCCTGTGTTTGATCTGCGTGGCATGTACAAATTGGCTACAATTACTTTACCTTCAGATGTGTTGATCTCTACTGCAATCAGTTCTACTTGTGATGGTATATCTAGTTTTATTTCATTGACTTTTAGATTTTTCTTAGTTAATATCATAATTCCTCCTCCTTTTTTTATATTTCTGTCTCTTCTCCATATATTGTATTCCTCTAAGTTTAGTATGTCATTTGATATCCTTGGTGTTAATTTTGTTTCAGTTAGGCATATTATTTGTGGTTCATTTTCTCTGACATAATCATTCATGTCTAGTAATTTAGATACCATTCCATCCACATTTGAGTACATCAACTTTATCATCTTGTTTATATACTTGTCATGACATGGTTTTACTACCTTCCTCCTTTTTATTCCATCCTGTTTGTGTACCACTTTCGTACCTGCAATCCTATTACTTTGTAAAAAAATTTCTTCTTCTCCTCTTCTGATCTTCCCTCATTTTTTGTTTTTGCTTCCTCCCTTTTCTCTTTCAGTAATTCCAGTTCCTCTTGTGTTAGGCATCTTTTTATCCATACATTTTTGAACTCCTCTTTTTCCATAAGATTCTTTGTATTTTTTAGTATCTCTTCCACAGTGTTTACACTCTGGAAAGTCACCTTTAGAGGTCTTGTCCTGCTTTTCTCGTATTTCCCTAACCTTTTGTGTTTCTCTATGTCTTTACTACAGATTTCCTCTGATACTTCTTTCAGTAAGCTCATTACATTTGCCATCTCCTTTTTGTCTCTTGTGATCCTGTTTTTTACTTCTTCCTCTTTTATACCAGTGATTACTATAGATTTGTTTATATCTACTGAATCTCTGACTAACTTTGGATTGTTTTGGATTATTCTTTTCACTTCCTATTTAATGCTTTTTTCCTCCACCCTTGTTTCTAAGTCTTTCTTTACTTTCATCATTTGAGCATACGTGGTTTCCACATCATTTTTGTAGCTTTGCACAGCTTCATTCACCTGTGTTATCTTCTCCTCAATATCACTGCTCTGGTCTATAAGACTGCTTACTTGCCTAATTGTCTCTGTGTGATTTTTGAACTCTTCCATAACACTCTCGTGATTGACTACTGTACTTGCCATTTCACTCATTTTCTTCCTAAGTGTACTCAATTCCACTGTTAGTTCACTGATGGTTGTGTCTTTCTTGTTGCCCTCCCTTCCTAGTTTTTCTATTTCTTCCTTTTGCAAGTGCATCTGCTTTCTTTATTTCATCAATTTCATTTTTGAAAGCCATTTCTAGTTTGTGTACACGTTCAACCAGTCTAGTGTGAGTCTCCACTTCAACCAGTTCTTGGTAGAAATCATCATTTTGCTTTCTACCTTTATCCCTTTTCTTTTCCAAATTTGCTTTGCTAAAGTATGTATCCATTTTGCAATACTAAAAGTACAGAGTATGTACTTACATTCCCCGTGCTGCTGTTTTCGTTTTTCGTTTTTAAAGGCTCCAACATGCTTGCATGTGTCGGCCTTGGTCACCTAATGGCGGCTCTCCACGCTGCACGATCCATTGCAGCCTCCCTGTTCAGTCCCTTAACCCTAAGGTCACACTTAATGACCTCGTCCCATGTCTTTCTCGGTCTACTCCTCATAACCCCACCCCCAATATTAACACTTCTCACCCTCCTCACCCAATTATCATCCCCCATCCTCTCCACATATCCAAACCACCTCAATCTACCTCTCCTCATCACAACAGCAATACACTCCAGTCCCATCCTACCTCTCAACTCTTCCATCGTAAACCCAGCCCCTCCAGGCTTTGGACACAGGGACGCACTGCACATCCACCTAATCATTGTCATTTCTGTAAGTCTGAGCCGGCGAATATCTTCCTCCTTCACTGCCCAGGTCTCACTGCCATACAGCATTACATTCCTAACACATGCTGCATACAAAGATCCCTTAGCACGTAGGGAGAGCCCTCTCAATGTCAGGAGAGGCAAGAGCTCCCTGAACTTCTTCCAACCAGTTCTCACCCTAGCCACAGAGCTAGCTCCAGCCCCACCTCCAGCACACAACATATCTCCCAAATAACAAAACTCTTCCACACACTCAAGAGATTCACCAGCAAATTCAATCCTTTCATGTCTAACAATCTCCACCTGCTCACCCCGGCACGCCGTACACATAAAATCAGCATTATCTCGCAGTCTACCTCTGATACCACTACATCTCTTATGCACCCATTTATCACACACACCGCACAAGATGGAATTACTTCCCACGCCCTTGTGGCAAACTGCACATGGCCACTCTCCCTCGTCTTTGACAGTACCGCCACGAACCCTAGATATCATCACTTTTGTTTTATCTGCATTTACCCTTAAACCCTTTTGCCCCATACCATCTCTCCATTTCCTAAACCTTTCATCCACCTCCCTTTCATTCTCTACAATCAACACCAAATCATCAGCATACAACAACTCCCACGGGAGTCCGTTTCTAAAGTCACGTGAAAAGGCTTCAAGTACCATGATAAACAACATTGGACTCAAGACTGACCCCTGATGCACACCAACATTCACGGAAAACTCATCACTCAAATCTCCATTCACTCTCACCTGGGTGTGAGCACCCACATACATGGCCATAACCACCCTAACCAGCCACTCCTCCAAGCCAAGCTTTCTCATTGCCCACTTCACCACCTCTCTAGGGACTCTGTCAAAGGCCTTTTCCAAATCAACAAAAACAAAATAAAGATCCCTTCTCCTACCAATATATTTTTCCTGAAGCTGTCGAACAATGAATATGGCATCAGTGGTCCCCATACCTGGCATAAACCCAAACTGCATCTCATCAATATTCACTCTTTCTCTAATCATACCTTCTAAAACTCTCTCCATTACCTTCATTATCTGATCTAAAAGCTTTATACCTCTATAATTTCCTCTTTCCAGGGCATCACCCTTCCCTTTATGCACATTTACAATTACACTCTTCAGCCAATCATCTGGGACAACACACTCATAAATAATCCTATTTATCAGGTCAGTGACTAAACTCACCCCTATATCGCCTGAGGCCTTCAACATTTCAGCAGTCAACCCAGACACACCTGCTGCCTTCCCCACCCTCATCCTGCCTATTGCCTCACTCACAGTAGCAGTATCAATCAAAGCCCAAGGGCCAGACACTGGATCTGTTGGCTCCAAACCTTCCCTGTCCCAGTCAAACTCCTCATTCAACAACCGGTTATAATGCTCTCTCCATGCATCTTTAATATCCTCACTGTTCACCACTACCCTTCCTTCCTCATTCTTCACACACTGCTCACCTATGATATCCCGATTATCCCTCTTCACCTGACCTGCCACCCTAAATATATTTTTCCTTTCCCCATCATTTAGGATATCAAGTAATTGTCTCTGTGACTCAGACTTTGCCCAGTATACCTCTCTTCTAGCCCTACGCTTAGCAGCCAAATATTCCTCTTTGCTACCACCCTTCTTCCATTCCCAGAAAAGCCTTCTTTTCTCCTTAATTGCAGCTTCTACACCCTCATCCCACCACCAGGTTACTTTATGTCTTGGTGGTCCTCTTGTCCAGCCACATGTTACATCAGTAACTCTCAAGAAATTGTTTTTGAGGGCTCTGTACTGTTCATTAACGCCTCTGTCTACAGCTCCCTGTTCAGCCACCACTCTCCTCAACTCGCTATAGAAGGCATCCCTTACTACTTGGTTTTTCAGCTTCCATATTTTCCTCCTAGGTACATAAGTCCTCTTTTTCATCACTTGTTCTTTAAGCACCATATCACAAATCAATAGTTTGTGCTGCTGCACACACTCCTCACTTCCTATAACTTTAACATCCCTCACTAACCTCCTATCGACCCTCCTAACCAGAAAATAATCTATCTGACTGCTATTTCCCCCAGACTCATACGTAACTAATCTACTGCTGCTGTAGTCTAAACAAACCTCAGATGACTGAGCGCATTCTTTCGTTTTGGTTCTGTTTTCTGTTTGAACAAGTCTTGTTTAAACTTATTATTTTTCTTTTATTAATGAAAAATCATTTAGTCTAACCTGGTACAGAGCTTGACTCATACAAAGATACTAATTTAGGTAATGCCACTGGCAGTGTTGGTTCGGTACGGAGCTCCGATGTCACACGTCTGCCTCGATTGACTCCCTCTGTTCTTACCTAATTGTATCTTTACAGGAAAGAGTCAAGCTTGTACTGTCCCGTGTCTTAAACCATATTTATCGCACATATCCTTCAATTTGTGAATTGTTTTGGCACACACTATTCCACTGATCAATTGCTCTGTTTGGGAAACTGAATTTCCTTACGTCTTTATCACCTCTCTTCTTATGCAGTTTTTTGCAGTGTCCTCTTGCTGATGCTTCTCCATATGTTAAGTAATCATTTATGTCTATTTTCTCCTTCCCTGATATGCACTTATATAGCATTATCATGTCACCTCTTTTCCTTCTCTCCTGTAGTGTTGGTAGATTCAGTTTTTTTAGTCTTTCTTCATAACTTAGGTTCCTTAAGCTTGGTATCCATCTTGTAGCGGCCCTTTGCACTTTTTCAATCTTGTCTATATGCTTTTTGAGATGAGGACTCCAGACTACTGATGCATATTCCAGGGTTGGTCTAATGAATGATGTTATTATCCTTCTTAGCATGTCTTCATTTATGTATGTGAATGCTATTCTCATATTTGCAAGCAGTGTATACATGCTCCGTACCTTCTCGCTGATGTGGTCAGCCGGAGATAGTTTGTTATTGATAATCACACCTAGGTCTTTCTCTCTTTCTGATGTGTATAGGGTTTTATTTCCTAACTTATAATCCCAATCAGGTCTTTTTCCACTTTTACCAAACTTGATTACATGACATTTGTCCACACTGAATTTCATTTGCCATGTACTACTCCACTCATGAAGTTTATTTAATTCTTCTTGTAGCTCCCTACAAGAGTCTGTGCTAGTAATTCTCCTTTGTATTTTTGCATCATCTGCAAACATATTCAGATAGCTCTCATTTGCAGTGTTACTGTTTATATCATTTATATACACTAAAAACATGACTGGTGCCACCACTGAACTCTGTGGTACTCCACTAGTCACTTCTTTCCATGATGAGTAGTTTCCTCTTAGTACTGTCCTCATTTCTCTTTTTATGAGAAAGTCTTGTGTGTGTGTGTGTGTGTGTGTGTGTGTGTGTGTTTCTTACCTGATTGTATCTTTACAGGAACGAGTCAAGCTCGTACTGTCCCAAGTATTAAACCAATTATATCATACATATCTTTAAATTTATGAATAGTTTTGGCACACACTACAGGCATACCCCGGTTTAACGATGTAACTGGTTAGGTAAAACCCCATCGCTAGGCTGGGTATCGTATATCGGGGTACTTTTAACATGTAAAGTATCGTGATGTGCAGTGTTTAACAGCCTTGGGTTTCCCCCCAAACCAAGCCCAAAACCCACCCAAATGAGCCCAAAAATAAGTTTATGGCCAACCTAAATGGCCTAACAGCTGTCAAGGAAGCTAACCTCCACCTAACACCTGTAAATAACTCACTAAAACCAATAAATAAAATCTGAAAATCACCAAATATAAGTCTGGAAAATATCAAGCTTAGTAAACTGTACCCCAAAATGATAATGTTCACCCCACCTATGGCTAAAACACATTAATCTAAGTCTAAAAACAGTCTATAAATCAACCTCAATACACAATTTTAGTCTAAAATGTCATTAAAATTGGTTTAAAAAAAAATCAAACCCATCATTCAACTGGGGTTTGGCCATCATTAGGCAAGGTATGGTGATATTTCTACCCCCATCATCATGCCGGGGTATCACATATCAAGGTATTACTGCAATGAGAAGAGCTGTACAGTATGTCGAGAACCTTCCCACACAGAATTGTACTCTACAGAGGAACAAATAAATTCCCTGTATAAAGTAAACAACTGGGCAAGGGTAAGGAAGGCACAGAGTGGTCTCCATCACCAAGGAATAAAGATGAGCAGGGCCTCATCTCTGAATTCCTCAAAGCCATCAGCAACCTCAGGCACTGCACCATCATTGTTGTCAGAAACTGGCTCAGGTGCACAATTATGATTATTTTTAGTCGAATAATATGCAATAACAAGAGGAGTGCAGATTTTCATTTTGCTGTGATAATAAAGACAGGTTACCAAATAAAAATGAAATACTACTCACACATGTGGCTCACCAGGGGAGTTGAGGTCAATGACTGCATACAGTACTGAGTCCGGGACTGGTACTGGTAGTCTGTGTCGCCATCATAAATGCAACGAACTCGATGACACTTCACAAACCTCCACCATGGTATAAACTGAAATGAAAAGCCAAAGTAGCTACAAATAAAAACCAATACATCATAAATCAGCAAAGGCAAAGTACAATTTTAAGCTGTGATGTAAAGGAAGTAGCTTCACTGTGGACAAAAAAATTCACCCATCCATCCATCCATCCATAAATAACAACTCACTAGTGCATGCCTGCAATAATTTAATTAATAGCCTTTCCATCACAATATGATTGCAAATACCATCATCTCTGTTTTCATAGTTATTCAGCCCATAATGACCGATCCTGACCAATGCCACAAAAAGTACTCTTGCAGTTTCACGCGTTAGGATTTTTAGCAATCTTGTGCAGTTGCATTGTGCAAAATCATCAACATTTTTAATTTTTCTGACACTCTCTAGAATTACCTAATCAGATGCAAATAGAATTGGGTCAGTATCTATTACTGCCCTTATGGATGATATGAACAAATGATTTTCAAGTTTATGAGTCGCAATTTCCAACAATTTTGTACCATCACATTGTATACAATCAATATAATTTTGTCTGGTATTATTCTGACACTCTGTACTTACCCCTAACCAAATGGAAAAATAACTGGGTCGATAATCATTAAACGAACAGACACAGCCTAACTTTTATTACTGATTCACCAACCCATCAGGAGCGTCCAGGCTTGGGGCTACATCATTGTCCTGTCATTATAGGATAACCATTCCCTAACCAAGGAGCACCATTTTTTTTTTTCCTTCTTTTTTAAGGAACCACAGGCCACAAAAATACAACCCCAATCACCAGCTTTCAACCCCTAAATCACCCCCCAAGATTTCACTCTTCTTCTCCAATGCTATATTTCTTACTTTGGTCTTGAAACTAATTAATGGTAGAATATTAACGTGTTATACATAAGTGCGATGATTTGCCGGTCAAAGCTGTCCTGCCGTCCACCATCTTCCATTTAGAGGTCAGGGAGGGGACTGTGGGGCGTTTTTAAAACCAGGAGTACTATTTCGCGGTTATATCGGTCTTAGAACATGAAGGCGTCCCTCTCCATCGCCAAAATATATACGTACGGCCTAAATGGGATGCAAGCTAACCAGCCCTAAAGATCCGTCTGAAATTTCCATCACCCAGTTTTCGACACATCTCACAATATTACATAAATTAAACAACACCAATTTACTCTCCACAATGTCTGTAATTGGCACAAGTGCTTACATCAGCTTTAAATGAGAAAAAACAGGTATGCGAGTCTATTAGGTCCAGCGTTTCTCACCTGCATAAACGACGTTGACGACCATAGGCGACACGCAACGGGGATCTCAATATAATGGGTGCGGGTTCATATAATATCTCCAATCGTTTAACTATACATTAATAATTATTCGGCAAAATTATGTCATTTTTCCAGCTAATTCTTTCTGCAATATATAAATGATATAATGTACGGGTATATTCATTATTAGCGAAAGGATTTTGACCCACTGCCTGCCACTGAAGAGTAGCGAAATGGTGGGGCGTGCGTATGCCCCACTGTCGCCATATTGAAACACAACCACTCCTCGCCTCTATATTATGTGTGTACTTGTTTGCATGCATGTGTGTGTGTGTGTAATTCACCGGGTTAATTCACCGGGTCGGTCAGGATCACTTGATGGTCGTGATCGTCAGCTTTTACCCTCCCGGAAGGGAGCTGACAGCTCATATAGTCCGATCTAAGGGCAAGGCTGTGACCTTCACACACGCACACACCCGTCCCCTTGCTCAAGGGGGACAGTAACCACCCACTTCGTCAGTGAAACTTTTCGCAACCTGAGCGAGGCGCGAACTCCCGTCCACCAGTTGGCAAGCGGGAACGTTACCACTGCACCAGCGAGCGGTGTGTGTGTGTGTGTGTGTGCTAATGGGTTTATTTTAAGAGTTTTTGCCCTATGGGGCTTTAGTCCTAGTGAGCCTTGTCCAACACGAGAGAGAGAGAGAGATGTGGTACGGCAAAATCCCTCTAGCCCCTCCAAAAAAAAATTTGAGTTCCCCCTCTACCAATATCACCATCACCATTAAGTGTGCCCTCCTTATCTGTTTTAAGCACAGTTTTAGTAACAAGCGCTCTAAATAGTGCAAAGAACATCATCTGCTTATAGGTCAGAGTTTATCCCAAACACCAAGAAATAGCCCAGTGGTCGCTCTACTCGTCTAAATATAGCCCAAAAACACACCCCGTAAATCCTCAATATTTTGTATTGGAAAATAAGCAAAGATAATTATCAAAAACATCGGTAAATGAGTAAAAATATGCCTGTCAATACATTTATTACATTTTAAATTGTAATGCTGTGTTTTTAAGGCGACTTCTCGTCGTAAAAACACTAGCTACTGAAGCGGGGTCCTCTTTCTAGACCGGAAGTAAAGCATTAACAAAGGAACAGGACATAAAAACCAGGCAGTATACCTTAACACATCTATTACCTAGATCCTACTTGTAACAATACACATAGAATGATATTCAAGATACAGGGAGACAGAGATACAGAGTTAACACTTGGCTCTACAGAGTAATCATATAAACTACAATAATCACACAGGGAGATTGTGAGTTTCCTTTAACAGGGTTTATATGTCACTTGGAGACAGTATATAAATGGGATTGTTCACTTTAGGAATACACAAGATTGGGGTCTGGTTTGGGAATATTACTATAAAAGAGATAGGGTGCGGATAGCGACATTCGACTCTGTGACCTTGTCACGGAGACACGTACACTTAGCTTTTAACTCGCCCGCGCCCCTACCTCGATGTTCATAGAAAACTCTCTGGTTCTTTTATATGGGGAGGGACTAGGATAATTCACAAAGTTCACTTTCTGCCCTGTTATCATTGAGTTCTGATGGGCCACTATTTACTATGGTTTCTTATGGAGTCACTGTCACTGTTTTCCCTGTTTCCTGGGTACTTGCTATTACACTCGTAGGTGGGGTACAGGGAGGCTCCCCCGTCTGGGGCCTCGACCTGGAAGGCGGCCCTCGTACTAGGGCCTCGCCGGTGGGGTGCAGGGAGGCCCTTTGGTCTGGAGGCCTCGACCTGATAGGTGGCCCTCGGGGCTGGGACCAAACAGCCGGAGTATTCGGGCCTGCTTCTTCCGACTCCGGGGAGTGAGGGAGCCCGAATCACCTTCGTCGGGAGTTGGAGAGTCTGGCCTGGGTGTCCTGGGACTGCGGGCACCAAGGGGGAGAGGCTCCATCAGGACTGGACTGCGGCAGCGTCTCCTACGGGGCTCGGACAGGAACAAGGAACTCCCGGGTGTGGGCGGTAAGCCTGATATCGGGCCTTGCCACCACTCTAGTGTTTCCTCCGGGACTATATTCCCGGATGGCGACGAAGGGCTCCCCGAAGGGAAAGAGGCTGGAGGAGGACTCACGTTGCCCGTGGCCTCTTGGGTGTGTTTGGAGGCCGGAACCTGGGGTCTCTTTCCCCTATCACACACTCTGGCTGTAGCCGTGAATTTGCCCGGCGTACGGGGGACGCCTATAGGGTGATTGGGGTCGCCCTTTCGCCGCGGCTTGGGACCGCTGGCGTGGTGTTGCTCCCATAGTAGGGGACAAGCCGGAGTGAGGGGCACAGAGGCCACACTCTCTCCAATACGGATTGAGTCTACCTTTAGGGAATTCTCTACCCTGGTACGTGCCCCGGTCGGAGCCGAGTGTCTACCCGTACGAAAAACAACTGCCAGGCGAACGCGGTTGCCCGCATGCTGCGGCTTGGGACCGTCCACGGGGTGTTGTTTCCGTAATAGGGAAGCGCTACACGTACGGTAGCAGGGGCTCTTTACCCTGATCCGTATTCTGGCCGTAGCTGGGAGCCGATCGGCTCCAACAGGAACATCTGCCGGGCAAACGGGTTCGCCCTCACGCTGCGGTTTGAGACCATCCACGGGATGTTGCTCCTGAAGGGGAGAACAGCAGGAGAGGGATGCACTGGGGCAACTCTCTCTCCCTAGTGTGTTAAGGCCGGGGCCTGGGGTCGCTTTCCCCTTCACACTTTCTATTAGGCCGTAGCCTGGGGTTGCCTTCCCCTTTTTACTTTTTATTAGGCCGTAGCCTTGGGCCTCTTGCCCTTGGGCCTCCTGTCCTAGAGGTTGTAACAAAGCCATCAATACGGTGTTACCTGGGACTGAACTTGATTCAGTCCCACCCCTATTCTGACGACCATTGCTCCGCCCTCAATGTGGTCTACTTTCTCTGATCACCTGGGGTTGGGACAATTGCGGGGAACAAGGGCCTAGGATCGTGATGTCCTGGTGACCCTCTTGAACGGGGTCACTAACCCCACCGTTGTGTCCTCCTGGGGTGGTGGTGCGATGGCGGCCCGGTGGTGGGGTGGGAGGTGATGAGGTGGGAGGTCCGGCGGCGGGCACGGCGGGCATTTTATAAATCAATATTTATGCAAAACAGGAGTCTGTTAAGGCGAGAATGTCGATCTAAAGGCGAAACACTTCCTCTGACTTTAGCACAGTTTCACTCTGAGTTCTGATTTTTTAATTGAGTTAAATTTATCTTTCTAATCGGATTTCAGATAATCAGGTGTATATGGACCTGCATGGTGATAAAAATTGTAATATTTTCCAATTAAAAGTGCAGATTCTGTGCCGGTTCGGTAAATGACTGCCGATTCGGTAATTCGTCGCATCAGAGCGGGAGTCCCTCTGCCTCTTCCTCCTTGACCTTCTCATGAACACACTTCTATGGCTTCTTCATCCTCTTCCCAGTTCCTCTCTGATCTTAAGCAATGCTGATGATATCTGCATCCACTCCCACTTCCCTGCCACGCATCAGCATTTAGTTAAGTTTAGCCAGGCTGCCTCTGCTTGTGGAGTAATCATCAACATTGCCAAAAACTAAACTCTCTCATCCACTCACAGGCTTGCCTGTGCAATCGTCACCTTCATAGGATGCCATCTCGAAGTAGTTCAGAACCATAATTCTCTCTGCATCCCTCTCTCCTCTCTCTTCAACCCCTTCCAATATGCCTCCTCCCTCTGCACTTGACTCCCCAACAGATTCGACCTCATTGGCATCTGCACTAGTAGCTCGCAGGGGGTCAGCATATCCGAAGCTCGCGCGTTTTTTTCTATCTATCTATCTATTGCCAGAAACCTCAATCCCGTAAGGGGTGGCCACAAAAAAATCGCCTCCATGTCGCCCTGTCCCCCGCCATTTCACTGCCCTGCTCCCAGCTCACACACACCCTCCCTCATATTCTTCTCCACATCATCCCTCCATCTCATCTTCGGCGTTTCACTTATTGTATATTTGCTCTCTTCTTGATTGTCATGCCACTCATCTCTCCCTTAACAAATCCGGCCTTGAAGTGGTACAAAATCGATCATGCGTCACATTCTTCACTGTCCTAGGTCAGCCAGAGTAGTTACTTGTCATACTCTTACCAATTTCTGCTTGGTCTTCAGTGACATCGTTCCCCCGAGAGGTGAGACTTGTACTGGATATAAATACAGCCTTTTTTTTTTTTTTTTTTTTTTTCTTGCTAGTTTCTGTCAGCATTTCCTTTCTCATCCTTATGTTTTAGAGGACATTTCACCCTCTTTCCTGATTTCCATCGCCCTTGACTCACCGGAACAATTGCTATAGTACACATTACCACACCCCGTCCTTTATCTTTAATCTGAGACACAAGCTCGCATACTGTTCCACTGCTTTTATTTACATTAGACTTGGGCATGCACACGTCACTTTTCTCCCTGTCACATCATATCAAAGAATCATGGTCAGAGAAACATACCAGACCTCTCACAGCATAGGAAGAGAGAGAGAATTAAGTAAAGTCTGGTCCACAATAAGAATATTAAATAATAAAGGCCCATACATCCCTGTGACCACCCTGCAGGTGAACAACACCATTTATGACGAGCCCGTGGACGCTGCTAACATCCTTGCCAGAAGTTTTTCCCACGTAAGTAGCTCAGCCAATTATGACCAGCATTTCCAACATCATAAACGCAAGGCTGAGCTACAGTTAATAGACTTTGCCACAGAGGACCAAGACTCCCCGTACAACCAAGAGCTTACGCTAGATGAACTGCTCCTTGCCCTTAAATCCTGTAAAGACACCAGCCCTGGACCAGACACCATCACGTATGGTATGATCCTGCATCTTAATCAGGACAACCTGATTAAGATGTTAGCATTGTAAAATGAGATTTGGACGTCTCGAACGTTCCCAAACTCATGCCACTTAGCGCAAATCATACCGATACCCAAAGAGGCTGGTCATCTTATGAATCCCACTTCATTTCGTCCTATTGTGTTGACTTCTTGTGTATGTAAGGTCATGGAACGAATGGTTAATAATAGGCTTCTTTTTGTTTTAGAGTCGAAGAATTTGTTAAATGATCAACAGTGTGGCTTCCCTAAAAACAGAAGTTAATTAGATCATTTAATGAATTTGGAGCATTGTATTGCAGAGGCATTTGCCAATAAAGAAATCATGATGGGGATGTTCTTGGAATTCATAAAGCCTCTGACATGACATGGCGACACGGTATACTAATGAAGTTCTATGCTTATGGTTTAAGAGGTAATTTGCCTATTTTTATTTCAAATCTCCTAAGGGACAGAACGTTCTCTGTCAAATTGCCCCGTAACGTAACATCGGATATATTTATCCAGGAAAACGGAGTGCCGCAGGGAAGTGTTCTAAGTCCCACTTTATTTAGTATTATGATCAATGATATTGTGGCATCAGCTCCTATCCTGAGGAATCTTAACCCGCCCCGTCCCGACGACGTATGGGTACGTCACCACGATTTGCATTTGCCAGTCCCGGCGACGTACCAGTACGTCGTGCAATTGCAAGGTACCTAATTTGCACAATTTTCAATTTTCGCACGTGATTTTTCGTATGTATACACAGGACACCTTCCTCTATTCCTGTACAAGATACCAAGCAGGGACAATGCCTTACACTGCATAACCTCCCCCCTCCCCCCCTCACGCCATTGTCTTGGCAAAGGACCTGTTACCAGTGACCTGGCTAGTAAAGTTATTCAGGGCCAGAGTGATTCCCCAATCGATGACAATGTGGAGGACAATGTTTACATAGCATTAGAAGAAGAAACAGCCAGAAATAATGATCAGGTAGTGTGGCAAAAATAGGTCAGGTATGGTGATTAGTTAGTGAGTGAAACAATGCTTATAATGCCTTTATTACTGCTTGAAAACCAATATACTGTCATACTACATATACATTCGTACCAAGTAAATAAATAAACACCATTTATGAGTGGATAAAATAGTTACCCTCCCATAGAACTCGTTTTCTTTGGTGCCAGCATGTTAGAAAACCCACTCAGGTAAGGAGGAACTCCTACCTGGATTGGGCACTTTAAACCTCAGGTGAGCGATTTCTCTATGAATTTTCGATGTTTCTCACCAAAAGCGAAGGTTTTAGCCAAAAAAAAAAAAAATCGAAAATACCTCGGGACTGGGGGATGTCGGAGGTGCGGAACACCTCGGGACGTGACGGGTTAAATACTCGCTCTATGCTGATGATTGTGCAATATGGCACTCTTCCCATAATGCACAATTTTCGGTTGGCAGGATTCAAGCAGCCCTTGACTCCGTCCACCAATGGGCCTTGCAGTGGGCATTTAAGTTTTCTGTCCCTAAATGTGCTGCTGTAGTCTTCACTAATTGTAACGTCCCTAATTTGTGCTTAACTTTGGATAATCAGGTGGTACCTTTTCAAAATTCTGTAAAGTTTTTGGGAATACATTTTCATCATCGTTTGAACTTCAAAATTCATGTTAATAATTTGATTGCTCGTTGTGATAAACCTTTAAATGTCCACAAGTACCTAGTGGGTACTACATGGGGTTCCAGCAGAAAACCTTTATTAATGGTGTAGAAGTCCCTTATTCGTTCAAAGCTAGACTATGGCTCTCGGGTGTATGACTCGGCATCTGATGCCTCACTGAAAGGATTAGATGTGTTGCAGAATATGTTTGTCAATGTGTCTTAGAGCTGTCCGGCATACCCGTGTAGCTCGTATGGATGTGGAGGCAAATGTGCCTCCCCTCCGTATTCGCTGTGACCATCTGGCTTGGTCCTATGGACTTAGAACATTTAGGAAAAGCAATATCGACAATGTGGCCTGTACCCCCCTGCGTCAATACCACCACTTTCTGCGAGGGGTGCGTCAGCCACTTGCCGTTTGCCTCAACTTACTGAATGAGGAGCTTGGTGTGGACCTCAGTGACTGACAAGTTGGTGTCAAAAAATATAGCACCTTGGGAGCCATCCGGCTTTACAGTGGATGTATCATGGCTTGCAGCACCAAAGGCCAAGGCGCCGGAGGCGAAGGTCCACCGCTTGTTTCGTAACATCATCATTCGTCACTTGGAGTCCCACCAATTGTACACAGACGGCTCCAAGTCGAATGAATGTTGGGTGCAAGTGTGTGGTCGACTGAATGTGCACTCAGGTATCGGTTGCCAACTCATACATCTCTGCTTACCTCTGAACTTTTTGCTATTGACAAAGCCATAGACTATGCTCTCAGCTCTAGGCATGACTCATGTGTCATATTTTCGGATTCAAAATCAGCCCTTCAGGCAATTGCATCTTGTACTACGGAGTCTCACGAGATCCAGGGCCGCATCGTTAATAAGTTGCATTCGTGCAACAAGTCATCCACGTCGATCTGGGTGCCTGGTCATTGTCTTATCAATAGCAATGGGCAGGTTGACTTACTTGCAAATTCGGTTGTAGAGCTCGAGGAGACTTGGGACGTTCCTCGTGATCTACGGTCGAGTCTCTCTCTCGGAAAGAAATCAATAAATCTTCTGTGGCAAGGTCAGTGGACCAGACTAAATATTTGATTGTGTAAGCAGTACCTGGGCGACTGGGACACTGCCAACCGTCCCAGTCGCCTGGAAGAAAAAGTGTTGGCTCCTCTACAGCTTAATGCCATCATGTTAACGCATATGAAACCTTATATGGAAAGACGATTCTCACCGCATTTTGTCATCTGTGATGAGGTGTTATCTATCAATCATATCACCCTGCGCTGTCGGCGATTTATTCGTGGACACGCTTCAATTATAAATTACTGCGGCACAGCAGATGTCCCCTTCACCCTTTCCACCATCCTGGGTGATGGGGACATTGTTATGACTGATGAATTGATGGTTTTCTTGAGAGTGACCGGACTGATTAGAGTGATGTGACTTTTTTACTATCTGGTTATGGTTTTTATTGATTAGAAATATGCATATATTGTACTATTATTTAGGGTTGACAGTTGATATAGTTCCTCCTCTCACTGACCTAATTCTCATATTGATGTCCCCTAAATTAAACTCCGTTCCTCGACTGACAGTCACCAGCTGATGGGTGCAAGTGTGCAATATAGAATGGTATTGGGCACTTGCAGTCGATGGTGGTCCGTGTGGCGAGGTTCTTCACTTTTTGTACATTTTAGGAAAATACATTATACCATCTTGATTAAGTTATCCTAATTAGGGCCGACAGCTGACGTATATG
This sequence comes from Coenobita brevimanus, assembly GCF_032717465.1. Classification (NCBI taxonomy): domain Eukaryota; kingdom Metazoa; phylum Arthropoda; class Malacostraca; order Decapoda; family Coenobitidae; genus Coenobita; species Coenobita brevimanus. The sequence goes on along the minus strand of NC_137060.1, from coordinate 14,987,423 downwards.
AAACTGTTCCTGACTCGTCTGGTTCCCTTTCATATATTGATGTCCCTATAATAGGTTGTGCCTCGACTGACAGTCAGCGGGTGATGTGTGCAAGTATGTAATGTAGAAGGGCATTATATACATGCAGTCGATGGTGTTCTGTTAGTCGAGGTATTTTTACCATTATGTAGATCTAGCTATCTGTCGCTGTAAAATTTAGTATAGTTTAGCGATTTCCCTGTCAGGTGATTACTTTTAGGGATTCTAGATTAGGTTTTTCTTTATAAGGTCTAAAAATATAAAACAAAGAAATATATATATATATATATATATATATATATATATATATATATATATATATATATATATATACTGTATATATATATATATATATATATATATATATATATATATATATATACTGTATATATATATATATATATATATATATATATATATATATATATATATATATATATATATATACGTGTGAATGAAAGTGTGTCTGTATATTTGCATGGAAGTGTGTGTGTATGTGTGTGTGTGTACGTATATATATATATATATATATATATATATATATATTAAAATGCCCGCCGCCGGACCACCCCCACCCCCCCACCCCACCACCGGGCCACCACCACCCCACCACCCCAGGAAGAGACAACGTGGGGGCTTATGACCCAGGGCAAGAGGGTCACCCACCCACCACTGACCTGTGCCTCTTTTCCCCGCAACTGCCCCGACACCAGGTGAACCAGGATCGGAAACAACCTCACAGGCGGGACAACCATCGACAGCAGTGGGGTGGGACTCAACAAGAGTCAGTCCCTAGTAGCATTTTGGTGACGACCATAGTTACACTCCTCAAGGGCAGGAGGCCCTTCAGTGAGCCACGAGGTGTCCCTACCTCTGCCACGTCCAGGGCAAGAGGCCCTGCAGTGTGCCACGAGGGAGCAATACCCTCTGCCACATCCAGGGCAGGAGGCCCTTTGGTGCGCCACGAGGGGCCAGTACCCTCTGCCACATCCCGGGCAGGAGGCCCTACAGTGTGCCATGAGGGAGCAATACCCTCTGCCACATCCAGGGCAGGAGGCCCTTTGGTGCGACACGAGGGGCCAGTACCCTCTGCCACATCCCGGGCAGGAGGCCCTACAGTGTGCCACGAGGGAGCAATGCCCTCTGCCACATCCAGGGCAGGAGGCCCTTTGGTGTGCCACGAGGGGTCAGTACCCTCTGCCACTCCAAGGGCAGGAGGCCCTAGTAGAAAGCGAAAAGTGGGTCCCAGGGTATAGCAACCTGGTGCCACGGCTGTGACAGAGACAGGAGAGAGAGTCGCCTCTGTGCTTCCCTCCCTGTATGTAGGAGAGGACACGGTCTCCGTGTGCACTCCACCTTCCGCGTTCCCCTGTGGGAATAGCTTGACACTACCCGGGAGAGTTGCCCCGAAGGTGTCACCAGAGTGGAGGCAAAGTCTGAGACCAGACCTGCCTCCCACTCCTGGGAGATTTCTGTCTTCCCCAGGCACCAGCAGGAGACGAGGCCGTAGCCCAACCCCGATGGTGCGTCCCCTGGCAGACCACTGCAGCCCCAGGACCCCCAGGCAAGCCCAGCAGACTACAGGCGAGGGTAACTCTGACCCCCTCACCCCACGGAGCCACTGATGCTAGACCCGCCTCCTCCAACTGTTTGGCCCCAGCCTCGAGGGCCACCTCTCAGGTTGAGGCCCCCAGACAGGTGGGCCTCCCTGCACCCCACCGACGAGACCCTGAGGTAAGGGTCTACCTTCAGGTCGAGGCCCTCAGACAGGAGGGCCTCCACGCAACTCACCGACGGACCGGACCCGGGCAGTGACTCCCCTGCGGGTAGTGTGTTGCTCGCCACAGGCAGAGTCCCCCTGAGGTCCTCCCCCTCGAACAGAGTGACAGAGTGAATCAACCCAGGAAACACGGGTAAATCAGTGACGCCCCTTAGACCTAAGTAAACCCGGGAAAGAGGAACAATGAACAGTGACAGAGTGACAGAGTGTGATCCATATGAAACCAGCGCCTAATGTTATTTAACCCAACAAACTCACATGTCCCTTAAAGGAAAGTAATTCAATAATAATAAGTAAAGTACTATCACCCTCCCAGAATAAAGGAACTTCCCGTAAGTGTGAATGACAATCAGGGTGCGCGGGAGAACCAAAACCTGTGAAGAGTGTCGCCGCGGCTAGTTAACTGAGTCGAGTGTCATGATCCGCACCCTGACTTCCTTATAGTAATATTCCTCCCCCAGACACTTAATCTTGTGTATTCCCCTTGCTACTGTGAATATAGATATTTTGGGGTTTAAATGAAAGACGGTCATCCAAACTTATAGAACTAAAGCCATTGTTATATGTGTATCATATCGTGTGTTAAGTACAGGTATTTCGTGTCATCCCAACTTAACTCTGTGTCCCTGTATCCTATATCCTAAATACTCTGTATCATATTGTATCGGTTTTAGAATTAAGGCAATAGATGTGTTAAGGTATACTCCCTAGTTTTTATGTCCTGTTCCTTTGTTGGTGCTTTACTTCCGGTCCGGAAAGAGGACCCCGCTCAGTCGCTAGTGTTTTTAGGGCGAGGAGTCAACCTAAAAACACTCAGCATAACACACATATATATATATATATATATATATATATATATATATATATATATATATATATCTATATATCTATATATATATATATATATATATATATATATATATATATATATATATATATATATATATATATATATATATATATATATATATATATATATATATATATATATATATATATATATATATATATATATATATGTATAGAGGTATATATATATATATATATGTATAGAGGTATATATATATATATATATATATATATATATATATATATATATATATACACACACACATATATATATATGGTCTTAATGACCGTGGGCTTTGGTCCAAATGGTCGATAGGCTAGAAAGAAAAAAGAAACACGAGGGTAACTGCGGTGAAGCAGATGTCCCCTTCACTCTTTCCACCATCCTGGGTGATGGGGACATTGTTGTGACTGATAAATTGATGGCTTTCTTGTGAGAGACCGGACTCATCAGAGTGATGTGACCTTTTTACTATATGGTTTTGTTTTTTATCGATTGTAAATATGCATATATTGCACTATTAATTAAGGTTGACAGTTGACATATTTGAAATAGTTCCTCCTCCCTCTGACCTATTTCTAATATTGATGTCCCCTACATTAACCCGCGGCATCCCATCGACGTTCTTTAACATCCACACGTTTTGTCACTCCCAATCTCGTCGACGTACATAAACGCGAAAAAATTGCAAGGTCCCTAATTTGCACAATTTTCAATTTTCGCTAGTGATTTTTGGTACGTATACACGTGACACCTTCCTCTACAAGATGCCAGGCAGGGGCAATGCCTTACCCAGCATGACCTCCTCCCCCCCCCTGCATGCCATTGTCTCAGTAATTCACCTGTTATCAGTGACCTGGCCAGTATAGCCATGTCATGCCACGGTAAGAAATTCAGGGCCAGAGTGATTCCCCAATCAGTGACAATGTGGAGGACAAACTTTACATAGCATTAGAGGAAGAAACAGTTAGAAATGATGATCAGGGAATGTGGGAAAAAAAGGTCAGGTATTAGTGAGTGAAACAATGCTTATAATGCCTATATTACTGCTTGAAAACCAATATACTCTCGTACTACATATACATTCGTACCAAGTAAATAAATAAATACCGTTTATGAGTGGTGTGAAATTGTTATCCTCCCATAGAACTCGTTTTCTTTGGTGCCAGCCTGATAGAAAACCCAGTAAGGTAAGGAGGTACTCCTACCTGTATTGAGTACTTTAAACCTCAGGTGAGCGATTTCTCTATGAATTTTCGATGTTTCTCACCAAAAGCGAAGGTTTGAGCCCAAAAAATTTTTTCCCTAAAATGGTCGGGATTGGGGGGAGTCAGTGGTGGAAAAGTGGTCGGGATTGGGCTGGTTAAACTCCGATCCTCGACTGACAGTCACTAGCTGATAAATGCAACTGTGCAATATAGAAAGGTACTGGGCACTTGCAGTTGATGGTGATCTGTTGGGCGAAGTTGTTCACTTTTTGCACATATTAGGTAAATACATTATACCATCTTGATGAAGTTGTCCTAATTGAGGCCGACAGCTGACGTATATGGAGCTGTTCCAGACTCGTCTGGTTCCCTTTCATATATTCATGTCCCCTATATTAGGTTGTGCCTCGACTGACAGTCAGGAGGTGATGAGTGCAGGTATGTAAGGCACTACATATCTGCAGTCGATGGTGTTCTGTTAGTCAAGGTATTTTTACCATTATGTAGGTCTAGCTATTTGTCGCGGTATGATTTAGTATAGATTAGCGATTTGTCTGTCAGGTGATTAGTTTTAGGGATTCTAGATTAGGTTTTTCTTTATAAGGTCTAAAAATATAAAACCAAGAAAAAAAAATATAAAAAATATAAAAAAATATATAAATTATATATATATATATATATATATATATCTACACCTATATCTATCTATCTATCTATCTATCTATATATAATTATATCTATATCTATCTATCTATTTATCTATCTATCTATCTATCTATTTATATATATATATATATATATATATATATATATATATATATATATATATATATATATATACTGTATGTATGTACTTGTGTATGAAAGTGTGTAGGTACATATGCATGGAAGTGTGTGTGTGTGTGTGTGTTCTTACCTAATTGTTCTTACCTAATTGTATCTTTACAGGAATGAGTCAAGCTCGTATTGTCCCGTGTCTTAGACCATATTTATCGTACATATCCTTAAATTTGTGAATTGTTTTGGCACACACTATTTCATTCGGTAGTGCATTCCATTGATCAATTGCTCTGTTTGGGAAACTGAATTTCCTTACGTCTTTATCACCTCTCTTCTTATGCAGTTTTTTGCAGTGTCCTCTTGCTGATGCTTCTCCATATGTTAAGTAATCATTTATGTCTATTTTCTCCTTTCCTGATATGCACTTATATAGCATTATCATGTCACCTCTTTTCCTTCTCTCTTGTAGTGTTGGTAGATTCAGTTTATTTAGTCTTTCTTCGTAGATTAGGTCCCTTAAGCTTGGTATCCATCTTGTAGCGGCCCTTTGAACTTTTTCAATCTTGTCTATATGCTTTTTGAGATGAGGACTCCAGACTATCGATGCATATTCCAGGGTTGGTCTAATGAATGATGTTATTATCCTTCTTAGCATGTCTTCATTTATGTATGTGAATGCTATTCTCATATTTGCAAGCAGTGTATACATGTTCCGTACCTTCTCGCTGATGTGGTCAGCCGGAGATAGTCTGTTATTGATAATCACACCTAGGTCTTTCTCTCTTTCTGATGTGTATAGGGTTTTATTTCCTAACTTATAATCCCAATCAGGTCTTTTTCCACTTTTACCAAAGTGTGTGTGTGTATACGGCTTTTATGACCAGGGACTTTGGCCCCAATGGTCGATAGGCCAGAGAAAAAAAAAAAAGAACTACAACCACGAGGGTTACTGTGGCGCAGCAACCATCCCCTTCACCCTTTCCACCATCCTTGGTGATGGGGATATTGTTATGACTGATAAATTGATATCTTTCTTGAGAGAAATCTGACTGATCAGAGTGATGTGACTGTTTTACTATATGGTTTTGGATTTTATCGATTGTAAATATGCTTATATTGTACTATTAATTAGGGTTGACAGTTGACATATTTGAAATAGTTCCTCCTCCCACTGATCTATTTCTAATATTGATGCCACGTACATTAAACCTCGTTCCTCAAATGACAGTCACCAGCTGATGAGTGAAAGTGTGCAATATAGAAAGATATTGGGCACTTGCAGTCGATGGTGGTCTGTTGGGCGAGGTTCTTCACTTTTTGTACATATTAGGTAAATACATTATACCATCTTGATAAAGTTGTCCTAATTAGGGCCGACAGCTGACGTATATGGAACGGTTCCTGACTCGTCTGGTTCCCTTTCATATACTGGTGTCTCTATATTAGGTGTGCCTCGACTGACAGTCAGCAGGTGATGAGTGCAGGTATGTAATGTAGAAAGGCATTACATATCTGCGGTCGATGGTGTTCTGTTAGTCGAGGTATTTTTACAATTAGTCTAGGTCTAGCTATTTGTCTGTGTAGGATTTAGTATAGGTTAGCGATTTGTCTGTCAGGTGATTAGTTTTAGGGTCTCTAGATTAGGATTTCTTTATAAGGTCTAAAAAATATAAAATCAAGAAAACATAAAAAAAATAGAAATAAAAAAATAAACAAAATAATAATAATTATATTTATATATATATATATATATATATATATATATATATATATATGTACGTGTGCATGGAAGTGTGTGTGTGTGTGTGTGTGTGTGTGTGTGTTTATATGTATGTACATGTATATGTCTGGCCTTAACCCGCGGCATCCCATCGACGTTCTTTAACATCCTCACGTTTTGTCACTGCCAATCCCGTCGACGTACTTTAACGCCCTGCAATTGCAAGGTCCATAATTTCCACAATTTTCAAAATTCGCACGAGATTTTCGATTCGCCCACCTACCCAAGCCTCCCCTACCTGCCACCAGGCGGGCAGCGTCCCAGACCCCGCGTGACCCGCGCACGCCCTTGTCTCAGTCACTCACCTGTTAGCAGTGACCCAGGTCAGACATGGTGTGTAAAGGTCTCTCTGACGACGAGATACAATCCACCCTGGATGCCTTCACTGGAGATAGTGATTCTCCACTTGATGACGATGTAGAGGATCGTGATTATGTGCAGCCTGAGGAGGAAATAACAAACAGTGATGAGGAGGTCCCTTCGCCGCGGAAAAAGTGGTATGTTATGTATCGTAAGGCAAGGGAAGGCCAGCCTGCACCCAAAACACCTGCATGGACCTCTCTCCATCCCCTAGAGAGACGTTCTGATGAGAACGAGGACGAGGACAGCGGCTTAGGACGTGATGTTGCCTCGTGGTTGGGGAAGGAGATAATCTCACCCCGAGGATCAGAAGGTGGGGCAAGAAGGCAAATCAGGTATGGTCCTTGTGTTTTGTCTGGGGAAGGCGAAAGTGGTCTGGCAGGAGTGCGGGGTGAAAGGGAAAGTGGTGTGGTGGGAGTGCGGGGTGAAAGGGGAAGTGGTGTGGTGGGAGTGCGGGGTGAAAGGGAAAGTGGTGTGGCGGGAGTGCGGGGTGAAAGGGAAAGTGGTGTGAGGGAGGCAGCACGAGCACGTGGTGTACGTGGGCATAGGGGAGATGAGGTGGAGCCGCTCCCCAGCACGCCTTTCGCCCCACAATATTCCCAAACTTCCTCCCCACAGCCCCAGGATGTGGGGAAAGGAAGGAAAGGGAAGGGAAAGGGTAAAGGAAAAGGGAGAAGGAAGAGAAGTGCGAGTGATGAAGGGCACCGCTTTCCACCTCCCCAACCTCCCCCACCACCCTCACCTCCCGACCCTGACGAAGGCCACGATGGGGATGAGGCTGGAGACGGTAGTGTCTCGTGGAACTGGGAAGATGGGAGTAATTTTACTACCATCATTCACCCTTTCACAGAGGAGTGGCGGTCTGGTTGCACGGCTCCAGGTGTGCAAGCGGGTTCCACTAGGGTGGATTTCTTCCACCTGTTCTTTGGGCAGGCGTTTGTGGGGCGCATAGTGGAGCAGACAAACCTCTTTTCAAGAACACAGTGCCGTGAAACTGAACGTCTGGGTACAACTAGCAGGCACTCCCAGCAATATGACTATCCTTCTGAGATGTTCTTATTTTTTGCCCTGGTTCTCTTGATGGGTGTTGTTAGGAAAAATCAAATACCGGCATACTGGACCACTGACCCAATGACCATCACACCTTTCTTTGGAAAGGTGATGAGTCGTAATAGATTTCAGCAGATTCTCGGCTGCCTCCACTTTTTTGATGCAGAAGATCCAGCTAATGCTAATAACACTGATAAAATGAGGAGAATTAGGCTTGTATTTGATCACCTACGGGAAATGTTCCGCTCCTCATTTTATCCTTACAGAGACCTCGACATAGACGAGAGTCTTGTGTTGTGGAGAGGCAATATTTCCTTTCGCCAGTACATACCCAGCAAGAGACACCGTTTCGGGTTCAAGATCTTTGTTATGTGTGACTGTAAGACTGGTTATGTGCAAGATATAGTCTTGTACACGGGCGCACAGACAGACATAACAGAAGATCGTAGTACTGGACTCTCAGGGGCCGTGGTGACGACAATGATAGAGGAGTTCCTTCATCGTGGTCATGTGTTGTACCTGGACAACTGGTACACTAGCCCTCTTCTCGCTCGGTTCCTCCACCAACACGACATTGGAGTCTGTGGTACAGTAAAGAGAAACCGTCGCCATATGGTCAAGATAGGGAGGAAACTTGACAAGAACGAGGTGGTTTTCTTCTAGCCAAATAACATCCTTGCCACCCTGTGGAACCACAACAGGGAAGTTTGCCTCCTATCGACTGTATACAGCCCCCTGATGCACCGCAAAGACTCCGTTGATCACCATAGCGAGAGGAGGCGCAACGTCTGGAAACCTGAGTCTGTACTTGACTATAATCTGAACATGAGGCAAGTGGATCAGTCAGACTCCATGATTTCCAGTGTGGACTGTGCCAGGACCACGATGAAGTGGTACAAAAAGCTCTTTTTCCACTTGCTCAACATCACGGTCCTCAACGCACACTACCTCCACGCCATGACAACGGGAATCTCTGAGACCTTTGAGGGGTTTGTGAGGGAGCTGTCACGTGAAATTATCGCCAGGTATGCACAGGACAGGCCCACACACCGCACACGCACCCCCATGGCTGCCCAGACTCCCCTACGCCTCGCAGGACGCCACTACCCTAGCACAATCCATTCCCAACCAAACCGTCGTAAACCTCAGCGCCGCTGCCATGTATGCAAGCACTCGACAGTCAGACCAGCCACTCAGAGAAAAGACACAAGGTACGAGTGTGCAGAGTGCAATGTTGCGTTGTGCCTTCAGCCCTGTTTCAAAGGGTATCATAACTTCCTACACTACTGAAACTGTGTGGGATGGCGATATGACGCTCAGTATAATGGTAAGGCCAGTCAGTATTGATAAATTTTATATAAAGTTGAAACGGGTGTAATGTTAGCAGGAAAGTAATGTATAAGTTGAGAAATAGTGTAAGTTGAAAGTAGTGAAATCAAAACTACACCCACTGTGTAAATCTGCGAAAATATGACGCTCAGTATAACACTCTGGTCTGCAAGTATGTGATAGCAATGATATAAAGTGGAAAAGGGTGTAATGTTAGCAGGAAAATAATGTATAAGTTGAAAAATAGTGTAAGTTGTAACAATTGATATCACGAGTACACCCACTGTGTAAATCTGCGAAAATATTACGCTCAGTAGAACAGTCTGGTCTGTAAGTATGTGATAGCAATGATATAAAGTGGAAAAGGGTGTAATGTTAGTAGGAAAGTAATTTATAGGTTGAGTACTAGTGTAAGCTGAAACAAATGATATCGCGATAACACTCACTGTGTAAATATGCGATAATATGACGCTCAGTAGAATAGTAAGGTCTCCAATTATGTGATAGCAATGATATAAAGTGGAAACATGTGTAATGTTAATGGAGAAGTATTATATGAGTACAAAAATAGGTTGTAAGTTGAAATAATAGCCATAGCGACTTCACCCGCTGTTATTATGCGCTATTATTACGCTAAATATTATCGTAAGGCCTGAAACTATCTCAAAACAGTTCTCTAAAGTGGAAAAGTGTATAATGTTATTAGGTAAGTATTATGTAAGTTGAAAAAACACAATGCGAGTTGAAACAACAGTCACAGACAGTTCACTCACCACGTAAATAAGCGCTAACATTACGCTAAATGTTATCGAAAGGCCTGTGAATACGTAAAAACAGTTCTATAAAATATAAAATGGTATAATGTTATTGGAGATGTATTATGTAAGTAGAAAAAATGATATGTATCATGAATCAGCACTGTTAGGGATTCATCAGTGAACAGTTTGGCCGATTTCGCTCGGTTCGACGGATGGTACAATGCTTATTTCACCTCTATTTTTGTATAAAATCCAATTTACTCTTGTATCACATGTTTTTATGTTTGTAATATATACATATCTACTTACTTTTATTGGTTTCCCAGACTTATAATACCATAGAAAACGTGAGAGCCTCAGACCACCTCCACAGAACACGGTACCAGGTGTACCGAAGGTATACCTGTTTAGGCCACTTACGGACCCCGATGAACACTCTCTTGGTGATTGACCATTGTTTCTGACCAAAAGCGAAAGTTTGAGCAAAAAAATTTGGGTCCAAAAATGGTCGGGATTGGGGGGTACCAGTGGTGAAAAAGTGGTCGGGACTGGGTGGTTAATACTCTAGGATTGATTGTGTTGTCATTACTGTCAGAGAAGCAAGTATCCTGCGAGATACCCATATCCTAGATAAGATTTTATATTGCTATGTATTGTGCTGTAATATCTGCTGACTTGTCCTGTGTCTGATTGTGGTAATACACGTGTAAAGGTTGTTGCCTAGAGTTTTTGTGTCCTGCCTCTCTTTATTGCACTAAGCTCCGGTCTCGAAAGAGGACCCCGCTCCACGTTAGGTGTAATAGGAACGAGAAGTCGAGCCTAATTTCACCTAGCATTACAACCCACAATCTGACTACAGTACTAGCAGTGATAGGGAAAGTACACCATCTCTTGCAGAAATGTCTGAGTCGTTCATGTCCCAACCTGAGTCACAGACTACTACTGATATTGAGGCAACACAAAAACCATCCCCAGGTAACTATGTACTAGTTCATAACACTACCAAGAAGTTGTCGAAGCATTATGTTGCAGTGGTAGAATCAGTTCTGGAGCCAGGCATGTTTGAAGTTAATTATTTAAGAAAGAGAGGCACTGACAGAATGGGTGATAGCCAGTTTCATCTTCCTAACAACCCGGACAGAGACGAGATCTCAGAGGATATAGTTGTGCCAACTCCTCATGTGTCAAGAATGACACACACATTCAAAGGGTGAACTTTCCTTCCTCAGTCAATTAGTCTAAAAGGATTAATTATCCATCTTCGATGACTCACACAATACAAAGCCAGCCAGGAGACAGGGTGTGTGTGCTGGGCAATCCCCAGGCCCTGTCTCCCCGCTTACTAATTTTTAATCAGCCCATACCCCACTGACCGGGCTAATGTATGGCCCGGCCTGCACTATAGGTGCAGGAAATCTGTAAACAACAACAACAACAACAATCTTCGATGAGCATGTAGTTGATCTTTAATTCTTGTGTTGTTTATATCACTGGTGTGATATACAGGTAAGCTTATCATGTAACTTTCACATCAATTACTGGTTGTAGGGTTACCTACATGTTATAAGGTAATTTATGTCCATAATATTCAAAATTACATTGTTCTTTTCCGCAGGATCACCACCAACCCTGCTTTACAAGAATCATGTTTTGGTTAATTTATCATGTGTTTCACATCAGTACATGATTTACATCGTTTTGTGATACAATTACTGTAACATTCATAAGAGATGATTTTGTAATTATATGAAAAACAAAATTTGCACAAGTAACGTTTCTCACTTTTCCTGTGACGTGTCTCACGGTCACATTTTCCTTAACAGTAGCAAAATTCTTAGGAGAAATAGAATTTGCTGGGTATGATTATGATCCTCATACACTGACATATTACTGATATAAAGCACTTCTTGATTGAACCAGTAAAATCACAGAGTTATTGATAATACTCATGCAAAGTAAAAGGTAGGGTAGCATCACGGTAATGTTTCTCACGCCACTTTTAAAAATCTATATAAAATCAGAATAAAAACATATGAATAATCTGATTATAGCATAATGTACTATGAGGTGTTGGTAGTATACCTTACAAACGGCATTAATTTATATTGCCTAAATAAGAAAATACAAGTGAGAGTACATCAGTCACTTGTCTCTGAATGAAACGTTTCTCAAGATGGAATGACCCTACAGTCCATACAGCCCCCTCTTCCTACAATTAAGGTACGTTGCACAGTATCAGAGTCTCACAGTTCTTGGCTATACTCACCACCAGTTGTCGCTGTATCTGCTTTGAGTCTGAACGGGCACTGTCAGTTCTAGTCCTTTGACATGACACTGAGATTACACTCTGGCGTTTTCTTGGGCTGCTGAAATCTGGGCTCAATCAAGGGGGTGACCGGGGAAGGATGGAGGTCCGCAGGTGTGCCTTCCTGTAGGAGGCACGGGACTGCTACTGGGGGTGTCACTGCCCGGGCATATTTCTGGTTGAGAGTGCAGGGAGGCCCTCTCCTGGTGGGGCCTTGACCTGGTGAGTGGCCCTCGGCCCTGGGCCAAAACAGCATCAGGAGCCGGGTCTGCCACTTCATACTCCAGGAGGAGGGCCAGTGGTGAAAGGGGTCAGGGAGGTTCTGCCTTGGGGCCTGTGGAGTGTTCCTGGGACAGAGACTGTGGTTGCCTCCAGACTGGGGCACCATCAGGGGTTGGCTGCGGTGTCTTGTGTGTGGGGCATCCATCAGGGCCGGGCGTCGTCCAGGGGCAGGCTGAAGGGAGGGGATCCTCTCCTCGGGTATTGGGACCTGCCACCACCCCTTGAACGGCAGCTCCTCCAGGGAACCACACTTGGAGGGAGAGACAGAAGGGCGTCCTGCACAGCCTCTGGATGGTGAGTGGGCCGTGCCAGGGACTTCCTCCGATGGGAGGACCCTATGGGCTGTGGATGAAAGGCGTACAGTGGCCGTCCCTTCCCTGGCGTGTACAGTGGCCATCACCGCGGTTCCACGGATCCTAAGGGTAGCAGCAAAAGGATGTCCAGTGGTCGTTCCTTCCCCGGTACATACAGTGGCCATTATCGTGGTGCTGCTCCCGAAGGAGGCAGAGGCAGATGAGGGACATATAGTGTCTGTTCCCACCCTGGCACGTACAGGGGCCGTTGTTGCGGATCTGCCTGCCCGACGGGAAGTAGCTAAGGGACGTACAGTGGCCATTCCCTCCCCGGTACGTACAGTGCTCATTACCACGGTGCTACTCCCGCAGGAGGAGGAGGTCGATGAGGGACATACAGTGACAGTTCCCTCCCCAGTGTGTACAGTGGCCGTCGTCGCGGTTCCACCCCCCCTTAACTCGCCAGCCGGCGTGTGTACAGTGGCCTTCATGCCAGGCCTGACTCCAGGTGTGGCTGCTGCAGAAGGGCGTAGTGGCCGTCCCTTCCCCGGTACATACAATAACCATTACTGCGGTGCTGCAGGGGGAAACAGCAGAAGGTCGTAAAGTGGCCATACCTTCCCCGATAAACAACTCCAGGAAGCAAGTTCTAGAGATGCAGTTCGGAATATAAAATAATTCTGATAAAAGTTCTGGAATATAGCTGTTTGATATTACAGTTGTTGAGGAGCTGGATTGCTAGCTAGACTGTTTTGGAGAATTCCCGACGTTTGTCGTAGTTCTGGTACAAGTCAGAGTTGCCAGTTAGCTTGCTGTTTATTAGCATAGTTATCATGTAAGTTATGCATTATTTTTGTGCTCTTTCTCTTTATGATATTTTATTTGTGATTGTTCAAGTATATAATTTAAGTTGTATGCTAAATAATTTAGCGTTACGCTGTGTAGTAAAGACCGTATATAACCTCAAGGATAATAAAATCCCAGAGACGAAATGTGCCAGGACATCCCACCGCAGAAAACAATATAAATAACCCGAAAAACAGCACTACATCAAGCACTGTACTAAGTTAACCCACACCATACCCATCTCCCTGCGCTCTCCGGGATTTTTGCAAATTCTTATACAATGGTGGAATTATTTAAGTACGCATGGAAGTTGCTGCTTTGAATTCGTATTTGCTAATTTATGATAGATTTTATTATTTTCTCATTTCTTTCAGTTTCAGGTTTCTTTGTATGAATGAGATGTTTATGCAATGACGGTGTTACTTGACATGACATACATATCAATTTATATATTCGCATCCCTGTTCCTTTTCTTTGTTCAGGGCCAAAAGTGTAACTACTGCATTATGTTTATACCAATTTTCTTAAGAGAAGATGAACAGAGGAAGGAAAAATAAAATACAAGTGAAAAGGTTACTACATGACAGTATTGTGATAGCAACGCTAACGTACGGAAGTGAAGCTTGGACGTTGTTGGAAGGACACAAGTCAAGAGTGAGAGCAGTGGAAATGAGTTATTTAAGAGGAGCCTGTGGAGTCACATGGAGAGACAGGCTGATGAATGAGGATATAAAGGAGCGTTGTGGTGTGGATGTGGATGTGATAGGAAGCGTTATGAGGAACACACTGAGGTGGTTTGGCCATGTGGAGAGGATGGAGGGTGAAAGACTGACGAAGAGAGTGTATGTGAGTGAGGTGGAGGGGGAGGCCGAGGATGAGATGGAGGGATGGGGTGGAGAGGTATATGAGAGATGGGGGTGTGAGTCGGGAGCAGGGCAGTGAAATGGCGGGGGACAGAGCGACTTGGAGGCGATTTGTTTGTGGCCACCCCAAACGGGATTCAGGCGTCTGGCAATAGATAGACAGATAGATAATATTTCCTTACGAGGATAAAGTATGTACGCGGGATGGGATACTCAAACATATCCACGATCGATTCCTCGTAATAATTTGGTGTTTTAACAGGAAGAATTAGACAAGGGAAGATTTTGCACTGCTTTCCCTGATCTTCCTTCTGAAAAGACATCCTGGTGTATTTTTCGTCCCATAGCTTAGATTTATTTATGAAGCCGAAAAAGAAGACAGGGGAGGAGGTGACCCCACTTGTCCTCCCTGCAAATCAAAACCAGTGTTACGGCAGGGAATTGATCAGAACTGCGTTTGTGTGTCTCGACACAGGGTACTTGCGATCTCAGGTGTTTTCAGCTATCAACATTTTGGCTGCTGATGGACAGTTACTATAGACTTAAGCAGGTAATATGCTACAGTTAGAACAAAACGTGGCTACAAGGTTGGTAACTCGACTGGTTTTATACTGCTTGGTCCAAAGTTTCGTCTGTTGTGCAGCTTATTTCAGGTAGCTCAGTAGCACTTCTTCGTGACCTTTTTAAAATTACGGAAGAGAGGAAGGAAAAACAAATAAATAAAAAAATAATCCATTCACCAAATTACTGGCATCCTCCATTAATAAAACATCTGCAACAGTTGGACTTGAACAGCTGTAGGTTGAAGTTTGGGGAGGAAACTGTTATGCTGGGTGTTTTTTGGGTCGACTTCTCGTCCTAAAGACACCAGCTACTGAACGGATTCCTCATTCGAGATCGGAGCTAGAATACATTAACAGAGGGACAAGCACTCGGCAGGCTACTCTAACACATGTATTGCCTTAATTCCACTTCCCTAGAATATACATATGATAGTATACAAACCAAGACATAGGTACAATGACAGACTTTGAGTGATTGTATGAATATGCCACTACACATACAAGGGCAAACACCTTAAATAACTGAAATACAGAGTTACAGGTACAGTCCATACAGCCCTCTCGTCTTACAATTATGGATTGTCACACAGTATCATAAAGTCTCACAGTTCTTGGCTATATTCACTACCGGTTGTCACTGTATCTCTGCTTTGAGTCTGAACGAGGACTGTCAGTTCTAGTTCTTTGACACAACACTGAGATTACACTCTGGCGTCTTCTTGGACTGCTGAAGTCTGGGCTTAATCTTTGGGGTGCCCTGGTGTAGGAGGGAGGCCTGCAGGAGTGCCTTCCTGTAGAAGGCATGGGACTACTCCTGGGGGTGTTACTGCCCGGGTGCATTTCTGGCCGGGGATGCAGGGAGGCCCTTTCCTGGTGGGGCCTCGACCTGGTGAGTGGCCCTCGGGGCTGGGGCTAAACAGCGTCAGGAGCTGGGCCTGCTGCTTCTTACTGCAGGCGGAAGGCCGGCGGTGAGAGGGGTCAGGGAGGTTCTGCCCTGGGGCCTGGGGAGTGTCCCTGGGTAGGCAGGGACTGTGGTTGCCTCTAGACTGGGGCACCATCAGGGGTTGGCTGCGGTGTCTTGTCCGTGGGGCATCCGTCAGGGCTGGGCGTTGTCCAGGGGCAGGCTGAAGGGAGTGAATCCTCTCCTCAGCTATTGGGACCTGCCACCACCCCTTGAATGGCAGCTCCTCCAGGGAATCACACGTGAAGGGAGAGACACAAGTGCGTCCTGCATGGCCTCTGGATGGTGAGTGGGCTGTGCCAGGGACCTCCTCCGACGGCAGGACCCTAGGGGCTGTGGATGAAGGGAGTACAGTGGCCGTCACCGCGGTTCCACAGATCCTAAAGGTAGCAGCAGAAGGAAGTACAGTGGTCGTTCCTTCACCGGTATGTACGGTGGCCATTACCGCGGTGCTGCTCCCGAAGGAGGCAGAGGCAGATGAGGGACATACAGTGGCTGTTCCCTCCCCAGCGTGTACAGTGGCTGTTGCCGTGGTTCCTCCTCTCCCTAACTCGCCAGCCAGCGTGTGTACAGTGGCTTTCATGCCGGGGCTAACTCCAGGTGTGGCTGCAGCAGAAGGGCGTACAGTGGCCATCCCTTTCCCGGTACATACTGTAATGCTAGGTGGTTTAGGTTCGGTGTCCCATTCCTTAAACGCCTAATGTGTAGAAGGGTTCTCTTTTGAGACAGGGGCTTTGGACAAAGAAGAGAGAGACAGTTCGCAAAAACTCCAGGCAATAACCTTACACGTGTATTACTCAGTCAGACAGGGGAAACCGCAGATGTTATAAACACAATATACTGTGCGATTATAAACACTTATATCTAGATACTGTAAATAGTATCTCACAGGATACTGTTAGAGAATACAGGGAAACAACATTCGAGGCGGAGCATTCTGAATTAGTACAGTCCAAGGTTTCTAAGCACGTGGAGAGGTTTGACATGGTTTTCACTAGGGTAGGGTGTAAGTCACTGGGGTCTAATTGTGATTATAGTAGTATGAGGCGGAGGTTTCTGGTAGTGTGTTCATTTTGTTATTTTCTACTTGCAAGTGACTTTTGGTTAATTATTATTACAAACTCCTCTGCTTGGGTGTTTCTCTTATTTCTGTATGATGGTTACACTGTGTCGGTATCTCTCGTCACTGTTTTACTACTATAAAGGCACAGTAACTGTCACTATGGGTCGTGGGGTAGCAAGGGTGTGGTGGAGGGGCAACGCCGCTTTACTTCTCCCAGGGCTCGGGCACCGCCAGGGGAGACTATGCCAAAGGGCATGGGATCACTCGCAGAGGTATCTGCTCTCGTCTGGGGCTGCAGGTGGCGAAGGGATCTGTACTCTCCGGGCTGGGGACAGGAGTGTGGCCCTCAGGACTGAGGCTGAACAACTGCCAGAACCGTTTGTTCAGGCTCCTGACAGAGGTGGAGGTCCTCTGCCGTAGAGGCATAGGGAGTTCCTGCCCGTGCATTCTAGGGAGGGTCTGGGGTTCCCAAAGGCTGCAGTCTCCAGGGCTGGGCGGCGCCGACAGGGAGGGGCTGCAGCACCGGTCTGCATCAGGGTCCATCAGGTATGTCACCTCCAGAGTCAGTTGTAGGAAGCAGAGGCTGAGGGAAGCTATAGGGCCTCTCCAATACTCCTCCATGCCCTCTGCATCGGGTGTCGCGGAACTGGTGTCAAGCTGGTGCGGCAGGGCAGCTCTCTGCCGCTTCCGGCTGTAGGGACCAGCTACTGGCTGTGGCTTCACAGAGGCCCGGCTACAAGGTGCCAAGGCTCGGCTACTGGTCATGGCCTAAAAGGATGAGTAACTGCCAGCAAACCCAGGGGCACCTTCCGAGCAGTTACTGGCCGTCTGACGAAGGCGAGATCGGCTACAGGCCGACTCAGGGGCAACACCTTTGGAGCGGCTTCCAGCCGTCTGACGAAGGCAGGAGTGGCTATAGGCCGACTCCTTCATGAGGGGTGTAGAGCGGCTACAGGCTGACTCAGGGGAAACATCTTTGTAGTGGCTACCGGCTGTCTAACGAAGGCGGGAGCAGCTACAGGCCAACTCCTTTTGGTGGGGTGTAGAGCGTCTACAGGCCAACTCAGTGGGAACACCTTCGGAGCTGCTTCTGGCCATCTGACGAAGGTGGGAGCGGCTTTCGGCCGACTCCTTCAGAAGGGAGTTTGGAGCGCTACCGGCCATCTCCGGAAGAACACCTTCTGACGAAGGCGGTAGAGGCTAATGGCCGTCTCATGATTACTCTCAGGACGGCTATAGCCCGTTTCTTTAGTGAGGGGCGAGTGGCTGCAGGCCGTCTTAAAGAGGAAGACACCTTCCGAGAGGCAACCGGCCATCTTAAAGAGGAAGGCACCTTCCGAGAGGCAACCGGCCGTCTCCTGACAAAGGCGGGAGCGGCTACAGACCAACTCCTTTGAGGTGCTGACAGGAGCTGGACAGACAGCTCCACCACTAGACTGGTTGGTGGAGGCTTGCCCGGATGGTAGTGCAGTATTCCTGCTATGGCGATGGCGGGCGGGCTCTGGTTCATAGGGGCGTGCGGCCCGGATTGACTTAGGCCGTTGTTGCACTTAGTCTCAGTGCGCTGCTTCTACTCCTCCGTGGGCTCCTTGTGGGGATGTCCGGGAGTTCACAGGGGCACTATGCTGTATTCCTTGTGGAGGTGGCTGAATATTCCAGGGGGCACTATGATGCATTTCACATACAGTGGCCATTACCGCGGTGCTGCAGTGGGAAACAGCAGAAGGTCGTACAATGGCCGTACCTTCCCCGGTAAACAACTCCAGGAAGAGAGTTCCAGAGATGCAGGTCGGAATATAAAATAATTTTGATAGAAGTTCTGGAATATAGCTGCTTGATATTTCAGTTGCTGAGGAGCTGGATTGCTAGTTAGACTGTTTGGAGAATTCCCAAAGTTTGTTGTAGTTCTGGTACGAGTCAGAGTTGCCAGTTAGCCTGCTGTTTCTTAGCATAGTTATCGCGTACGTTATGCATTAGTTTTAGTGTTCCTTCCCTCTATGATATTTTATTTGTGATTGTTCAAGTATATAATTTAAGGTGTATGCTAAATAATTTAGTGTTATGCAGTGTGGTAAAGTCCCATATATAACCTCAAGGATAATAAAGTCCCAGGGAGGAAATCAGGATTGCGCTGCCCAAGTGGCAAAATTATTGTACTGGACGGGCATTGTATTTCCCTCTCGATTATTGTATCTTACGTATATCAATTACTGCACCATTATTGTACCACAAATATTCCTATTTCTGCTCCCATGTGAGCCTCAGCAGGTTGTATATTTCATGTTTTCATGCTTTGTCAATATAACCAGCCCCAAAACACGCCAGCATGAATGGAAAACAACCAAAAAACCGCCAACCCATGGCTACCAGATTTTACCCGCCACACAGTTTTAAAATCAGCCCAGTTTGGCGTGAAAACCGCGTACCTTGCAACCCTGACTACAGTTGAAGCAGTTTGTCCTGTCTTCTCTCCCATGGGAGGCTCAGGCCTGCCTGTAGCACTACCCCTGACCTGGCCCTAAACGCATTCCTTTTCTGTCACGGGAAAATCCCAATTTTCTCTCTCCCTCTATGCATTAGTTTGGGAATATAATGCAAACCAGATCTTAAAATGCCCGCTGTGCCCGCCACCGGACCTCCCACCTCACCACCCCTCACCCCACCACCAGGCCGTCACCGCACCACCACCCCAGCAGGACACAACGGTGAGGTTAGTGACCCCATTCAAGAGGGTCACCAGGACCTCACGGTCTTGGACCCTTGTTCCCCGCAATTGTCCCAACCCCAGGTGATCAGGGAAAGTAGACTACATTGCGGGCAGAGCAATGGTCGCCAGAATAGGGGTGGGACTGAACCAGTTTCAGTCCCAGGTAACACCATATTGACGGCTTTGTTACACCCTCTAGGGCAGGAGGCCCAAGGGCAAGAGGCCCAAGGCTACGGCCTTATAAAGTGTGTAAAGGGGAAGGCGACCCCAGGCTCCGGCCTTAGCACGCCAGAGAGAGTTGCCCCAGTGCATCACTCTCTTGCTGTTCTCCCCTTCATGAGCAACTAAACGTCGTCGGCCCAGATACGCGGCGGAGAAGGGACGGCCCAGTATGCCCATCAGTTGTTCCTGATCGGATAGATCAGCTTCCGGCTACGGCCAGAGTACGGACCAAGGTAAAGAGCCCCTGCTACTGTACGTGTAGCACTTCCCTATTATGGGAGCAACACCACGTCGTCGGCCCAGATACGCGGCGAGGGGATGGCCCAGTACACCCTGCAGGTGTTCTCCGTATGGGTAGGCACTCGGCTCCGGCCGGGGCACGTACCAGGGTAGAGAAGTCCCTGAAGGTAGTCTCAGTCCGTATTGGAGAGAGTGTGGCCTCTGTGCCCCTCACTCTGGCTTGTCTCCTACTACGGGAGCAGCACCACGCCGGCGGTCCAGATACGCGGCGAAGGGACGGCCTAGTACACCCTGCAGGTATTCCCCGTACGCCGGGCAAGTCCACGGCTACAGCCAGAGTACGTAACAGGGGAAGGCGACCCCAGGCTCCGGCCTCCAGACGTACTCGAGAGGACACGAGTGACGTGAGTCCTTCTCCAGCCTCTTTCCCTTCGGGGAGCCCTTCGTCACCACCCGGCAATATAACCCCGGAGGAGACGCTGGAGTGGTGGCAAGGCCCGATATCGGGCTTACCACCTACACCCAGGAGTTCCTTGTTCCTGCCCGAGCCCCATAGGAGACGTTGCCGCAGCCCGGTCCTGATGGCGCCTCTCCCCCTTGGTGCCTGCACTCCCAGGACGCCCAGGCCAGACTCTCCAGCGCCTGACGAAGGCGATCCGGGCTCCCTCACTCCCCGGAGCCAAAAATGGCAGGCCCGATTACTCCGGCTGTTTGGTTCCAGTCCCGAGGGCCACCTATCAGGTCGAGGCCCCCAGACCAGAGGGCCTCCCTGCACCCCACCGGCGCGGCCCTAGTAAGAGGGCCGCCTCCCAGGTCGAGGCCCCCAGAAGGGAGAGCCTCCCTGCACCTCACCTACTAGTGCGACCTAGAGTGAACATTACCCAGGAGACAGGAAAACAGTGATTCACCCCCCCCTTTGTGTAAAGAACAACTGGGGAAAAAGAACAGTGCATAGTGACTCTGTAAGGAACAGAGTAGTCAATAGTGGCCTACAAGAACTCAGTGTTGACAGGGCAGAAAATGAACTTTGTGTAATTATCCCAGTCCCCCACCACGTAAGAGAGTTGGTGAGTTTTCTGTGAACACCTGAGGTAAGGGCGCGCGGACCAGTCAAAGGCTTAAGTGTAAGTGTCTCCGTGACAAGGTGACAACGTCGAGTGTCGCTATCCGCACCCTACTTCATTTATAGTAATATTCCCCATACAGACTCCCAATCTTGTTTATTCCTTATGTGAACAATTCTATTTATATCCTGCCTCAAAGTGACGTATAAACAATATTGTAGATAATTCACGATCTCCCTGTATGAACATTGTAGTGTGTATTCAGTATAACTCTATTTTGTGGTGCTAAGTATTAAATCTGTGTCTCTGTGCCCCTGTATCTCAAATATCACTCTACGTGTATTGTTACGGTTAGAATTAAGGTAATAGATGTGTTAAGGTATACTGCCTGGTTTTTATGTCCTGTTCCTTTGTTGGTGGTTTACTTCCGGTCTAGAAAGAGAACCCCGCTTCAGTAGCTAGTGTTTTTACGACGAGAAGTCACCCTAAAAACACCAGCATAACAGATCTGTGCAAAATTATTGTATTTGTATGCAGAGGATTGTATATTGTATGCAGACCCCAAAATATTGTATAAATACAGTACTTACTGTATGCAGCACAACCCTGGAGGAAATGTGCCAGGACATCCCACCGCAGAGACCAACAAAAATAAACCGAAAAACAGCACTACATCAAACGCTGATTTTTTTTTTTTTTTCTGGCCTATCAACCATTGGGGCCGAAGCCCCTGGTTATTAAGGCCGGATATATAAATGTATATACATTTACACACACACACACACTTCCATGCATACATACAGACACACTTTCATGCATACATATTAAAATGCCCGCGACCGGACCTTCCGCCCCGCCACCCCCCACACCACCACCGGGCCACCACCACCCCACCACCCGAGGAGGAGATAACGGTCAGGTTAGTGACCCGGGACAAGAGGGTCATCCAACCACCACTGACCTGTGCCCCTTCTTCCCGCAACTACCTCAACACCAGGTGAGCCTAGACCCGCAACAAATTACACGGCGGGTTAACCATCGACAGCAGTGGGGTGGGACTGATACAATATCAGTCCCTAGTAGTTTTGTGGTGACGACCACAGCTTCACCCCAACGGGACAGGAGGTCCCTAGGTGAGCCACGAGGTGTTTACACCTACTGCCACCGCGAGCCACGGGAAAGTGCCATCCTCTGCCACAACAACCCTGGTGAGCCACGAGGGGCTAGTACCCTCTGCCACCGTGAGCCACGAGGGCGTAATACCCTCTGCCACAACCAGGACAGGAGGTCCTTTGATGAGGGAGAAGAACCATCTATAACAAACAGGGCAGGAGGCCCAATAGTGGACTATACAGGGCCCACACCCCTAGCCACACCGAGGATAAGAGACCCTCACACAAAGCCACAAGTGGGTCCCAGGACCGATCAACCTGGTGCCACGGCAGTTGTGAAAACAAGAGAGAGAGTCGCCTCTGTGCTACTCTCCCTAAGTACAAGAGAGACCACGGCCTCCGTGTGTCCTCTGAAGTCAGCTAACTCCTGCAGGAGTAGCTGGACACCACCCGGGAGAGTTGCCCCGAAAGTGTCACCCGAACAGAGGCCCGGTCCCAGTTGGGACCTACCTCCCACCCCCGGGAAATTCTTGTCTTCCCCAGGTACCAGCAGGAGACGAGGCCGCAGCCCACACCTGATGGCGCGTCCCCCGGCAGACCTCCGCAGCCCTCGGACCCCCAGGCAAGCCCAGCAGCCCGTCAACGCCGACCTCCCCCTGCCGCAGACCCTACGACATCAGACCCTTCTGCTACACCTGTTTGGCCCCAGTCCCTAGGGCCAACATAGACAGGCCTCCCTTCACCGTGACCAGAGGAGGGTCTACAACTGGTCGAGACCCCAGGCAAGAGGGTCTCCCTGCACCGTGACCAGAGGAGGGCCTACAACAGGTCGAGACCCCAGGCAAGAGGGTCTCCCTGCACCGTGACCAGAGTGAGGACCTACAACAGGTCGAGACCCCAGGCAAGAGGGTCTCCCTGCAACATCGGACCCGGGTCGAGTCTCCCTCCAGCGGGTACGGTGATTCCCGCCACGGGTAGAGCCCCCGGAGGTCCCCTTATAGTGACAGAGTGATATCGCCCCAGAAACTCGGGCAAGATTAGTGACTTTTCCTTTCCTATAGTGAGACAGAGATAGTGATCCAGTGACAAAGTGAACCAGCGGGATTACACCAAAAAGTGTCCGTAAATACCTCCCCTTGGAAAAGACTATAAGTTCTGGGCCCATACAACTAGTGCTATTCCCAAGTCCAGTCTAGAGGAGTCCCCCCCTTGCCAGTGTACTCGCGGGCGAGAGTTGCCGCGCCGAGCCCAAACAGTGAATTATAGTGATCTGCTCCCCTTGTTCTTTTATAGTAATAATCCCTCCCCGGCTCATCAAGCCCAGACATCTCGATTGCACCAGTACACTAAGACCTTTTGGACTTTAATGCAAGTTAGTCTCATTCACTTATGGACCCTTAACCTATTGTAAAGTATAATTATAGTGTGTGTGAATATCCTGTGTTGTACTAACGTAACTTTGTATATCTGTATCCTCTG
Source organism: Coenobita brevimanus (assembly GCF_032717465.1). Taxonomy (NCBI): domain Eukaryota; kingdom Metazoa; phylum Arthropoda; class Malacostraca; order Decapoda; family Coenobitidae; genus Coenobita; species Coenobita brevimanus. The sequence continues at coordinate 14,963,510 of NC_137060.1, read as the reverse complement.
TCCATAATATCATTCTATGTAATATTGTCACAGTGTTAGAATTAAGGTAATAGATGTGTTAAAGGTGGACTGCCTAGTTTTTATGTCCTGTTCCTTTGTTAGTGCATTACTTCCGGTCCGGAAAGAGGACCCCGCTCAGTAGCTAGTGTTTTTAGTATGAGGAGTCGGCCTAAAAACACTCAGCATAACACTGGTGGCAAGCGGTGGTTCTGGATCCGAGTAACGCACGGAGGAACATAAAAGGAAACTTGCACAATGGCAGCTAAACCGCACATTCAATTGCCAAAATTCAACCCGGACCAATGTGACGTGGATGTTTATTTGGACATGATCAAACCCCTTTTAGACATAGGGTTTGACTCAGATAAGGAGAAAATTGCAGTCACACTACCGAATCTGGGAAAAATTATCACAAATGTCGCACCCAAAATAGTCCCAGAACTGTCATGGGACCAGTTCACTCAGATAGTGAAACAGGGCTTTTATGCCTTGCATGGGCAGAGTTGTCGCACTCTCACAACTCGACGCCCTCACCTATGATGGTAACCTGGATGATACTTTCACCCAGGCTCGGCGCCTCGTCACCGCCGCTTATCGCGAAGCTGAAGTAAATACTCGGGACACTCATACCTTCAACGCCCTGCTGAGGATCCTCCCGAGCATAGTCAGGGAACATTTCTCCATATATGATCCCTCAGGAAATTTGGATCAAGACCTGCAGCTCGTCAGGTGTCTACTCGCTGCCCGTCCCACACCACAACCGCTTCACGCAGTGACAAAGTTCCCCACAAACCACAACCTCCCACCAAAACCCAAGCCGACGCCTCACCAATCGCCTGCAGACCCGCCTCCCACAGTACCTAGGGCTTACCCGCACAGGAAGCGCCACAACCCCAGGGAACAAGGGAACTTAATCGGTATAAACCCTTGGGAGTTCACAGCTTGCAGCCGCACCTGTCCCCTTCATGACATAAGGGAACAACTCAAGGCGAATCGGTGAAAGAACCCCCAACAAAGCCGTAGAAAAGTTTCCTCCCTTGAGGACGACGCCCAAGAGGACGACGTACCACCACTGCTCTACCAAGAACCGGAAGAAGACGAGCACGACGACTACCCCCATCCTCAGCAGATGGATTTTTAGGCCCACCCCCGCACCTCCCCACGGTGGCGGGGGCCACCTCAAATACCTACAAACCCCCAGTCTACAACAAGATATGGCTGAAAGGGGTCAAGACAAGATTATTGGTGCATACGGGAGCAGCCAGGTCTTGTCTCTACTCCCACTTTTACTCCCGCCACATCTCAGCATTCGGCCCACTTCTCCCCACTTCAGCCAACCTCGTAGATGCCGGGGATGGCCCCCTACCCGTCCGTGGGGAAATCAGGGCCTTACAAACTACCACCCACCAACGAGTCTCCACTGACCATCCATTCATCATTTTTGACTCCTCCTGCAGCCAATATGATGGTTACCTTGGCCTGGACCTGCTTCAGAAACTCCACGCCACCATTGACTGCTATCAACGTCGCCTCCACTTTGGTCCAGCCCAACCTAACCAAGCATTCACCGACAAGGGAAAAAAAAAAAAAGAGAAAAAAAAACACCAACACCACCCCCACACCACCCACACACACAACACAGCACCACACGCTCCCTCTCCAGCCCACCTGTACATGTAACCCAAGCCTACACTCCCCAAATGCCTCAATAAATTCCCTTCCACCACCACCCCCCCACTCCACCCTTGCCATCACAAAATCCCTCATTCCCTGCCACTATTGCCTCTACCGTTACCATTCCACCCCACCACGAAGCATGGGTTACACTCACCAGACCCTCAAGTACATCAGTCCTTTTTTCACCATCCATCCCCACCGGACCCCTAGCATCCTGCCTAGTCTCCCCCACTTTCCTCCCTCCCAACGCCCACCAAATACGTATTGCCAATCTCGCCACAACATCTTTAACCCTGCCTCGAGGCCTCATCATCGGTGACACAGAAGAGGCAGAACCATGTTCAACACCACCCCCCAATCACCCCACCCTCCCCAACATACCACCACATCTCTCCCCTGCCCAGTCAAACAGCCTCCACCAACTACTCCTGGACTTCCAGGACTTATTCTCCGTCGGCCCAACTGATCTCGGCCATACCACCTACCTAAGCCACGAAATTCACACTACAGGACCTCCCATTTGCCAACCATCTCGCAGAAAAAATCCTAAACAACGGGCAGAAGAAGACCGGCAGGTTCAAGAAATGCTAGATGCCGGGGTCATATCAAACTCCACCAGCCCATGGTCATCACCTGTAGTACTCATGCAAAAAAAGGACGGAACCATGCGGTTTTGCGTCGATTACCGTAAAGTCAATGACGTTACCATCAAAGACGCTACGCCACTACCCAGGATCGATGACTCCCTAGATTCATTACATGGATCTACCTGGTTCTCTACCTTAGACCTGCAATCAGGCTATTGGCAGGTTCCAGTTCACCCTGACGACAAACACAAAACTGCCTTTTCTACATCAAACGGGAAGCACTACGAATTCAACGTCCTTCCCTTCGGACTCTGCAACGCCCCTGCGACATTCTCCCGCCTGATGGAATCTGTGCTGAGCGGACTCACCTGGGAAACCTGCTTAGCCTACCTGGATGATGTAATTGTTTTCGGCCATACCTGGGCCGACCATCTCCACCGCCTCAAACAGGTATTTCAGCCCATACAACAGGCCGGATTGAAGCTAAAACCAACCAAATGTGTGCTAGCTGAAAGATCAGTCTTCTTTCTCGGACACCTGATCAACGCAGAGGGCATCTCCCCCGACCCCGACAAGCTACGTGCAATCGCCGACATTCCACCACCCCGCGACGTGCACGAAACCAGGGCCTTCCTAGGACTAACCTCCTATTATTGGCGCTTCGTGAAAGGCTTCGCGAACATCGCAAAACCCTTGCATGATCTTACAAAAAAGGGAGAACCGTTCGCCTGGACTGAACCCCGGCACATCGCATTCACCACCCTCAAAGCCAAACTCACCTCCGCCCCAGTCGTCGCCTTCCCGGACTACAACCTACCATTCCGCCTGTACACAGACGTCTCACTCCACGCAATAGGGGCAGTCCTTGCACAAGTACAGGACGGCCGCGAACACATCATCGCCTGTGCCAGCCGCACCCTGAACTCGGCGGAAAAGAATTACACGGCCACCAAACGTGAATGCCTAGGGATAATATGGTCACTTGAGTACTTTCGCTCATACATATCAGGCACCCATGTGATCATCATCACGGATCACCAATCCCTACAATGGTTGTGCCAGTCCAACACCACGAACGCCCAGCTCACTAGATGGCGCAAAACCTTAGAAGAATACGATTTTTAAATATCGTATCGTCCAGGCAAACTCCACACGAACGCCGATGCCCTATCAAGACTACCCATCAATGCCATCTCACCAGAACCCGACCTGATTAAGATGTGGCAAGACAACCAACGCACTACCTGGATTCCGCCGAATATTTTCAGCAAGCTCCACCTGCATGGCGAACACTTGTTTGACCCTAACGGCCACATAATCCTGAGCCCCACAGCCACCCATGACACCATGCTCCACCTCCATGCCGACAATGGAATCCACTTGGGCACCAAGAAACTCACCCAAGTGTTCAACGACATATACTGGACACCGAACCCCACCACCATCGCCAAAACCATCGTGCAATCCTGCCGAGCCTGTGCGTTAGGAAAGGATATCACCCGCACACCAGGCCCATCCGGAAAACTAATGGCAACAAAACCCTGGCAACTGCTATCCCTTGACGTCGTCGGACCACTCACCCCCAAAGCAGGATATAAATATATAATCACCTTCGTGGACGTCTATTCAAAATTCATCATAGCTTGTCCTGCTAAAGACCACAGTGCAGTATCTGTCGCTGATGCTCCGACTCACCACGTGTTTCCATACTTTGGCATTCCCCAGGCATTACACTCCGACAATGCACCAGAATTCACCGGAAAGGTTTGGCAGGAATTAGCTAAAATATTCGGATTCCACATCTCCCACTCATCCCCCTACTGGCCACAAGGCAACAGCATCTGTGAAAGAAGCCATCGCTCCCTCCTCAATCAAGTCCGCACTCGCATCACACAAACAGGAAATGAAGACTGGCCTGCCCACGTCAAAATAGTTCAATGGGGCTTGAACACATGCCCGCGAGAAGACAGCATAACACCACACGAGCGAATATTCGGGGAAACCCCGCTCCTCCTCCCGCTCCGCCACCACCTCCAGCCACCCTCCCCACCCTCCCCCACTGACCCTCTCCACCATCTCAAACGCCGCCTCCACCACCTACAAGCACAACAAGACCTTACACCCGATACCAACCACACCAACCCCTACAAAACAGGCCAATCCGTTGTCGTCGCCCAACTCCCTACCCCAAACAAAATTGCACCACGATTCATTGGACCCTTCACCATAACTCAAGTCCCCAACCCGTATCAAGTCATCATCAATCAACACGGCCAGCAGCACATGTATCGCAACCGCCACGTGCGACCTTTTCACCCACCCAACAATAACCACCCCCGCACCCACACGCGCAGCACCTCTGCCCGACCACCTGGCCATGACGACGTTTCCAGGAATTACCCCCCACACTCACACGCCTACTACTTCTCACCCCCACCCAGTACCTCACCTATCACCTCACCACCCCCCACCACCCCAGATCTTGACTCACCTCAACCACCGCCCTCACCACCACCCCCACCCAGCACCTCACCTACAACCACACCACCCCTCACCACCCCGGATCCTGACTCACCTCAACCGCCGCCTACACCACCACCACCACCCGGCACCACCACATACTCAACAACGCCCACACCACACTCCACCACCCATTCCCGCACCACCCCTCACACCACACCCCCTCCATCCCCTGCCTCTCCACCACCCCAAACCACTACCTCCTCAAATCATACTCCTCCACCTTTGCCCACCTGCGCCTGCACCACGCCCAGAACCACCCAAGCAAACGCCCCCGCCCCACCCAGCGACCATGCTCACTATACCCGCCACACAACCAGGCCACCCACCTCACCTCCCAACACCCGTACACCCTCACCACCACCACGTGCTCAACCAACCTCACCACCCACGCCCACCCTCACCACCACCACTACTAGATCAGGCCGCCTTTCACGCCCACCACCCAGATATACACCTACACCACCCCATGGTAACCAGCCAACCCACCATACACCACCACAAAAACCCCCTACCCCAAACACCTCCTCCATCACTCTCCCTCTCCACCAAGCACGATGGAAAAACCCCAAGTCCCAATTCCCCAAAGTCAAATCCCCTACCCACCGACCCGTCCCCCATAAAAGCACCGCCCCGCCAACCATAGCCAGCATTCAGCTACAGCTGCCCCACCAAGCACCAACCACCAGCATGAAAATCACCCGCGTCCAGTGGCTATCACACGGCCAGCCGCCCATCAGAATCCGACAGACGCCCCAGCTTCTTCGCCGCCTACGCTGCACAAACCACCCATCCTCCATCCGACTGTTCATCAACCCAGCCCACGAACCAACCACAATGACCAACCACTGGATCAACCTCCTGCAGCACCTCACACCAGTCAACAGGACACCAACCACCATCACCTACCACCTGCAGTCACGGGGTCGTGACTTTTTCACGAGCGACGGTGGTAAAATGCCCGCGACCGGACCTTCCCCCCCCGCCACCCCCCACACACCGGGCCACCAGCACCCCACCACCCGAGGAGGAGATAACGGTCAGGTTAGTGACCCGGGACAAGAGGGTCATCCAACCACCACTGACCTGTGCCCCTTCTTCCCGCAACTACCTCAACACCAGGAGGAGCCTAGACCTGCAACAAATTACACGGCGGGTTAACCATCGACAGCAGTGGGGTGGGACTGATACAATATCAGTCCCTAGTAGTTTTGTGTTGATGACCACAGCTTCACCCCAGCGGGACAGGAGGTCCCTAGGTGAGCCATGAGGTGTTTACACCTACTGCCACCGCGAGCCACGGGGAAGTACCATCCTCTGCCGCAACAACCCTGGTGAGCCACGAGGGGCTAGTACCCTCTGCCACTGTGAGCCACGAGGGTATAATACCCTCTGCCACAACCAGGACAGGAGGTCCTTTGATGAGGGAGAAGAACCCTCTATAACAAACAGGCCAGGAGGCCCAATAGTGGACTATACGGGGCTCACACCCCTAGCCACACCGAGGATAAGAGACCCTCACACAAAGCCACAAGTGGGTCCCAGGACCGATCAACCTGGTGCCACGGCAGTTGTGAAAACAAGAGAGAGAGTCGCCTCTGTGCTACCCTCCCTAAGTACAAGAGAGACCACGGCCTCTGTGTGTCCTCTAAAGTCAGCTAACTCCTGCAGGAGTAGCTGGACACCACCCGGGAGAGTTGCTCCGAAAGTGTCACCCGAACAGAGGCCCGGTCCCAGTCGGGACCTACCTCCCACCCCCGGGAAATTCTAGTCTTCCCCAGGTACCAGCAGGAGACGAGGCCGCAGCCCACACCTGACAGCGCGTCCCCAGGCAGACCTTCGCAGCCCTCGGACCCCCAGGCAAGCCCAGCAGCCCGTCAATGCCGACCTCCCCCTGCCGCAGACCCTACGACGTCAGCCCCGTCTGCTACACCTGTTTGGCCCCAGTCCCTAGGACCAACATAGACAGGCCTCCCTTCACCGTGACCAGAGGAGGGCCTACAACTGGTCGAGACCCCAGGCAAGAGGGTCTCCCTGCACCGTGACCAGAGGAGGGCCTACAACAGGTCGAGACCCCAGGCAAGAGGGTCTCCCTGCACCGTGACCAGAGTGAGGACCTATAACAGGTCGAGACCCCAGGCAAGAGGGTCTCCCTGCAACATCGGACCCGGGTCGAGTCTCCCTCCAGCGGGTACGGTGATTGCCACCACGGGTAGAGCCCCCGGAGGTCCTCTTATAGTGACAGAAGTTTATCGCCCCAGAAACTCGGGCAAGATTAGTGACTTTTCCTTTCCTACAGTGAGACAGAGATAGTGATCCAGTGACAAAGTGAACCAGCGGGATTACACCAAAAAGTGTCCGTAAATACCTCCCCTTGGAAAAGACTATAAGTTCTGGGCCCGTACAACTAGTGCTATTCCCAAGTCCAGTCTAGAGGAGTCCCCCCCTTGCCAGTGTACACGCGGGCGAGAGTTGCCGCGCCGAGCCCAAACAGTGAATTATAGTGATCTGCTCCCCTTGTTCTTTTATGGTAATAATCCCTCCCCGGCTCATCAAGCCCAGACATCTCGATTGCACCAGTACACTAAGACCTTTTGGACTTTAATGCAAGTTAGTCTCATTCACTTATGGACCCTTAAACTATTGTAAAGTATAATTATAGTGTGTGTGAATATCCCGTGTTGTACTAACGTAACTTTGTATATCTGTATCCTCTGTCCATAATATCATTCTATGTAATATTGTCACGGTGTTAGAATTAAGGTAATAGATGTGTTAAAGGTGGACTGCCTAGTTTTTATGTCCTGTTCCTTTGTTAGTGCATTACTTCCCGTCCGGAAAGAGGACCCCGCTCAGTAGCTAGTGTTTTTAGTACGAGGAGTCGGCCTAAAAACACTCAGCATAACACACACACACACACACACACACACATATATATATATATATATATATATATATATAAAATGCCCGCGGCTGGACCTTGCGCCCCGCCACCCCCCACACCACCACCGGGCCACCACCACCCTACCACCCGAGGAGGAAATAACGGACAGGTTAATGACCCAGGACAAGAGGGTCATCCAACCACCACTGACCTGTGCCCCTTCTTCCCGCAACTGCCCAAACGCCAGGTGAGCCTAGATCCGCAACAACTTCAACGGCGGGTTGACCATCGACAGCAATGGGGTGGGACTGATACAATATCAGTCCCTAGTAGTTTTGTGGTGACGACCACAGCTTCACCCCAACGGGACAGGAGGTCCCTAGGTGAGCCACGAGGTGTTTACACCTACTGCCACCGCGAGCCACGGGGAAGTACCATCCTCTGCCGCAACAACCCTGGTGAGCCATGAGGGGCTAGTACCCTCTGCCACCGTGAGCCACGAGGGCGTAATACCCTCTGCCACAACCAGGACAGGAGGTCCTTTGACGAGGGAGAAGAACCCTCTATAACAAACAGGGCAGGAGGCCCAATAGTGGACTATACGGGGCCCACAACCCTAGCCACATCGAGGATAAGAGACCCTCACACAAAGCCACAAGTGGGTCCCAGGACCGATCAACCTGGTGCCACCGCAGTTGTGAAAACAAGAGAGAGAGTCGCCTCTTTGCTACCCTCCCTAAGTACAAGAGAGACCACGGCCCCCGTGTGACCTCTAAAGTCAGCTAACTCCTGCAGGAGTAGCTGGACACCACCCGGGAGAGTTGCCCCGAAAGTGTCACCCGAACAGAGGCCCGGTCCCAGTCGGGACCTACCTCCCACCCCCGGGAAATTCTAGTCTTCCCCAGGTACCAGCAGGAGACGAGGCTGCAGCCCACACCTGACGGCGAGTCCCCCGGCAGACCTCCGCAGCCCTCAGACCCCCAAGCGAGCCCAGCAGCCCGTCAACGCCGACCTCACCCTGCTCTAGACTCTACGACGTCAGACCCGTCTGCTACACCTGTTTGGCTCCAATCCCTAGGGCCAACATAGACAGGCCTCCCTTCACCGTGACCAGAGGAGGGCCTACAACAGGTCGAGACCCCAGGCAAGAGGGTCTCCCTGCACCGTGACCAGAGTGAGGACCTACAACAGGTCGAGACCCCAGGCAAGAGGGTCTCCCTGCAACATCGGACCCGGGTCGAGTCTCCCTCCAGTGGGTACAGTGATTCCCGCCATGGGTAGAGCCCCCTGAGGTCCCCTTATAGTGACAGAGTGATATCGCCCCAGAAACTCGGGCAAGATTAGTGACTTTTCCTTTCCTATAGTGAGACAGAGGCAGTGACCCAGTGACAAAGTGAACCAGCGGGATTACACCAAAAAGTGTCCGTAAATACCTTCCCTTGGAAAAGCCTATAAGTTCTGGGCCCGTACAACTAGTGCTATTCCCAAGTCCAGTCTAGAGGAGTCCCCCCCTTGCCAGTGTACTCGCGGGCGAGAGTTGCCGCGCCGAGCCCAAACAGTGAATTATAGTGATCTGCTCCCCTTGTTCTTTTATAGTAATAATCCCTCCCCGGCTCATCAAGCCCAGACATCTCAATTGCACCAGTACACTAAGACCTTTTGGACTTTAATGCAAGTTAGTCTCATTCACTTATGGACCCTCAAACTATTGTAAAGTATAATTATATTGTGTGTGAATATCCCGTGTTGTACTAACGTAACTTTGTATATCTGTATCCTCTGTCCATAATATCATTCTATGTAATATTGTCACGGTGTTAGAATTAAGGTAATAGATGTGTTAAAGGTGGACTGCCTAGTTTTTATGTCCTGTTCCTTTGTTAGTGCATTACTTCCGGTCCGGAAAAAGGACCCTGCTCAGCAGCTAGTGTTTTTAGTACGAGGAGTCGGCCTAAAAACACTCAGCATAACACTGGTGGCAAGCGGTGGTTCTGGATCCGAGTAACGCACGGAGGAACGTAAAAGGAATCTTGCACAATGGTAGCTAAACCGCACATTCAGTTACCAAAATTCAACCCGGACCAATGTGACATGGGTGTTTATTTGGACATGATCAAACCCCTTTTAGACATAGGGTTTGACTCAGATAAGGAGAAAATTGCAGTCACACTACCGAATCTGGGGAAAATTATCACCAATGTCATACCAAAAGTAGTCCCAGAACTGTCATGGGACCAGTTCACGCAAATTGTGAAACAGGCAGTGATGCCATCTCTGGGCACAGTTGTAGCTTTATTGCAATTAGACGCCCTCACATACGACGGAAACCTCGATGACACCTTCATCCAGGGTAGGCGGCTCGTCACCGCTGCGTACCCGGGCACAGACGCAAAAACCCGGGAACAACTCATATTCCACAAACTCCTCAGGATCCTCCCCAGTTTCATTAAAGACCACTTCACAATACATGAACCGACGGGAGACCTGGATAAAGAAATCAACCAAATAAGGCGCCTTCTAGCCGTCCACTCCTCCCCTAAATGCATCGGCGACATCACACAATTCCCCAGGGACCTCATCCCTGTAAATCCGTGGGAATTTTCTTCTTGCTGCCCGGAGTGCCCAATCCATGACATTCGTGAACAGCTAAAAGCTGCCAGGCACAGCACAGCAACACAAGAGCGCCTACAGGCCTCCCCACCATGCGCCGATCGCCCCAAGCCTCACAGCAGGAAAGCGGGAGGAGGAAAGCACAGAAGGCGCCCATTCACTGCCCCCGTGTCTCGCCGTAATGACGGGGGCCACCTCACATCTCTCCCAGTCTATGACAGGGAAAAACATTATCTTTCCTTTTCCTCTCCTCTCACTGCCTCTTCTATTTTGCCCTCCCCTATTCCTAACCTTCCCACCTCACACACCACTTTCTCCACTACTACCGCCTCCCCTCTGCCTATTCCTCCCCAACACAAAGCCTGCCTCCCCCTTCACAAACCTCCTAGAACCTTTACCTCATCTTCCCCTAACCTACTTCCCAAAACCGCCTCCTCATGTCTACTCCCTCCCACCTACCACCCCGCACCATCACTTCCCCACCACTCATTTTCCCCGCCAACACAGCCAACTCATTCGCCTTCCCTATCACACCATCCTCCCCCTCAGCCTCACCTCCGCCTGCATCTCCTCCGGCTACCCCACCTCCTCCAACCCACCACTCCCAATCACCGCCCGCTATGACCACCACCAACACCGCACCACACCACCCATCACCAACTCCCACCGTCACCGCCGCGGAAACAACCACCACCACCGTACCACCACAACTCCCACCACACCCCACACGCACCGCCCCACGCACCGCCCCACGCAACACATCACCCACCAACTCCCCACGTGCCCAACCACCATCACCACCGACGCCCACCCTCACCACCGCGACCATCAGATCACGACGCATCTTCTGCCCACCATCTACATACACCCCCACACCTCCATCTCAGGCATCGTGGAAACTACCAACAAGCAAAATTGAGAGCGTGCTATGGCGCCTCCACGACCGCCCACCCATCAGGATCCGACGGACACCCCAGCTTCTCCGCCTCCTATGCCAGACAAACCGCCCATCCTCCATCCGTCTCTCTTTCAACCCCCACAGAGAGCCAAACATCATGACCAACCACTGGACGAACGTCATGCAACACCTCACCCCGGTCCACAAGACATTCACCACCATCACCTACCACCTGCAGTCACGGGGTCGTGACTTTTTCACGAGCGACGGTGGTAAAATGCCCGCGGCCGGACCTTCCGCCCCGCCACCCCCCACACCACCACCGGGCCACCACCACCCCACCACCCGAGGAGGAGGTAACGGACAGGTTAATGACCCAGGACAAGAGGGTCATCCAACCACCACTGACCTGTGCCCCTTCTTCCCGCAACTGCCCAAACGCCAGGTGAGCCTAGATCCGCAACAACTTCAACGGTGGGTTGACCATCGACAGCAATGGGGTGGGACTGATACAATATCAGTCCCTAGTAGTTTTGTGGTGACGACCACAGCTTCACCCCAACGGGACAGGAGGTCCCTAGGTGAGCCACAAGGTGTTTACACCTACTGCCACTGCGAGCCACGGGGAAGTACCATCCTCTGCTGCAGCAACCCTGGTGAGCCACGAGGGGCTAGTACCCTCTGCCACCGTGAGCCACGAGGGCGTAATACCCTCTGCCACAACCAGGACAGGAGGCCCTTTGATGAGGGAGAAGAACCCTCTATAACAAACAGGGCAGGAGGCCCAATAGTGGACTATACAGGGCCCACACCCCTAGCCACACCAGGGATAAGAGACCCTCACACAAAGCCACAAGTGGGTCCCAGGACCGATCAACCTGGTGCCACGGCAGTTGTGAAGACAAAAGAGAGAGTCGCCTCTGTGCTACCCTCCCTTAGTACAAGAGAGACCACGGCCCCTATGTGACCTCTAAAGTCAGCTAACTCCTGCAGGAGTAGCTGGACACCACCCGGGAGAGTTGCCCCGAAAGTGTCACCTGAACAGAGGCCCGGTCCCAGTTGGGACCTACCTCCCACCCCCGGGAAATTCTTGTCTTCCCCAGGTACCAGCAGGAGACGAGGCCGCAGCCCACACCTGACGGCGCGTCCCCCGGCAGACCTCCGCAGCCCTCGGACCCCCAGGCGAGCCCAGCAGCCCGTCAACGCCGACCTCCCCCTGTCACAGACCCTACGACGTCAGACCCGTCTGCTACACCTGTTTGGCCCCAGTCCCTAGGGCCAACATAGACAGGCCTCCCTTCACCGTGACCAGAGGAGGGCCTACAACTGGTCGAGACCCCAGGCAAGAGGGTCTCCCTGCACCGTGAATAGAGGAGGGCCTACAACAGGTCGAGACCCCAGGCAAGAGGGTCTCCCTGCACCGTGACCAGAGTGAGGACCTATAACAGGTCGAGACCCCAGGCAAGAGGGTCTCCCTGCAACATCGGACCCGGGTCGAGTCTCCCTCCAGCGGGTACGGTGATTCCCGCCACGGGTAGAGCCCCCGGAGGTCCCCTTATAGTGACAGAGTGATATCGCCCCAGAAACTCGGGCAAGATTAGTGACTTTTCCTTTCCTATAGTGAGACAGAGACAGTGACCCAGTGACAAAGTGAACCAGCGGGATTACACCAAAAAATGTCCGTAAACACCTTCCCTTGGAAAAGCCTATAAGTTCTGGGCCCGTACAACAAGTGCTATTCCCAAGTCTAGTCTAGAGGAGTCCCCCCCTTGCCAGTGTACTCGCGGGCGAGAGTTGCCGCGCCGAGCCCAAACAGTGAATTATGGTGATCTGCTCCCCTTGTTCTTTTATAGTAATAATCCCTCCCCGGCTCATCAAGCCCAGACATCTCGATTGCACCAGTACACTAAGACCTTTTGGACTTTAATGCAAGTTAGTCTCATTCACTTATGGACCCTTAAACTATTGTAAAGTATAATTATAGTGTGTGTGAATATCCCGTGTTGTACTAACGTAACTTTGTATATCTGTATCCTCTGCCCATAATATCATTCTATGTAATATTGTCACGGTGTTAGAATTAAGGTAATAGATGTGTTAAAGGAGGACTGCCTAGTTTTTATGTCCTGTTCCTTTGTTAGTGCATTACTTCCCGTCCGGAAAGAGGACCCCGCTCAGCAGCTAGTGTTTTTAGTACGAGGAGTCGGCCTAAAAACACTCAGCATAACAATATATATATATATATATATATATATATATATAAAATTTTATTTATTTTTTGTATTTTCATTTTTTTAAATTTTTTCTTGGTTTTATATTTTTTATACCTCATATTATAAAGAAAAACTAATCTAAAGACCCTAAAACTAATCACCTAACAGACAAATCGCTAACCTATACTAAATCCTACAGAGACAAATAGCTAGGCTTTAACTAATTATAAAAATACCTCGACTAACAGAGCACCATCGACTGCAGATATGTTATGCCTTTCTACATGACATACCTGCACTCATCACCTGGTGACTGTCAGTCGAGGCACAACCTAATATAGGGGACATCAATATTTGAAAGGGAACCAGACGAGTCAGGAACATTTCCATATACGTCAGCTGTCGGCCCTAATTAGAATAACTTAAGCAGGATAGTATAATGTATTTACATAATTTATACAATAAGTGAAGAACCTCTCCCAGCAGACCACCATCGACTGCAAGTACCCAATACCTTCCTATACTGCACACTTGCACTCATCAGCTGGTGACTGTCAGGCGAGGAACTTGGCTTAATGTAGGGGACATCTATATTAGAAATAGATCAGTGGGAGGAGGAACTATTTAAAATATGTCAACTGTCAACCCTAATTAATATTACAATATATACATATTTACCGTTGATAAAAACCATAACCACACAGTAAAAAAGTCACATCACTCTGATCAGTCCGGTCTCTCTCAAGAAAGCCATCAATTTATCAGTCATAACAATGTCCCCATCACCCAGGATGGTGGACAGGGTGAAGGGGACGTCTGCTGCACCGCAGTAATTTATAACTGAAGCACGTTCACGAATAAATCGCCGACAGCGCAGGATGATATGACTGATAGATAACACCGCATTACAGATGTCACAGTGCGGTGGGAAGCGTCTTTCCATATAAGATTTCATATGTGTTAAAATGGTGGCATTGAGCCGTAACCATGCCAACACTTTTTCTTCCAGGCGACTGGGGCGGTTGGTGGTGTCCCAGTAGCCCAGGTACGGCTTACAGGTCGGAATATTTAGTCTGGTCCACTGACCTTGCCACAGAAGATTTATTGATTTCTTTCCGAGCGATAGACTCGACCGTAGATCACGAGGAACGTCCCAAGTCTCCTCGAGCTCCACAACCGACTTTGCAAGTAAGTCAGCCTGCTCATTGCCGTAGATACGACAATGACCAGGCACCCAGATCAGCGTGAATGACTTGTTGCATGAATGCAACTTATTAACGATGCGGCCCTGGATCTCGTGAGAGTCCGTAGTACAAGATGCAATTGCCTGAAGGGCTGATTTTGAATCTGAAAATATAACAAATGAATCATGCCTAGAATTGAGAGCATAGTCTATGGCTTTGTCAATAGCAAAAAGTTCGGAGGTAAACACAGATGTATGAGTCGGCAACCGATACCTAAGTGCACATTCAGTCGACCACACACTTGCACCCACACATTCACTCGACTTGGAGCCGTCGGTGTACAATTGATGGGACCCCAAGTGACGAACAATGATGTTACGAAACAAGTGGTGGACCTCCGCATCCGGCGCCTTGGCCTTTGGTGCTGGGAGCCATGAGACATCCACTGTAAAGCCGGGTGGCTCCCAAGGCGCTATCTTTTTAAACACCAACTTGTCACAGTCACTGGGGTCCACATCAAGCTCCTGAGTCAGTAAGTGGAGGCGAACGGCAAGTGGCCGACGCACCCCCCGCAGAAGGTGGTGGTATTGACGCAGGGGGGTACAGGCCACATTGCCGATATTACTTTTCCTTAATGTCCTTACGCCGTAGGACAAGGCCAGGTGGTCACGGCGAATACGGAGGGGAGGTACATTCGCCTCCACTTCCTTACGAGCTACACGGGTACACCGGACAGCTCCAAGACACATTCGCAAGCATTTATTCTGCAACACATCCAATCCTTTCAGCGTGGCATCAGATGCCGAGCCATACACCTGTGCGCCATAGTCTAGCTTCGATCGAACAAGGGACTTATACACCATTAATAAAGATTTTCTGTCGGCACCCCATGTAGTACCCGCTAGGTACTTAAGGACATTTAATGGTTTATCACAACGAGCAAGCAAAGTATTAACGTGAAGTTTAAAATTCATTCTGCGATCAAAGTGGAGGCCCAAAAACTTTACAGAATTTTGAAAAGGTACCGCTTGATTATCCAAAAATAAACGCAAATCGGGGACGTTACGATTTGTAAAAACTACAGCGGCACACTTACGGACGGAAAACTTAAATCCCCAGCTGTCGATGGTTAGCCCGCCGGTGAGGTTGTCTCCGATCCAGGCTCACCTGGTGTCGGGGCAGTTGCGGGGAGAAGGGGCTCAGGTCAGTGGTGGTTGGGTGACCCTCTTGCCCTGGGTCATTAGCCCCCCCAGTTGTCCCTTCCTGGGGTGGTGGGGTGGTGGTGGCCCGGTGGTGGGGTGGGGAGTGGCGGGGTGGATGGTCCGGCGGCGGGCATTTTATATATATTAATATCTTGAGACTCGGTGGCAGATATAATTAAAAAGGCGCATCTTACGTAGAGGTTAATGGATGATGATGCTATAACCGCGACAGGTTTTACTCTAGATAATTAAAATCGTCTGACAGTAATATGAACAGAGGCAAAGAGACGTTTTCAAAGTAAAGTGGTTAATGTAAAAATAATGATAATGTTTAAGTATATAACACATAAGTGAAAAGAGTATAGTTAAAATGAAATATACAGTAAAGCAAAATATGTTATCGAGCATGATTGAAATGAGTCTTCTGTCTCGAACTGGAACTCTGTGAATCCTTGAAGCTCCGAATCCCATCAGTCACCCTCTAACCGAGAAAGGGGGAGGACGCAGGTGCTGTGTGTATATTAACTCGGTGATAGAATTATAGTGTGTAAACAGCTTCCCTGTCTTCTTGAGGTACAGAAGGGTAAGCGAGGATGCTGTTCATTCGTCTTTTGATAGCTACGAGTTCTCTCTGCTGCGCCAAATCGTCTGTATTAATCTGAATAAGTAAAGATGCGCTGTGGTGTTGATGTGGATGCGCTGGAGGGTGTTGGGAGAGGTACCTTGAGATGGTTTGGCCATGTGGAATGAAGACTGAGAGATTACCTATAGTTCTTCCACCTTAACTTGGCCCAGGTTTTCGTCCCTTTGTAGCTTATTTCATGTAGCTCAGTGGCAGGAAAATATAATACAGTACTACGGTTCTACGTACATTCTTACCATGATGCTTGTTATTTATTTATTTATTTTACGCGTCATATTCTGGTATTCGTATTGCTACAGCTCAGAACTGAAGACAGAGACAGTAATATTAGGACAAGTTAGAGTGAAAGGAGTATAAGAGAGTGTATGTGAGTTAGGTGGAGAGACGAGTAGTGGGAGACCGAGAATAATGAGATGGAGGGATGCGGTGGAGAGGTATATGAACGATGCTGGTGTGAGTTGAAGGAGAGGCAGCCTGATGATGCATGACAGGGTAACATGGAGGCAGTTTGTTTGTGGTCACCCCTTCAGAGATTAGTTTTAGATATAAGAAAGAATACCGAGATAGAAATACATCCATTGCAGCGAGTCAATTGATTTTTCTTTTCTGTTGCTCTGTAAGGTCTTCTCTCAGCTTAACATAATCCTGGAGTTTTTGCTTGAATATATATCTTCATTAATCTATGCCACGTTCAGTGTAGGGTCGGACCTTACAGTCGGAGGGAGAGTGATAGCCAGAATTAACTCCCATGCTGACGAGGTGCCAGTGGGAGATGGGTGTCAGTAGGAGGGATGATGCATATGAAAGTGGGGAAATATGAGGGAGAGTGAAAGGCAGAATTAACTACCACATGCTGGCAAAGTACATCTGGGAATGGGATGGGTGTGTAGGGAGTGTGATGTTTTTGAAAGTGGAAATATTGTAAAGTATTGGTTATGTTTATGTGTCAGAATGTGTGTATGTCACTGGTAGAAGTAATATGGTGTGAATATATGTAAGTATATATTATCTTTATTGATAGACAGTGGGTGATTCTGTACTTAGGAAATAAGAGGCTTTACGAAATGTTGATATCCATATTTAGACACCACGTTATGGAGATGGTTTGTGTAATATCCTACAGAGACACACAGCCACACCTCCATACACAGGCACACCTTCATACACAGCCACACCTCCACACACACACACACACACACACACACACACACACACACACACACACACACACACACACACACACACACACACACACACACACACACACACACAGCCTCTTCCCTTCAGTAGAGCTTCACCCATCTTAGGAGAAATCTCTAGACGCTGGCAGGAGTAGAGGAGACTGTTGACAACCCATTTACCTGCATAGTTCACACCTGAGCCAATTATAATCATCAGGTTGTACCAGTTAAATAATAATAATAATAATAATAATAATAATAATAATAATAACAATGATAATAATAAGAAGGTGTCATGATGTTGAATTATTAAAGAACTTTCACACAAAACCATCACTGATATTATGCACCTGTACTGATGTGTTGATTTTACCTGTATGATATCTTAATTAGGAACTCAAAATGTGGCATGCAGGCTAATAAATCTGATCCCTGCTAGTCTTACATTAGTGACCGTCAAAAACTGAGGTCTTTAATTCTCCTTTGGTCTCATAGTTTTAAGATTAAGGACTAAATTAAGACGAAGTATTGAAGGAGTCTGTATTATTTCTGTGTATTTTTTTTTTTTTCATGCAAGGAAGAATGATCCCAAGGCCATTTTTCCTGGATACCTATATGACTGGTTTCCCTCATTTATTTATACAGTTTTCTTATTTTTTTTTATTTTCATTACTTTTTTCCTGATGTTCTCTGCGTGTTCCTCTCCGCCAAATTCCTAACAGTAAGTGCTAGCAATACAATATACTAACACAATTTCATTTTTCAGAGAGAAGGAACCAAAGGCTGAACACCAACGCAAGATAGTCAAACAAGCAAGCCAACGTCAACACCATGCTGTACCTGGACACACGGCTTTAGAAAAATGGAGGTCGAAGGCAGGGGGAGATGCACACCAAATAAGAATGCTCAAGAGATAGAATTTTGGCAATGCAGGAGAGTGATTTCAAGACACGTAGTATTTTTCCACATCATTTCATCAACTCCCCCACCTCTCTTTCTCTCTCTCTCTCTCACACACACACACACACACACACACACACACACACACACACACACACACACACACACACACACACACACACACACACACACACACACACACACACACACACACACACACACACATTACATTAACCCTTCCACTACAGTGAGGAGATGGAAGGAGCACTTTGAGGATTTGTTGAATGTAGAGGGTGACAACAGTGCGAGTATAAGTGGTTGGGGAATGGCTGGGAGAAGGAGAGATGAGAGGAGGGAGGAAGAGATCAGTAGGGCGGAAGTAGTGGAAGCAATGAAGAAGATCAAGATGGGAAGTAGTGGAAGCTATGAAGAAGATCAAGATGGGAAAGGCCCCAGGAATTGATGAAGTGTGAGGTGAAATGCTGAGGTATGGGGGTGAGATTGTTGTGGAATGGATATGCAAGTTGTGTAGATTGGCTTGGGAAGAGGGAAGGGTTCCAGAGGACTGGAAATCAGGTATAATTGTTCCTTTATACAAAGGAAAAGGGGAGAGAGAAGTATGTGGTAACCTTCTTAGTGTGACTGGTAAAATATATGGTAGAATACTCATTGATAGGGTTAGGCATATGACAGAGGAGCTAGTTGGAGAAGAACAAGGGGGATTTAGGAAGGGAAAAGGGTGTGTAGATCAGATAATTGTTCTAAGATGTTTAGTGGAGAAATATCTAGAGAGGGGAAAGAAAGTGTATGCTGCCTTCATGGACTTGGAGATAGCTTATGACAGAATAGATAGGCAAGGTATGTGGAAGGTATTAAGAATATGTGGGGTGGAGAGGAAACTGTTGAATGCTGTGAAGAGTATGTACGAAGGAGGTAGGGCTACGGTGCGAGTGGATGGTGAGCTGAGTGAGTTCTTTGATCTCAATGTGGGACTGAAACAGGGTTGTGTGATGTCTCCATGGCTGTTTAATATATACATGGATGGGGTTGTGAAGGAGGTGCAAGGTAGGGCAGTGGATGTGGGGGTGGCTCTAATGAATGAGGGTGAGATTTGGAAGATTCCGGTGTTGCTGTTTGCTGATGATACAGTATTGCTGAGTGAAGATGAATGGGAGTTGCAAGGTTTGGTGAATGAATTTGGGACAGTGTGTAGGATGAGGACGCTGAACTACTCTTCACCCTACTCCGAGATATTACATACTAACATAAGAACATAATGTACTTTTCACCCTGCTCTGAGATATTACATAAGAGCATAATGTACTCTTCACCCTACTCAGATATTTTGTTCAGTTACTCTTACATCACAATATAGCAATGTCTACTTAAGTATGTGTTTGATGTTTTTACAATTCAGTATACTTCCTATTTTATCGTTATTAAACATCCAAACGACTTGTTCGGTCACTGAGTCTACAGCAGGATTTCTAAACTGCGCTAATTTTGAGCAGTGAAGTACATAGTGTTGCAGGGTGTGGGCTCTGGGTTCATTACACAGTCTGCAGCACGTTTTATGATCTGGCGTATCCACTCCAAGCTGCCACAGATATTTATAGCCTAACCTCAGTCTAGTGCATACAGAATCTTTCCACTTATTTCTATATTTTCCATATGTGACGTGGGTTCTCAGAGCAACGTTAGTATAGTGATACATAGTTTCACCACTAGAATGTTGTTGCTCCATTCTCTGATTTTCCTCTTGACCTTGTTGTGTTCTTATTATAGTTTTAATCTGTTTCAAGGTTAGTTGGCATACTACATCTGTCTTCTTTTTCTGCTGCACTCTTGGCTAGTTAATCAGCTCTTTCGTTACCTGGTATTCCAACATGGGATGGTATCCATGTGAATGATATGAATCTACCCGATTGCTTGAGCTGATGCAGGACAGCTCTACACTGGAAGACTACGTCTGCCAGTGCAGGTGCTGTGCTCTTAAGGGACTCCAGTGCTCCTCGGCTGTCTACGAAGAAGCACACGTCTCCTTCACCTCCTGTGATCTCCCTGAGGCCGTATAATATTGCATATAGCTCTGCCTGAGTGGAAGACACGTTGTTGCTTATTCTAAAATTTATTTCGCTCTGTACACATGCACTGTCTGTTTTATCTAATATTACGATCCCACACCCTGCTCTGCCATCCTCTCTGACCGAACCATCGCAGTAAACGTGAGCAGTGTTTTCATTGTAGAGTTTATTTATTTGGTTTTGTGCATGTGTCCTTAACACACCTAGAGCATAACATTCATTCTTTTTCTGTAGTGGAGTTATGTTCACCTTTACCTCTTCCTCTTCCCAGGGTGGAGGCCTAGGTGCCTGCGGTATCTCCTCACAGAAGTTTTGTACCTCGTATTTGAGTACGTTCCTCGCAAGCTCTTTCACATAGCCATTCTTGCCTTGCCTCCAGAAGGTTCTGGTTCCGTTAACAACATCTTTGATGCTGTTACGGAGTCCCAGTCCGCTTTCTGACCGCATGTGTCTTATTGCAGCCGCCACACTGACCTCCTGAATTCTATTTTTTACACTCTGCAAATTTAGCTCAAGTCTCATGACATCTATCATGGTGTTCCTTGGGCAGCTAAGTATGATTCTCATTGCGGCATTCTGGATTTTTTCAAGTTTTTCCAGCCTTCCTTCACCAAGGCAAGAGAGGACTGGGCTTGCATACTCTAATACCGATCTGACAGTAGTGAGGTACATCATTTTTAGTATTGGTACACCCACCCCTGCACCACTATAGGCCATTGATCTCAAGGGCTGCAATCGTACCTTGCACTGCGTTATTATGTGGGCCATCTCGGCATCTTTACAGTCTGCTGTGTAGCCGACATACATACCTAGGTACTTGTAAATTCTCACCCTCTCGATGTTTTTGCCATTAAATACTAAATGTTTTTCCCCTAACGCACGGCACTGGAACTTTGTCTTACTCTCGTTAATTACAAGACCCAGACTTTTGATCAGGTTGCCGAACCTGTTCAGTGCAGTTTGCATAACATCAAAAGTTTTGGACTGTATCATGATGTCGTCGGCATAAATTACTGCACTGACCCCGAAACCCAGGTTTTCACGCGCCACTTTGTTCATTAAAAGATTGAAAAGTAATGGGCTTAGGACTCCTCCCTGTGGTGTACCAAGCTCTAGATCAGTGGTTCCCAAACTGGGGGCCATAACCTGAACCGAAGGAGTTTAGCGAGTAGGTAGTCAGTGGAGAGAACTTACACAGGTTACACAGAAACAAAACCAAGAATCAAGAAGCTTGTTGATAATCTGCAACAACACCCTTCACACTGAGTGGAATGGGGATTCAAATGAAGGAAAAATGAACCTGGCATGAATGTTCAGAAGCAAATGGTCTGGCAGGAGGTGGGTGTGTCGCAATTGAAGGCCATGGTTGTGGTAGATAATTATGACTCACTATGATAGCATATCACTTCAGAATTATAAAGTTATCATTGTTAAGATTCAAAGATCAGATCAAGTGCGATTAATACACTTTTTCAATCCAGTGATTTTTTTTTTATTGCTGAATCAGCTTTTCGCAATAATGCAATTTTTAATTACTCTAAGTATGGATTTTTTAAATGTGCATTTTATTATTCCTTTAGTACCATTTCAATAATTATATAAGATTCAGCTAAGACAAAATACACATTTCTTTATTAATACTTAACAAAAGAGAAAATAACAAATGGAATCAATAAAATTACAAGATTTGCTAGAGTGATTTTTATATGGACATGATGAGTGTAGGACTGTAGTGTAGACAGTCACTGTAGTCATGGGTTATGGTTGGGGAAGGGGGGCCATGGACAAGGATCATGTATGAAAAGTGGGTAACGACCAGAAAAAGTTTGGGAACCACTGCTCTAGATGCTTTTCCCGGGACAGTGTCCCTTGGGTCCACACCTGGGCCCGCCCCCCAAAGAGATAATCCCCCACCCAGTGCAGCAATCTTCCCCTTACCCCCAAGCTAGCTAATTCATATAAAATTACTTCTCCATTGGCCTTATCGAATGCAGCCTTGAGGTCAATGAATACCCTGCAGTAGTCAGTATCGCTAGAAAGGCACTTAATGACGGCGTCTTTTGTCCCTTTACCTTTCATAAAGCCATACAGATTCACACTAAGCATGTCACCTATGAGGAATATTATTCTCTCTAACATGATTCTTTCCACCATTTTTGAAAAGCATGATGTTAGTGAGACTGGTCTGTTTCCTCCAGTCGCTTTGGGGACAGGGATGATAATTGCTTTTTTCCATGCTCTCGGTATTCTGCCCTCCCTGAGACTCATATTATACAAGTCTAACAGCGGGCCGTCCTCCATGCTGGCCAGGCAGTTAATTATCTCATACCTAATTCCATCCTCACCAGGAGCTGCAGACCTTCCATTTTTAACTGCACGCAGTAGCTCATCCCTGGTTATGTCTGTGCCTGTCATGTCTTCGGTGTTTAACGCAGTAACAATGAAGCTTCTCCTATTGTCCTGCTATGCCTCTAATGCCTCCCTCACGTCGTGTGGCAGGCATTCACTGCTCGCCGCAGATGCCCACAACTTCATTAAGTCTTCAGCTAATTTTTCTGGGTGTGGGTGTGCTACGTTTATCACCTTTCTCCCTCTTACTTTGTTAACTTCTTTCCAAATTTCGGTTATGCTCTTACTGTTGCCTATCCTGTTAGTGAAGCGTTCCCAATACTCCCCCCTTACTTCCCTTTTGGCCTGACTACAAATCTGGGCCAGGTCCTTCATTGCGGCTTTGCTTGCGTCACCCCTACCCATTTGCACCCATTTTCTGTGAGCCAGTCTCATCATTTGCGACAGTTGTTTTAATTCTTTATTGTTATAGTATTTGTCTGTATGGTAGGAGCAATTTTTCTTCACGCGCCTTTTATGATTGAGTAATTCGTTAATAACCTTAACTAGGTCTTCGTAAAACTGGTCTACACTGCTCGGATGATAGCCACTATACCATTCCCGCACACCATCAATAAAGAAATCAACTTTATCTTTGGGTAGTGTTAATCGTTTTCTGCTATGTGTGATTTTTCGTTTTCCCAGTGGTATAGTGATAACAAGGGAGAAGTGATCACTTAGCAAGTCTGGTGCAATTTCACATTTTCCCTCTAGACCCTGACCATTTAGAATCACAGCGTAGTCTAATCTCCCTCCATTGATATGTGTCGCCTCCTGTGTCCCCAGTATTTTGGATTCAGGGTAATCTAATATAAACTGTCTAAATCTCACGCCATTAGTATTGGTCTCTCCCTCTGTCTCCAAATCTTTGTGACGAGCATTAAGGTCCCCAGCTACTAAGGTCACTTCACTAAAAACAGTATCAGGCAGAGAGCTAACGGCAAAGCAATTTTTAGAAACATACAGGTTAATTACGTTCAGCACACCCTCACTCAGATAAATTTTGACGGAAACTGACTCCACACCTTCACACCTGTGGGGACACTCTAACAGCTCCGATGGAATGGAATTTCTTACGTATGTAGATACACCCCGTATACCATCACCCGTCATAAGTTGATACTTTGTATATCCACCGAGTTTAAACAGATTGCCATCCCTATCCCCCGTCCTGAAGGAGTATCACATCTATACAGTGATTTAAAATATAATAGTGAAGGTCTGTAATTCTATTTTTCAATCCATTCACGTTCCAAGATATTACCCTAAGTTCGCAGGGACCCATTATCCATAGGTGTCTCTAATACCATATTTGATATTTCCTCTAATTCCTTGGAGAACTTGTCCATATGTTTATGCAGTTCCAGCCAACCTTTAAACACTTTACACTTTTTCTCATCATCCTGGCACGTTTCCAAAACCCTTCCTATACCTGCAACACCACTGGTCAGAACCTTGTGAGTTTTGAGCGTTTTCTCTTTTCCCCTTATTACAATTTTACGCTCTGGGGACTTTTTGGCGTGTTCACTCTCACTGTTGCTGTTTACTATGTTGTCTGTGCTCTCACTATTGTATTCAGCATTTTCTGTCGGGTTCATAAGTTTATTAACTTTCTTTTCTAGTGCTTCTAGTTTTCTGCCCAGTTCTTTTATGTATATGATTAACTCACCATTTCCATTCGTTGATTCTCTCCCTCCCCTTGTCCTCTGCTCTGCTGTCCTTTCTTCCTGCCCCTCGGACCCTCGCGCCAGATAATTTGGTCTTTTTGGACACAGAGGAGACCTTGCATTGTGGTTTCCACCACAGTTACAGCACCGAGGTTCGACACGTGTCCCCATCTTGATTTTTTCTCCGCATTCGCTGGACTCGTGCTTCCTAGCGCAGAATCTGCAGCGTGTGTCCTCTTGGCAGCGCCAGGCCCTGTGTTCCCACCTGCTGCAGCGAAGGCAAAATGCTGGTTCCTCAATGTAGGGCCGTAAGCTTCTGTATCCAGCACCCGGAATAAAAACTTGCCTTGGGATGTCCCCTTTCATTAGGGCAATCACTTGGTTCTTCTCCTGTCCCTTGTTTATGTGTCGCTTGGCCCAGATAAACCTAGGGTCGTTCAGGAGGAATTCTGGGTCTAGAACATAAGAAGAGAGGATAACTGCAGTAGGCCGGTTAGCCCATGCTAGGCAGCTCCTAGAAGAGTAAATGAACTACTAGAATGAGATAAGAATAGCAAAGAAGAAGGCTCTCCCCCACCCTCCAAACCCTCCAGCCGAAGCCGGCAGGAAAAAGTCAGAAAGAACACTACGCCGTATAGAAAAACTGGCGTGGACATTTTACAGGAAAGTCTGAAAGGAGAATAGAGACTATCACAGTGTAACCTGAAAAGGAAAAATTATGAATTAGTATTGGTTATAAGATTTTCTTTTTTCTATATCCACCCCTTATTAGTCGTATGCTTATCTAGCCTATGCTTGAAACTCTCAATGGAAGAGGCAGCAACTACTTTACTAGGTAGCTTATTCCATTCGTCTACTACTCTATTACCAAACCAATTTCTACCTGTTTCCTTACTGAAACGGAATTTTTCTAGTTTGAAACCATTATATCTAGTTCTATCCTGTATGCTCACTTTAAGTACCTTGCTAATATCTCCCTTATTTATACCCTTCATCCACTTAAACACCTCAATTAAGTCTCCCCTTACTCTACGCCCCTCTAGCGAATGCAGACTTAGTCTTTTCAGTCTGTCTTCATATGACAGGTTCCGGACGTCATGTATCATTTTTGTCATTCTTCTCTGTACATTTTCTAACGAATTAATATCCATTCTATAGTAAGGACACCAAAATTGTACTGCGTAGTCTAAATGTGGCCTTACTAATGCTAGATAAAGTTTCATTATTACTTTAGATGATCTATTGCTCACGTACTAGTATTATGGGATATCTAAACACGATAACCTTGGTGCATCTCTCCCTCTCCTCCGGAACCTGCAGTGTCACACCCTCAAAACCAGTCGTGGTCAGCATCTCCACTGCCTCCTGACTTCCTACTGTGACGTAAGGTCTCTGCCTACCTTCCTTAAACAGGACCTCGAACCGTCGATATGCAAGTCCAAGCTTCACCGTCCAGAGTAGTTTTTGGTGATAATTTAGGTCAGTGTTGGTGGGGAAGAGAAGCCTCACTCTATTCCTTGGGATGGCCTCGTCACGGTCCTGGCTAGGCATTGCTCCTGACCCACGTGGTGTAGTCGGCTGCACTCCAGCTGCCTTCCCCGTATCACATGGTATAGTAACACCTCCATCTACCCCACACGACTTATTCTTTACCTTTTTGTTGTCTCTGTCCTCTTCTTCATCACTCGCTTCCCTCTCGCTGCCGCGTATCATCCTCTTTCTCTTCTCTCTTGTACTGATGACCTTCGTAAACCCGGTATCCATATCTATTTCTTCCTCGTTGTCACCCAAGGGGGCCTCCCTTCCCTCGTTCATGGCCATGGCACTAGCCATTTCAGGGGACGCTGGTTTTGTAGTGCATCCGATCAGTTTCAACTCAGTTGTTAAATTACTGTGTGATGAAGCGCTCTGGGAAGCACGTCTGCCTGCCACGGAGGTCAAGGACAGAATGAAGAGGGTGTATGTAGGTGAAGTGGAGGGAGGGAGAGGGTGGGGTAGACTGAGGATGAGGTGGAGGGATGGAGTTGAGAGGTATATGGGGGGGGAGTTGGGGGGAGGGTAGTCAAATGGTGGGTGACAGAGCGACTTGGAGGCGTTTTGTCTGCGGCCACTCTTTGCGGGATTAGGGCGTCGGGCTATAGATAGATAGATAGATCTATCGGTGGATAAATCAATAATTATATGGTGTCACGGTAGGGTCAGGCTCCATATTACCTCACCCTTACCAGCTTACTTCGGCATTTGTCAGGTTAATATACATAATACATTCACTGTTATGTCCATCCATCTCTCTCATTCTCCTCATCTCACCCTGTTTACTCCCCTCTCATCATCATCATCATCATCATCATCATCATCATATTTCCCAGTTCTGTATTATATAACCATTTTTTTTTTTTTTTTTTTTTATACATACTACATAAATGTAAGATGTGTTGTACTTCATGAATATAGGATATGGCTGTATGATAGGCCAGCCAGTTGCAAGTAATGGTGTGTGTGTGTGTGTGTGTGTGTGTGTGTGTGTGTGTGTGTGTGTAATTCACCGGGTCGGTCAGGATCACTTGATGGTCGTGATCGTCAGCTTTTACCCTCCCGGAAGGGAGCTGAGAGCTCATATAGTCCGATCTGAGGGCAAGGCTGTGACGACACACGCACACACCAGTCCCCTTGCTCCAGGGGGACAGTAACCACCCACTTCGTCAGTGAAGCTTTTCGCAACGTGTGTGTGTATGTGTGTGTGTGTGTGTGTGTGTGTGTGTGTGTGTGTGTGTGTGTGTGTGTGTGTGTGTGTGTGTGTGTGTGTGTGTGTGTGTGTAAACTTAACCCATTAGCTGTGGTGGCTTCTCTTCAGTTAACGTAAAATCGCTTACTGTATGCTGAAGTATGTATACATATATATTTATTTTCCGGTCACAGCGTTCATCTAGCACGTCATATACTGTTCAGTTCTGCCGAGTTGCTCTTAGCTGAATGTATCGATGTAACGTTAGCCAAAACAAAATACCGTCTTTGTAACTAATTCGCATCTTACAGTTTCGATATCTAATCTCATTGTTCGTACATCACGATACTTTAGGCAGACAAGAAAATAATCTACCGAAATAGAAAACGCTAGTTACATGGATAACTGATATATTTTTCGTTCCTGGACTAGGCACAGTTTACCCCTCTCCTATTCTGTCCTACTTTAGCCTAAACCAACCCATCCTAACCTACTTTTCTCTGCCCTACACTACCCTACCCCAGCCTACCCTGCCCTAGCGTTCCCTACCCTATCCTACCGCTGAGGTCTCCTGTAGGGATACTCGTTCTTCGGTTTTTGCCAGGCTTAGGGAGGTGGAGGAGATTAAGGTGTTGGACATCCGTTCTGGGGGCGGAGAGACTTACAACATCCCTTTGTCTTGTTGTAAACTTTGGTCTACCCTTTCCCTGTCATGACACTTCTCCGGAGTCGATAATACTCCCCATGCAGTGCTGAGGTACCTGGATGATGAAGCAGTGTCCTTCCTACTGAGTCTTATAAATAGAATTTGGAGAGATTCGTCCACTCCTGCTTCTTGGCGGGGGGCTGTTGTCCTACCGTTTCACAAGCCAGGTATTGCAGGTCACCATCTTGGTTTGCGTGGTAGGTTGCCTTTACTGATTATGGAATTTTTCCGTATTGGTGCCACCTTGTTTCCCTCATATCCTCAAGAGGAGGGAGTGCCTCAAACTAGTGTCCTTAGTGTCACCGTCTTTGCTAAAGTTCAGGAAGATTTTGTTGGCTCTGTTCCGGAGGGAGTGTCTGCCTCGCCGTATCCTCGCTATCCACATCCGTTTGGGTACAGGGTGAAGGCTGCCATGGGGGATGTGGATGTTCCAACCTTTCTTGTTTGTCCTGTGCGTGTACCAAGGATGGCTCCCTGGCTCCTCTCAGGGGTGCAACCGTGTGTTTACTTTCCTGAGAGAGGGGCCTTTCTTTTTGCTATTTTTTTAGAACATGCTTCCTCTCACAGTGTCTCGATTCTCGTATGTACTGATGGATTGAAATCCCGTGAGGGGACAGGCTTGGGTGTTATATTTCCCGATTTCATTCGTGGTAGGAGTCTTCCCCCCATCGTATCTACTTTTATCGCAGAACTTACTGCTATTTTACTCGCAGTCAAATTGATATTTAGCTTCCCTCCTGTTTGTTATACAGTTTTTAGCGACTCTGCCGATCTCCATTTTGTGTTTTCCCGTCCAATCCTCTTTTGTTGTCTACAGTGTTTTAGAATGGCTGTGCTTGCTAGGGACTGCTTTGTGGTTTTGTACCATTGTGGGCAATGAGCATGCTGACGCTCTGGCAAAGGCTGCTGCCTCTCGCCCATCCTCACCTCTCCCCTGCCTCGCTCAGTGATATTCATCTAACCACTCACTGTTTGCCCCCACTGGCAGAGTAGGTGGGATGTGGTGGGGGCCAACAAAATGTGTGATATTTGTGGGTAAACGGGCCCCTTCATTTGCCGAGGTCTGAATGCAGGTGGGAAACGGCTTTATGCTGGCTCCGAATGGGCCATTCCTGGTTCTCTCATTGATTTTTAATGGAGGACTCTCCCCCTACTTTCTGTGTGGAATGCTTCGTCCCCCTGACTCTTCGGCTTTTGCTGATGGTGTCCACTGTTGGGGAATTGCGCCATCGTTACCTCTCTGAGCACCGGGCAGGAGAGGGATTGTAGTCTTCTGTTGGTACTTGGAGAGGATGCTTGTTGTGGTGGAGGGGGAAACCTTTGCTTGGTGTAGGCAGCTGCATTACCGTGTAAAATTTAATATACAGTGGTTTTAGTGTTC
The DNA here is from genome assembly GCF_032717465.1 of Coenobita brevimanus. NCBI lineage: Eukaryota > Metazoa > Arthropoda > Malacostraca > Decapoda > Coenobitidae > Coenobita > Coenobita brevimanus. Next base: position 14,934,060 of record NC_137060.1, on the reverse strand, counting down.
TTAGTGTTTTAGTGTTTTTCTTGTTTTAATTATGAATTGTATTTTGTGTGTGTGTGTGTGTGTGTGTGTGTGTGTGTGTGTGTGTGTGTGTGTGTGTGTGTGTGTGTGTGTGTGTGTGTGTGTGTGTGTGTGTGTGTGTGTGTGTGTGTGTGTGTGTGTGTGTGTGTGTGTGTGTGTGTGTGTGTGTGTGTGTGTGTGTGTGTGTGTGTGTGTGTGTGTGTGTGTGTGTGTGTGTGTGTGTGTGTGTGTGTGTGTGTGTGTGTGTGTGTGTGTGTGTGTGTGTGTGTGTGTGTGTGTGTGTGTGTGTGTGTGTGTGTGTGTGTGTGTGTGTGTGTGTGTGTGTGTGTGTGTGTGTGTGTGTGTGTGTGTGTGTGTGTGTGTGTGTGTGTGTGTGTGTGTGTGTGTGTGTGTGTGTGTGTGTGTGTGTGTGTGTGTGTGTGTGTGTGTGTGTGTGTGTGTGTGTGTGTGTGTGTGTGTGTGTGTGTGTGTGTGTGTGTGTGTGTGTGTGTGTGTGTGTGTGTGTGTGTGTGTGTGTGTGTGTGTGTGTGTGTGTGTGTGTGTGTGTGTGTGTGTGTGTGTGTGTGTGTGTGTGTGTGTGTGTGTGTGTGTGTGTGTGTGTGTGTGTGTGTGTGTGTGTGTGTGTGTGTGTGTGTGTGTGTGTGTGTGTGTGTGTGTGTGTGTGTGTGTGTGTGTGTGTGTGTGTGTGTGTGTGTGTGTGTGTGTGTGTGTGTGTGTGTGTATTTCATCTTTTCGAGTGCTTTTATTCTCGTTGTCGTCAGGCGGCATATGACCCTGGTTGTTGTATCGCCAGATTTTATTGTATATACTTATTCAGTTCAATTTACCCTACCCTACTCTTCTCAACCCTACACTAGCCTACCTCAGCCTACCCTACCCTACCCTGCCATTGCCGACCCAACTCTACCCTACTTTAACCTCCCCTCCCCTGTACAGCCCTTTCACCACTACATTACTTTTCCTGTTTTCTTCTCTCTACCTTCGGATGATTTTCTTCACCTCTACAGTAGAGAGAAATTTCGAACTGGAAGGGTTAAATACTGCCATCATCAACCCCATCTCTATCAGGGGATCTCCTAAGCTGAATAAAATCATGCGGTCAGCTAGGACAATGTAAATAAGTTGTTCTCGGCTTGAAAGATTAAATGATTCTGTCCCGTCATCCTAAGATGGTTTTCTGAAGCTGTAGGATATCGTCAGAAGCTAGCAAAGAGTAAAAGTGACATCCGCAAACCAAGAGCTCTGCGTCCAGCGCTCCGCGGTTCAAGTCCCGAAGGTGGACAGATGTTTTCACGTGTAGACGTTACCAGGGTGTAGCTTGGTGGCCTACCCTTTAATATTCTGGACTAATGGTGGTCTAGCCTCGTGCCCCTGCGCTCCACCTCATAAAAAAAAAAAAAGGAAAGCCAAGGGTCATGAATGAACTAAAGGACTGAACTAAGCGGGGGAAGAACAAAAATCGTAGAGAAGATCGCCCCAAATTTGATGAGACAGTGTAGTATACCTGAGTGAAATAGGCGTTGTATATGACGGAACTAAACGGCAGTTATACCCACCTCTCTTCTGTACCGTACACTACCCTGATTCAGCCTACCCTACCCTACCCAGCCCTACACTACCCTACCCAGCCCTACCCTACCCTGTCCACCACCACCCAGCCCTATCTTTACCCTGCCATAACCTATCCTACCCTCCCAAACGCAACTCCACCCATCCCTACCCCATACTGCCAAAACCAACCCAACCTTACCCCACCCTGTCAAGACCGACACAATCCTACCCCACCCTGCCAAAACCAACCCAGTCCTACTCCACCCTGCCAAACCCGACCAATCCTTTCCCACCCTGCCAAAAACCGACCCAGTCTTACCCCATCCTGCCAAAACCGACCCCATCCTACTTCACCCGGCCAAAACCGACCCAATCCTACCCTACCCTGCCATAACCAACCCATCCCTACCCTACTCTGCCAAAACCAACCCAATTCTACCCCACCTTGCCAAATGCGACCCAATCCTTGCCCACCCTTCCAAAACCGACCCACACCTACCCTACCCTGTCCAAACCGACCCAATCCTACCTCACCCTTCCAAAACCGACCCAATCCTACCCCACCCTGCCAAAACCGATCCAATCCTACTCCACTCTACCAAAACCGAGCAAACCCTACCCCACCCTACCAAAACCAACTCAATTCTACTCCACTCTGCCAAAACTGACCTAATCATACCCCACCCTGCCAAAACCGACCCAATCCTGCCCCACCCTGCCAAAACCAACCGAAACCTAACCAGTACTCTGCCAAAACCGACCCAACCCTTCCCCACCCTGACAAAACCGACCCATACCTATCCCACCCAGCCATAACTGAGCCATTCCTATCCCACCCTGCCAAAACCGACCCCGATCTTAACCTACCCTGCCATATCCGACCCAGTCCTACCCCATCCTGCCAAGACTGACCCATCCCTACCCCACCTTGCCAAAACCGACCCAATCCTACCCCACCCTGCCAAAACCGACCCGATCTTATCCCACCCTGCCATATCCGACCCAATCCTACCCCATCCTGCCAAAACCGACCCGATCTTACCCCACCCTACCAAGACCGACCCATTCCTACCCCACCCTGCCAAGACCGACCCGTCCCTACCCCACCGTGCCAAGACCGACCCGTCCCTTCCCCACCCTGCCAAGACCGACCCATCCCTACCCCACTCTGCCAAGACCGACCCGTCCCTTCCCCACCCTGCCAAGACCGACCCATCCCTACCCCACCCTGCCATAACCGACCCAATCCTACCCCACCCTGCAAAAACCATCCAAGTCCTACCCCACCCTGCCAAAACTATCCCAGTCCTACCTCACCCTGCCAAAACCGACCCAACCCTACCCCACCCTGGCATAACCGACCCAACCCTACCCTGCCCTAACCAAACCAATCTTATCTAACTCATTTTTCACTCTAACACTTTCTTCAGTTTTCTTCTTTCTTTCTCCAGACGATTTTCTTCAGCTCTGGAGAGGAATTTTCAATTTGAGGGGTTAGATACAGCCAGCATCAACCCCTTCTCTGTCAGGGGATCTCCTAAGTTGAATAAAATCGTGCGGTCAGCTAGGACAAAGTAAATAAATCGTTCTTGGTCTGAAGGGTTACATGATTCTGTCCCGTCATCCTAAGAGGGTTTTCTGAAGCTGTAGGATATCGTCAGAAGCTAGCAAAGTGTAAAAGTGACATCCGCAGACCGGGAGCTCCGCGTCCAGCGCTCCGCAGTTCAAGTCCCAGAGGTGGACAGATGTTTTGACGTGTAGACGTTACCAGGGCGTAGTTTGGTGGCCTACCCTTAAATATTCTGGACTTATGGTGGTCAAGCCTCGTGCACCTGCGCTCCACCACATAAAAAAAAAAATAAATAAAAAGGAAAGCCAAGGGTCATGAATGAACTAAAGGACTGAACTAAGCGGGGAAAAGCAAAAATCGTAGAGAAGATCGCCCCAAATTTGATGAGACACTGTAGTATAACTGAGTGAAATAGGCGTTGGCTATGACGGAACTATTATGATTTGTAATTATAATATGGAGTCTTAACACCCTGTCCAAACCGACCCAATCCTACCTCACCCTGCAAAAACCGACCCAATCGTACCCCACCCTGCCAATACCGAACCAATCAAACCCCACTCTGCCGAAGCCGACCAAATCCTAACCCACGCTGCCAAAACCTATCCTATACTCTGTCATAACCGACACAATCCTACCTCACCCTGACAAAACTGACCCAGTCCTACCCCACCCTGCCAAAACCGACCCAACCCTACCCCACCCTGCCAAAACCGATCCAACCCTACCCCACCCTGCCAAAACCGATCCAACCCTACCCCACCCTGCCAAAACCGACCCAAACCTACCCCACCCTGCCAAAACCGACCCAACGCTACCACACCCTGCCAAAACCGAACCATTCCTACCACACCCTGCCAAAACCGACCCAACCTTACCCCACCCTGCCCTTAAAAACTCAATCCTACCCCACCCGGCCAAAACCTACCCAACGCTACCCCACCCTGCCAAAACCGAACCATTCCTACCACACCCTGCCAAAACCGAACCATTCCTACCCCACCCTGCCAAAACCGGCCCAATCCTACGCCGCCCTGCCAAAACTAACCCAACCTTACCCCACCCGGCCATAACCGACCCAACGCTACCCCACCCTGCAACAACCGTCCCATCCCTACCCTACCTTAACCAAACCAGTCTTACCTAACTCATTGTCCACATTAACACTTTTTTCCATTTTCATCTTTCTTCCTCCAGACGATTTTCTTCAACTCTGGAGAAAAATTTCGTACTGGAGGGGTTAGATACAGTCACCATCAACCCCTTCACTACGAGGGGATCTCCTAAGCTGAATAAAATCGTCTGGTTACCTAGAACAAAGTAACTAAGTCATTCTCTGTCTGAAGGGGTTATTGTGTCTGTCCCAATCATCCCGAGAGGATTTCTTTAAGCTCCAGGAAATCGTCTAAAGGTAGCAAAGTGTAAACATGACGTCAGCACTTGTTCTAGGCGCCACAGATCGAGTCCCGGAGGTGAACAAAGGTTTTTATATCATATAGACGTTTTATATTTTATATTTTGCAACTTTCAGAGGCATTTACTCAGCTTTAGGAGTCTTATGGATAGGCTCAATCAAACGTATCGAACCTCCCATGTTAGAAAAAATAGCTTACAGAAATGCGTCCTCGTACTGAAGGGGTGGAATGGACAGCTCGAGTGACTAAGATATTGAATTATGTATATGACTGGTTTTGTTGTTATTTCTATTATTATTATTATTATTATTATTATTATCATTATTATTATTATTATTATTATTATTATTATTATTTCAGGCAAATGTCCCAGGCTTCTAGACTGGCTGACTAGCGAATATTATTAAGTCTCCCGTGGGTCCGTGCTCCTTCCACTCAAGAGCCTGCACTTCACGCATTCCATGCACAAGATGGCGCCACCGCTGCAGTCCTGCGAAGACGAGAGGGCAAGAGGACGACACTTGCTTTTTGTTTGTTTGTTTACTGTAATTGCTTAAAGTTGTGATCCCTCCAACTTGAATACTCATTTGTAACTATAGATAACTAGAATACGATGCTAGTCACGAAGAAGGGCTATGAAAAGATACAGAGCTCGTAGTATTGGCTGGATGAATCACTCTTGCGTGATAATCAAAGACGGTGAATAAAACCCACACTTGTACACGAAGAATATAATTACCAAACAGTTTCGGTGGACACTGCCACCATCTTCAGTGGTCAAGATAGTGAAAGGGAGTGACATACTGACCATACAAGGGTTCCTTTTTATGCGTGTGTGTGTGAAAGGGTGGGGTAAAGGTGAGGTGGGGTGGGGTAGATTGTAAGCGGGGATTAACCCAAGGGGGATTTTGGGGGGGACATTACCGGACAAGTCATGTGTAATTCATATCTGACCTTACCTGTGTCACAGCAGGAAGGGACCTGTGTCGTAGCAGGAAGGGACATGTCCCTTCCTGCTACGACACAGGTAAGGTCAGATAGGAATTACACCTGACCTGTCCGGTAATGTCCCCCCCAAAATCCCCCTTGGGTTAATCCCCGCTTACAATCTACCCCACCCCACCTCACCTTTACCCCACCCTTCCACACACACACGCATAAAAAGGAACCCTTGTATGGTCAGTATGTCACTCCCTCTCACTATCTTGACCACTGAAGATGGTGGCAGTGTCCACCGAAACTGTTTGGTAATTATATTCTTCGTCTACAAGTGTTGGTTTTATTCACCGGCTCGTAGTATTTTTTTCTTTTAATTAAGATACATGAAATAAGCTACGAAAATACGAGCTTACTTAATGTAAATGAATTATAGTACGTTCAAGATTGAGGGAAGGCATTTTGTATTTTGTTTGTGATGTTATAGTGTCTCTCAGGATCCTAGGATCCTCTCTCGGCTGAACCAAATTGTCTGGCGTCAGCTGGAACATGATGCTAGAGTTATGTCGGTCGTGAGGGGGTTAATGGTGACAGTATTGACACTGTCAGGCTCCTATGACTCACTCAGTCGAATAAAATCGTCTGAGTCAGCTGAAATGGGGTACTAGAGTTCCATTCCAGCTGACAGACTATTTTGTTCGTCTGAGTGAGTCATAGGAGCCTGACAGTTACTACACTGTCACCATTAACCCCCGCATGACCGGCATAACTCTGGTATATCATGTTCCAGTTGATGCCAGACAATTTGGTTCCGCCGAGTGGGTCTGGGGCCTGGGGGGCACTAGATGAAAATATCCAAAATATATTAAAGGGGGGGCTATATCAATTTTGCCACAGGAGGTATACCAAAATTGGACTTTTTAATAAAACCCCCTTCTCTCTCACTCCCTGTGTTTTGTATATGTCCCTCTCTGTCTGCCTGTGGTGTGTCTGTCCCACCCTCTGTGTGTGTGGTGTGCCTACTGTGTGAAGGTGGCTGTGGCTATGTACGTGTCGTGTGTGTGTGTCTTGATGTGTGTATGTATGTAGTAGTGTGTGTGTGTGTGCATCTTGATGTGTGTATGTATGTAGTAGTGTGTGTGTCTGTATGCAGTAGTGTGTGTAAGTGTCTTGGTGTGTGTGAGCTGAAGTGTAAGTATGGGACCTTGTGGTTTTAAGGAAAGCCTGCTACGCAAACTTCCCTCGGCCAACATTTTAAAGAAACCTCTATCACACCGGGATTTGAACCCGGGTCCTCCTGATCAGCAGGCCAGCACCATACTGACTATGCCACCGCGCCCCCATAAGCATATCGGCTAAAACTTCTACTGTATTTTATTTCTTTACATGTTACAAAAAATGGGAAATTGAACAACTTGCACAGACTAAACTAAATTGTCATGTACCTATTAATGTCGCTTTAGGAGGAGATATCTCGACTGCTATCCAACGGCAGGACTTAAACGATTAACCATATATTACATAAACTTAACACGCTGAGTGACACAGAAACTAAACATATGATACAAATTCTTTAATGAAACTTATAATGAGAGTACAAATGACAAAATATACACTGCACAGGAAGACAGTACAGTACTCATTGGTCATACGTTCTGTGATAACTGAGAATGAAAGCCTATCTTGTTGTACCGATTTATAAACGGAAGAGATGAATCGCTAAATTTGATCCACAGTAAAAAAAAAATAATAATAATAATAATGAATACATAAAACAATAAAGACAAACCATATAGACTACATCTCCACCCTAAACTGACAAAAACCTGGCATCTCTCCACCTTGAATGCTGAGCTGTTTCTAGAGATAAAGACTAGATTATCATGCAAATCACAATGAAGATCTATGGGGAGGATGCAAAACCATAATACTGTCTTATTCTGCCACTTAAATACAGGAACTAAGCAGCAGAAGGACTAAAATTTGTCAAGGTGAGCCAACTACAATGACACAGATGAAGTCTGAGATTATATAATGTGTAATCATGAACTGATTGCATCATTCAGTAAAGATTACAAAAGGAAAAGCTATCAAATCTGAAAGTGTAAGTACTATACAAGATATGATTAACCTTGTACATCCATATTCTGAGATATGCTTCCTATATCATAGCCTACACACAAATTCATCCCCCTCAACAGTAATGGTATATTCCTGCTGTCTCCTGACTTCCAATCAACTTATGAAACCTCTCTCCTAATTACAGTACAGTAATATGTTAATGAAGGCTGCTAGTAATTATCTTCAGTATGATAATTCTTATTTAAAGGTAGCAGCAATGGTTAATGAAGGATGTAAGGTATGCAGTCCTTCCAGTTCAATATACTATATCTCTAATCAGGCTTTACCCAGTGTCTCTCCTACACATGTTAAAGAATGTCATATGGGACTCTAAGTTTGAAAAGTCTCTCCTATGCTGATTAACATAGTTTAAAGGTAACAAGAATGGCTTAATGAAGCCTGTCCCTAACCCCTTCAGTCTAAAAGCTCTCCTATCAACCTTTAATTACTTTCCTACTGAACAGGTTCCTGAAGGTTGTAATGTGACCCTTCCAGTTTGAAAAGTCTTACCCAAGCTGAATAACAGTCTTAAATTAGCAAGAATAAAGGCTAATCATTGGAGCAGTTTGTGCCCTGTAATCCAAAAGATGTAGTTATATTCTCATTTTACTATCTATTTCTACCACCAGACCATCATATCTAACTTGAGACAGACATATAGTACTGTATTAAAGGGATTAATGGAGGAAGAACAGGACTGAAGAGTATTGTATCGGTGCTGTAATAAGAAGGGGTAGGACTTTGGGCTATGTTTGGTGTCCACTGTTTAGTAACTCTGCAAGTGTATTCTGATCATTACTTGTTCGCTTTAACACAAGTCTGCCTAAGGAGTCTTTCGTACTGTACACATGGTGCTAAGAGGGACTCCTTCGTGTGGTGGGACTGATATAATCATGTGGCTTAACTACAGTACAAGGTAATACAAAATTATGTCCCTCACCACCCTCTTTTTCCCCCAGACCAGTTTTGGCGCCAGCAGTCCACCAAATTCACATTCAGATAAGCCTACGGTTACTACTGCTGGTCCAGTACAACCTGCCAAATCCGATCATCCAATTTCCAAAATATTTTTTCATGATATAGAGGGGTGTTGATATCATGTCCTCACACATTCAAGGTATAACTGAAGACTGAGTTCTTTTGTGGACATGTTTAAGAGCAGATAATATGTTACTAATGCAAGTGCTTCAGTTTACTTATTGTTCTCAATTGCCTTGACTACATTATTTGTTTCACAAGTCATTTCTCACAGCTGCCATTATGATTCCACTTTCCAAAATGTTCCATTTTGCATAAAGCCTTTGGACCTAGGCATTTTGGATCTGAAAGGTTGTACTGTACACCTACTACTACTGTTCTTCTTAGATGGATACAATAGTTTACATATCTATTATCATTATCATTGTGGTAGGTGGTGGCGACCATCATCCACTCTCTTGATGTAGTGTTGCCTACTCCTTCCTTAGTCTTTATCATTCTTTTTCTGTGCCTGCCCTCCTCTCTTCCTATTTCTCCCATCTTTCCTGTCACTTCTTATTGCTTTTCTTTCCTTTACATGTGGCTTTACATTGAGTGACAAGCCAAATGGTTTCCTGTAAGCCAGGAAACCATTTACGACGCTGGGTGGTAACCATATAACCAAACCATACGTGCTCCCTACGTGTCAACAAGTGGGTTGGTGGAGGCTTAGTGCCCCTCCCCATAAAACAAATAACTCAAAGTCAAATGGCCACCCCTTGCGGGATTGTGGCGTCTGGCAATAGATAGATAGATAGATAGATAGATAAAAAATACAGTCTCATCATACTTCTTTCACGGTGTAGGATCCTGTGGCTAGGCTAACCTAGTCCAATACATGTAAGGGTAGATGACCTGTCTACATCCCTTGGTGGTGTTAAAAAAAAAAAAAAAAAAAAAAAATCCAATTGCTTCTCGGGGACAAAGCCATGCATGGATGTCATTCTGACTGGGCGTTCTAACCCCTAGATGTCCTTTTCCGGCCGCATGCCCTTACTGGCACCAACCTGTGTCATTGTAGGGTATGGGGTATGATGTATAAAGTGCATGTATGGTAGTGAAGAGCAGGTAGTTATAAAAATGTTTGGCAGGGTATGCTGGCCTACCCTCTATGTTAGTGACACTGAAAAATGTCAAGGGGGAGCTCCAGCTCTCCCTATCACCAGCTTTTCCACCTTCCTTGAGAGTACAGTACTGCCCTCACAGGCTGGTACCATACTACAGCCTGCTCCCGATAATAATTATAATAATAATACATTATAATAAAGGACATGGTAATTGGAACTTGGAATGTAAGGGGAGCGAATGATGAGGTGAAAGAGAGAGAGATTGTCCGGGTGCTTGAGGGTGCGAAAGTGGATGTATGTGGAATAACTGAAACAAAATGGAGAGGAGAAAGTGTGAGAGGATGGGAGTATGGATGGGGTATATGTGCAGGAGTAGGTGAGAATGAGAGGGCAAAGGAAGGAGTATATATAGTTGTGAGTAAAAGATGGAAGAGGAGCATAAGACAGTATGGATCACGTGGGTCAAGGATTGTGTGGGTAAAGTTGAAAGTTGGAATACAAATGTGGGCGATTGTGTGTGTGTATGCACCAACGCAAGATCGTGCTAGAAGAGTGAGAGAAGAGTTCTGGACAAATGTAGAAGTGTGCATGGAAAAGTCTGGAAGGCATGACAGAGTGTTTTTGATTGGTGATATGAATGGTAAAGTTGGGAATGTGAAGGTGGATGGAATAGTTGGTGAGCGGGGTGTGCCTGCTGAGATAGATGAGAATGGGAGTGCGTTAGTGGACATTTGTGCTGGGAGGGGGTTGGTGATAGCCAATACCCTCTTCAGGCATAAAATGATCCACAGGTATACATGGCGAGTGATGAGAAGGGTGGGTGGTGAACTGAATGAAAGGAAGGCAATGATTGATTATGTGTGTGTGGATGAAAGGATGCGAAGATCTGTAAAGGATGCAAGAGTGTATAGAGGTTGGGGGAGTGGACTTTCTGACCACTACTTGGTGGTGGCCAGAATTAGGATTCAAGTAAGATGGAGGAATAGAAGAAGGGAAAGACGAGAGTAAGGAGTAGTTGCAAGTTGAGTGGAAAGGTGAGAAGAGGATGAGAAAAAGGCAGAGTATAAGAGAGAAGTGGAAGAACGATTGGGCAAATATGAATTGGAGCAGATGGGAGACGTGGAAGGTGTGTGTAGGATATTTACAGAAGAAATATGTGCAGCATGTGATGTGGTGTGTGGAAGGAAGAGAAGACGGAGGGGGATGCAAGGAACGGCGTGGTGGACTGAAGAGGTGAGACAGGCTGTGGCACAAAATAAGAAGGCATACAATGAATGGATGAGAAATAGGGGCGTGGAAGAAGTTGAGAGGCGGAAGAGAGAGTTATATGTAGAAAGAAAGAAAGAGGTTAAAAGATTAGTAAGAGAGAGTAAGAAGAGAGTGGATGAGGAATTTGGAAGGAATTTGAGTGTAAAGTGGAGGGACTGTAAGAAAATGTTCTGGAAAGAGGTGAAAAGAGTAAGACAGGGTGGAAGTGAAGTTAGCAGAGGAGTGAAAGGTAAAAATGGTAGATTTTTTTTTTTTTTTTATGCGAGGAAGAAGGAACCAAAGGCCATGGCCCGCAGTAACAGTTCCCTCCAAGAGAAAAACAAAATACAAAAGAGAGCCAAATTCAAGATCCGATCATTTTGAGATGCCTGGACACACTGCGTTTGAAAGACTGGAGATCATAGGCAGCAGGAAAAACAGATAGAGGAAGACAGTTCCAGAGCTGACCTGTTGCATAAATGAAAGACTGGGAGTAACGGTTAACTCTTGCATTAGAGAGTTGGACAGAAAAGGGATGAGAGTTTGCTGCCAGACGGGTGCTACGCGCCCGTCGTAGAGGTGGAGGAATGCAAGCAGACAGTTCAGAGGAGCAGTGACCATTAAAGTAGTGATAGAAAAGAGATAAAGATGCAACAGTGCGGCGAAGAGACAGAGGTTGAAGGGAGTCAGTAAGAGGAGGAGAGTTAATGAGACGAAAAGCCTTTGACTCCACCCTATTGAGAAGAGCTGTATGTGGGGAGCCTCCCCACACATGAGAGTTGTACTCCACACAGGGGCGGATAAAACCTCTGTATAGAGTCAACATTTGTGCAGGGGTAAAGAAAGAGCGGAGTCGGCTTAGCACACCCAATCTCTTGGAAGCAGATTTTACAAGAGATGTAATATGGTCTTTCCAAGATAAGTCCCGAGTAAATGAAACCCCAAGCATGTTCAAGGATGATGTAGGATTAAGCTGAATATTATTAAACATTAATGGGTATACCTGTGGAAGATTTTGTCGGGTTGATAGGTGTAAGAACTGAGTCTTAGATGCATTAAAGACAACCATATTATTTTTACCCCAGTCAGCGATACGAGCCATGTCAGACATTAGGTGTGCCATAGCCTCATCCCTTGTTTCTTGAAGTAACTGTTGAGAAGGGAGAAAAAGTGAGCAGACGGAGAGAACACTTTAAGGAATTGTTGAACATAGAGGATGCGAGTATAAGTGGCTGGGGAATGGCTGGGAGGAGGAGGGAGGTGAGAAGACAGGAAGAAATCAGTAGGATAGAAGTTGTGGAAGCAATGAAGAAAGTTAAATCGGGGAAAGCCCCAGGAATTGATGGAGAGTGTGGTGAAATGCTGAAGCATGGGGGAGAGATAGCAGTAGAATGGATGTGGAAGATGTGGAGATTGGCCTGGGAGGAAGGTAGACTCCCGGAGGATTGGAAGTCAGGTATAATTATTCCCTTCTACAAAGGAAAAGGGGAAAAAGAAGTGTGTGGTAATCAAAGGGGCATTTGTCTTCTTTGTGTAATAGGAAAAGTGTATGGTAGGATACTTATTGACAGAGTTAGAGAAAGAACAGAGAAATTAGTTGGAGAAGAACAGGGAGGCTTTAGGAAGGGAAGAGGTTGTGTAGATCAGATATTCATTCTTAGATCTTGAGTGGAAAAGTTTCTAGAGAAGGGAAAGAAGTTGTATGCGGCTTTCATGGATTTGGAGAAAGCATATGACAGGGTGGGTAGACAAGGATTGTGGAAAGTGTTAAGAATATATGGAGTAGATGGGAAGTTATTGAGTGCTGTGAAGAGTATGTACGATGGTGCAAAGGCTGCAGTGCGTGTGGATGGTGAACTAAGTGAATTTTTCCTCTTTGAAAGTTGGGTTGAAACAGGGATGTGTCGTGTCTCCATGGTTGTTCAATCTGTACATGGATGGAGGTAATAAAAGAGGCTGCTGAAGTCTGGGCTTAATCATAGGGGTGCCCAGGTGTAGGAGGGAAGCCTGAAGGAGTGTCTTCCTGTAGGAGGCATGGGACTGCTACTGGGGGTGTCACTGCCCGCTCGGATTTCTGGCCGTGGTTGCAGGGAGGCCCTCTCCTGGTGGGGCCTCGACCTGATGAGTGGCCCTTGGGGCTGGGCCCAAACAGCGTCAGAAGCCGGGCCTGCAGCTTCTTACTCTGGGTGGAGGGCTGGCGGTGAGAGGGGTCAGGGAGGTTCTGCCCTGGGGCCTAGGGAGTGTCCCTGGGTAGACGGGGACTGTGGTTGCTTCTAGACCGGGGCTTCATCAGGGGTTGGCTGCGGCATCTCATCTATGGGGCATCGATCAGGGCCGAGCGTCGTCTAGCGGCAGGCTGAAGGCCATGGATGCTCTCCTCGGCTATTGGGACCTGCCACTACCCCTCAAATGGCAGCTCCTCCAGGGAATCACACCTGGAGGGAGAGACAGAATGGCGTCCCACACGGCCTGTGGATGGTGAGTGGACCGTGCCAGGGACCTCCTCCATGGGAGGACCCTAGGGGGTATGGATGAAGGGCGTCAATGGCCATCCCTTCCCTGGAGCATACAGTGGCCGTCACCGTGGTTCCACAGATCCTAAAGGTAGCAACAGAAGGATGTCCAGTGGTCGTTCTTTCCCCAGTACATACGGTGGCCATTATTGTGGTGATGCTCCCGAAAGAGGCAGAGGCAGATGAGGGACATACAGTTGTTGTTCCCTCCCTGGCAGTACAATGGCCGTTGCCATGGATTTGCCTGCCTGACGGGAAGTAGTTGAGGGATGTACAGTGGACGTTCCCTCCTTGGTATGTATAGTGGCCGTTACCACGGTGCTACTCCTGCAGGAGGAGGAGACCGATGAGGGACATACAGTGGCCGTTCCCTCCCCAGCGTGTACAGTGGCCGTTGCCGCGGTTCCACCTCTCCTTAACTCGCCAGCCAGTGTGTGTACAGTGGCTTTCACGCCGGGGCTAACTCCAGGTGTGGCTGCACCAGAAGGCTCGTACAGTGGCCGTCCCTTTCCCGGTATATACTGTAATTCTAGGTGTTTAAGGTTCGGCTTCCCATTCCTTAAACGCCTAACATGTAGCGGGGTTCTCTTTTGAGACCGGGGCTTTGGGCAAAGAAGAGAGAGGCAGTTCGCAAAAACTCCAGGGAATAACCTTACACATGTATTACTCAGTCAGGCAGGGGAAACTGGAGATGTTATAAACACAATATACTGTGCGATTATCAACACTTGTATCTAGATAATATAAATAGTATCTCGCAGGATACTATTAGATAATACAGGAAACAACATTTGAGGCAGAGCATTCTGAATTAGTACAGTCCAAGGTTTGTAAGCACGTGGAGAGGTTTGACATGGTTTTCACTAGGGGAGGGTGTAAGTCACTGGGGTCTAATTGTGATTATGGTCGTGTGAGGTGGAGGTTACTGGCAGTGTGTTCACTTTGTTATTTTCTACTTCCAAGAGACTTTTGGTTAATTATTATTACAAACTCCATGGCTTCGGTGTTTCTCTTATTTCTGTATGATGGTTACACTCTGTCGGTATCTCTTACTAGCACTTAGGTTCGTGATAAACAATTCACTGTTCTGCCTCATCACTGTCAGACCATTATCATTCCACTGTGTCTATTCTGCTTACTAACACTTAGGTCTATTACTATTAATTCACTGTTCCGCCTCGTCACTGTTTTACTACTATAATGGCACAGTCACTGTCACTATGGGTCGTGGAGCAACAAGGGTGTGGTGGAGGGGCAACCCGGCTTTACTTCTGCCAGGGCTCAGGCACCGCCAGGGGAAGCCGTTCCATGGGGGCATGGTATCACTCGCAGAGGAGTCTGCTCTCCTCCAGGGCTGCAGATGGCGAAGGGGCCCGTACCCTCCGGGCTGGGGGCAGGAATGTGGCCCTCAGGACTGGGGCTGAACAACTGCCAGAACCGTTCGTTCCAGCTCCTGATGGAGGTGGAGGTCCTCTACCGTCGAAGCGTAGGGAGTTCCTGCCCAGGCATTCTAGAGAGGGTCTGGGGTTCCCAAGGGCTGCAGTCCCCAGGGCTGGGCAGCACCGACAGGGGGGGGGCTGCGGCACCGGTCTGAGTCAGGGTCCATCAGGTGGGTCTCCTCCAGAGCCAGTTGTAGGGAGCAGAGGCTGGGGGAAGCTATAGGGCCTCTCCAATACTCCACTATGCCCTCTGCGTCGAGGGTCGGGGAACTGGTGTCAAGCTGGTGCGGCAGGGCGGCTCTCTGCCACATGCGTCCATAGGGATCAGGTACTGGCCATGGCTTCCCAGGGGCACGGCTACAAGGCGCCAAGACCTGGCTACTGGCCGTGGCCTGAGAGGGTGAGTAACTGCCAGCAAACTCAGGGGCACCTTCGGAGTGGTTACCGGCCGTCTGATGAAGGCGGGAGCTGCTATAGGCCAACTCAGGTGCAACACCTTTGGAGCAGCTACCGGCCGTCTGACGAAGGCGGGAGCGGCTACAGGCCGACTCCTGTAGGAGGGGTGTAGAGCGGCTACAGGCCGACTCAGGGGAAACACCTTCGGAGGGGCTACCGGTTGTCTGACGAAGGTGGGAACGGCTACAGGCCGACTCCTTTTGAAGGGGTGTAGAGCGGCTACAGGCCGACTCCTTTTGGAGAGGTGTAGAGCGGCTACAGGCCGACTCAGTGGGAACACCTTCAGAGCGGCTTCTGGCCATCTGATGAAGGCGGGAGTGGCTTTTGGCTGACTACTTCAGGAAGGGGTTTGGAGCGGCTACTGGCTGTCTCCAGAAGAACACCTTCTAACGAAGACAGGAGAGGCTACCGGCCATCTCCTGATTACTCTCAGGACGGTTACAGGCCGTTTCCTTAGCGAGGGGTGAGCAGCTTCAGGCTGTCTCAGAGAGGAAGAAACCTTCAGAGGGGCTACCAGCCGTCTCCTGACAAAGGTGGGAGCGGCTACAGGCCAACTCCTTTGAGGTGCTGGCAGGAGCTGGACAGACAGCTCTACCACTAGATTGGTTGGTGGAGGCTCGCTCTGAAGGTAGTGCAGTATTCCTGCTATGGCGATGGCGGGCGGGCTCAGGGTCATAGGGGCGTGCGCCCCGGGCTGACTTAGGCCGTTGTCGCACTGAGTCTCAGTGCACTGCTGCTGCTCCTCCGTGGGCTCCTTGTGGGGATGTCCGGGAGTTCACAGGGGCACTATGCTGTACTCCTTGTGGAGGTGGCTGAATATTCCAGGGGACACTATGCTGTATTTTATATAAAGAGGCCATTACCGCGATGGTGCAGTAAGAAACAGCAGAATATCGTACAGTGGCCGTACCTTCCCCGATAAACAACTCCAGGAAGCGAGTTCCAGAGATGCAGTTCCGAATATAAAATAATTCTGATAGAAGTTCTGGAATATGGCTGTTTAATATTCCAGTTGTTGAGGAGCTGGATTGCTAGCTAGACTGTTTTGGAGAATTTCCGAAGTTTGTCGTAGTTCTGGTACGAGTCAGAGTTGCCAGTTAGCCTGCTGTTTATTAGCATAGTTATCGTGTACGTTATGCATTACTTTTTGTGCTCCTTCCCTCTATGATATTTTATTTGTGATTGTTAAAATATATAATTTAAGTTGCATGCTAAATAATTTAGTGTTATGCAGTGTAGTAAAGTCCCATACATAATTTCAAGGATAACAAAGTCACCGGGAGGAAATGTGCCAGGACATCCCATCACAGAGACCAACAAAAATAACCCGAAAAACAGCACTACATCAAGCACTGCACTAAGTTAACCCACACCATACCCATCTGCCTGCACTCTCCGGGGTTTTTTCAAAGCCTTATGCAATGGTGGAATTATTTAAGTACGCATGGAAGTTGCTGCTTTGAATTCGTATTTGGTAATTTATGACAGCTTTTATTATTTATTTCAGTTTCAGGTTTCTTTGTATGTGTAATGCTAGGTGTAAGTAGGCCCGACTTCTCGTTCCTAAAACACCTAACGTGGAGCAGGGTCCTCTTTCGAGACCGGAGCTTAGTGCAATAAATAGAGGCAGGACACAAAAACTCTAGGCAATCACCTTTACACGTATATTACCACAATCAGACACAGGACAAATCAGTAGATATCACAACATAGTATATGGCAATATAAAACCATATCTAGGACATTAGTATCATGTAGGATACTTGCTTATCTGATATTAATGCCAACACAATGAATCCTAGTGTATTTAGGGTATAGTGAATATAGGCGCGCGCGTGAGGCGCGGGGAGTGAGTCTCACAAGGGGGGGGGAGAAGGGGGGGGTGCGGGGAGTGACTTGTGACGGCTAGGAGGGAGTTATGGTAATACTGGAGAGAGGCAAGTATTAACAATGAGGATTACACGTTTTCCAATAGCGAAGGGACTTTGGTAATTGATTTTATTCTTGGTTTACACTTACACTAGATACTGGGACGAGAGAGTGTCGTACCGGATTTACGGGTAGCTTGAGTGGTGGAATATCACCAACACCTTCTCGTATTACTTCTTTAGAGCTCACAGCAGTAGGGGTGTATTACTACGGAGGAATTTCCAGGCGGCACAGTCTTACTAATTGTATATAAGGGACGTCACTCATAAATACAGTTCATCAGATCTTGGTTCGCACACTCGTTCTTTATTCTCTCATTGTGATCTTACTTGCCCCGATATTCACTATATTAAGTCACTGCACATACTACACTAGGCAAAGTCACACTTAACCTAAATCACTTGCACTGTTTCTGGGCAGTATCACACGTATTCATCGTGGGGGCAGGGGCGGGAACATGCCGTCGGCAATCCTGCCGGGCTAGGGGCACCGCCAAGGGGAGGCATGCCAAGAGGGCACGGGACAACTCGTAGGGGCATCCTCTCGCATCCCGGGCTACCCGTGGCTTCTGGGCTGGGCTCAGGGGTATGGCCCTCGGGACTGGGGCCGAATAGCTTCAGGAACCTCTGGCGTAAGTCTCGGCCGGAGGTGGGAGCCCTACGTCGTCGTGGGGGCGTATGGAGATCGCGCCCGGGTGTCCTGGGGAGGATTGGGAGAGACTGCAGACTGCGGTCTCCAGCGTCTAGGGGCGCCGACAGGGGAGGGCTGCGGCATCGGCTTACGCTGGGGCCCGTCAGGTGCATCTGTTCCAGAGCCAGGCATAGGGAGCGGAGGCCAGGGAGGCTGTGAGGCCCTGTCTGGGCCACTCTGGTATGGGAGGCCTGGGCTCTTGTCTCCTGCCGGGGTGACGTCTCGCTCCTTGCCTCCTTCCGTGCACCTTCGGAGCGACAGTGGGCCATCTCACGAGGGCGGGAGCGACAATAGGCCGTCTCACGAGGAGGGGAGCGACAATAGGCCGTCTCACGAGGAGGGGAGCGACAATAGGCCGTCTCACGAGGAGGAGAGCGACAATAGGCCGTCTCACGAGGGCGGGAGCGACAATAGGCCGTCTTTACCAGGACACTTTCGGAGCGACAATAGGCCGTCTTTACCAGGACACTTTCGGAGCGACAATAGGCCGTCTCACGAGGAGGGGCGCCGTCTGGAGTGTCTAGAACAACTCCACCCCTACCTGGTTCAACAATCCCACTTCGTGAAGGTAGTGTTCTTCTCCTGCGACAGCGACGGCATGGTGGCTGCGTGACATAGGGGTGCACGGCCCGGGCTGACATATGTCGTTGTTGCTGGGGGTTGCTCCGAGTGGTGGCGGCTACTCCGGGGCATCCGTGTGGGGGTGTCGGCACGTTCCCGGGCATACTGGGCTGTATCTCATTTGCCCCATTGTCGGGGGCACTACGGTATTCTTCTTTTTCCATTTCGGGGGCACCGCTTTGTAAGTCACGCATTTTAGTATGAATGAGATGTTTATGCAATGATTGTGTTACTTGACATGACATACATATAAATTTATATATTTGCGTCCCTGTGCTTTTTCTTTGTTCAGGGTCAAGAGTATAACTGCTGCATTATGTTTATATCAATTTTCTTCTTAACAGAAGATAGACAGAGGAAGAAAAAATAAAATACAATAATTATAATATTTCCTTACGAGGATAAAGTATGTAAGCGTGATGGGATACTCAAACATATCCATGATCGATTCCTCGTAGTAATTTGGTGTTTTAACAGGAAGAACTAGACAAGGGAAGATTTTGCACTGCTTTCCCTGGTCTTCCTTCTGAAGACATCCTGGTGTTTTTTCGTTCCATAACTTAGATTTATTTATGAAGCCGAAAAAGAAGACAGAGGAGGAGCTGACAGCCCACTTGTCCTCCCTGCAAATCAAAACCAGTGTTACGGCAGGGAATTGATCATAACTGCGCTTGTGTGTCCCAACACTTGCGATCTCAGGTGTTTTCAGCTATCAACATTTTGGCTGCTGATGGACAGTTACTATAGTCTTAAGCAGGTAATATGCTCCAGTTAGAACAAAACGTAGCTACAAGCTTGATAACTCGACTGGTTTTATATTACTTGGTCCAAAGTTTCATCTGTTGTGCAGTTTATTTCAGGTAGCTCAGTAGCAGAAGGACAAGACTTCATTCTTTCTACAGCACTTCTTCGTGACCTTTTTAAAATTACAGAAGAGAGGAAGGAAGAACAAATATATTTAAAAA
Organism: Coenobita brevimanus; assembly: GCF_032717465.1. Classification (NCBI taxonomy): domain Eukaryota; kingdom Metazoa; phylum Arthropoda; class Malacostraca; order Decapoda; family Coenobitidae; genus Coenobita; species Coenobita brevimanus. The sequence goes on along the minus strand of NC_137060.1, from coordinate 14,914,504 downwards.
AATAAACCATGCACCAGATTACTGGCGTCCTCCATTCATAAAACATCTGCAACAGTTAGACTTGAACAGCTGTAGGTTGAAGTTTTGGGAGGAAACTGTTATGCTGGGTGTTTTTTGGGTCGACTTCTCGTCCTAAAGACACGAGCTACTGCGTGCGGTCCTCTTTCGAGACCGGAACTAAAACATCTTAAGCGAGGAACAAGCACTGGGCAGGCTACCTTAATACATGTATTAATTGTCTCAATTCCACTTCCCTACAATATACATATGATAGTATATAGACCAAGACATAAGTAGAATGACAGACTTTGAGGATTGTATGAATATGCCACTACACATACAAAGGCAAACATCTTAAATAATTGATATACAGAGTTACAGGTATGTACAGTCCATACAGCCCTCTCCTTTTACAATTGTGGTACATCGCACACTATCATAAAGTCTAACAGTTCTTGGCTATATTCACTATCAGTTGTCGCTGTATCTCTACTTTGAGTCTGAACGAGGACTGTCAGTTCTAGTTCATTGACACAACACTGATATTACACTCTGGCGTCTTCTTGGGCTGCTGAAGTCTGGGCTTAATCATAGGGGTGCCCAGGTGTAGGAGGGAAGCCTGAAGGAGTGTCTTCCTGTAGGAAGCATGGGACTGCTACTGGGGGATGTCACTGCCCGCTTGCATTTCTGGCCGGGGGTGCAGGGAGGCCCTCTCCTGGTGGGGCCTCGACCTGGTGAGAGGCCCTTGGGGCTGGGCCCAAACAGCATCAGAAGCTGGGCCTGCAGCTTCTTACTCTGAGCGGAGGGCCGTCGGTGAGAGGGGTCAGGGAGGTTCTGCCCTGGGGCCTAGGGAGTGTCCCTGGGTAGACGGGGACTGTGGTTGCTTCTAGACCAGGGCTTCATCAGGGGTTGGCTGCGGCATCTCATCTGTGGGGCATCCATCAGGGCCAAGCGTCGTCTAGGGGCAGGCTGAAGGCCATGGATGCTCTCCTCGGCTATTGGGACCTACCACTATCCCTCAAATGGCAGCTCCTCCAGGGAACCACACCTGGAGGGAGAAACAGAATGGCGTCCCACGCGGCCTGTGGATGGTGAGTGGACCGTGCCAGGGACCTCCTCCGATGGGAGGACCCTAGGGGGTATGGATGAAGGGCGTCAGTGGCCATCCCTTCCCCGGAGCATACAGTGGCCGTCACCATGGTTCCACAGATCCTTAAGGTAGCAACAGAAGGATGTCCAATGGTCGTTCTTTCCCCGGTACATATGGTGGCCATTATCGTGGTGATGCTCCCGAAGGAGGCAGAGGCAGATGAGGGACATGCAGTTGTTGTTCCCTCCCTGGGATGTACAGTGGCCGTTTCCAAGGATCTGTCTGCCCGACGGGAAGTAGTTGAGGTACGTTCAGTGGCCGTTCCCTCCCCGGTACGTACAGTGGCCGTTACCACGGTGCTACTCCTGCAGGAGGAGACCGATGAGGGACATACAGTGGTCGTTCCCTCCCCAGCGTGTACAGTGGCCATCGCCGCTGTTCCACCTCTCCTTAACTCGCCAGCCAGCGTGTGTACAGTGGCTTTCACGCCAGGGCTAACTCCAGGTGTGGCTGCACCAGAAGGGCGTACAGTGGCCGTCCCTTTCCCGGTACATACTGTAATTCTAGGCGTTTAAAGTTCGGCTTCCCATTCCTTAAACACCTAACGTGTAGCGGGGTTCTCTTTCAAGACCGGGGCTTTGGGCAAAGAAGATAGAGGCAGTTCGCAAAAACTCCAGGCAACAACCTTACACATGTATTACTCAGTCCGGCAGGGGAAACTGCAGATGTTATAAACACAATATACAGTTCGATTATCAACACTTATATCTAGATAATATAAATAGTATCTCGCAGGATACTGTTAGATAATACAGGGAAAGAACACTCGAGGCGGAGCATTCTGATTTAGTACAGTCCAAGGTTTGTAAGCACGTGGAGAGGTTTGACATGGTTTTCATTAGGGGAGAGTGTAAGTCACTGGGGTCTAATTGTGATTAAGGTAGTGTGAGGTGGAGGTTACTGGTAGTGTGTTCACTTTGTTATTTTCTACTTGCAAGGGACTTTTGGTTAATTATTATTACAAACTCCATGGCTTCGGTGTTTCTCTTATTTCTGTATATATGGTTACACTCTGTCGGTATCTCTTACTAGCACTTAGGTTCGTGATAAACAATTCACTGTTCTGCCTCATCGCTTTTAGACCATTATCATTCCACTGTGTCTATTTGGTTACTAACACTTTGGTTTATCACTATTAATTCACTGTTCCGCCTCGTCACTGTTTTACTACTATAATGGCACAGTCACTGTTACTATGGGTCGTGGGGCAGCAAGGGTGCGGTGGAGGGGCAACCCAGCTTTACGTCTGCCAGGGCTCAGGCACCGCCAGGGGAAGCCGTTCCATGGGGGCATGGTATCACTCGCAGAGGAGTCTGCTCTCCTCCAGGGCTGCAGATGGCGAAGGGGCCCTCACCCTCCGGGCTGGGGACAGGAGTGTGGCCCTCAGGACTGGGGCCGAACAACTGCCAGAACCATTCGTTCCAGCTCCTGATGGAGGTGGAGTTCCTCTACCGTCGAGGTGTAAGGAGTTCCTGCCCAGGCATTCTAGAGAGGGTCCGGGGTTCCCAAGGGCTGCGGTCCCCAGGGCTGGGCAGTGCCGACAGGGAGGGGCTGCGGCACTGGTCTGCGTCAGGGTCCATCAGGTGGGACTCCTCCAGAGCCAGTTGTAGGGAGCAGAGGCTGGGGGAAGCTATAGGGCTTCTCCAACACTCCTCTATGCCTTCTGCATCAGGGGTCAGGGAACTGGTGTCAAGCTGGTGCGGCAGGGCGGCTCTCTGCCGCACGCGTCCGTAGGGACCATGTACTGGCCATGGCTTCCCAGGGGCACGGCTACAAGGCACCAAGACCTGGCTACTGGCCGTGGCCTGAGAGGGTGAGTAACTGCCAGCAAACCCAGGGGCACCTTCAAAGTGGTTACCGGCCGTCTGATGAAGACGGGAGCGGCTATAGGCCGACTCAGGTGCAACACCTTCGGAGCGGCTACCGGCCGTCTGACAATGACGGGAGCGGCTACAGGCCGACTCCTGTAGGAGGGGTGTAGAGTGGCTACAGGCCGACTCAGGGGAAACACCTTCTGAGGGGCTACCGGCTGTCTGACGAAGGTGGGAACAGCTACAGGGCGACTCCTTTTGGAGGGGTGTAGAGCGGCTACAGGCCGGCTCCTTTTGGAGGGGTGTATAGCGGCTACAGGCCGACTCTTTTTGGAGGGGTCTAGAGCAGCTACAGGCCGACTCAGTGGGAACACCTTCAGAGCGGCTTCCGACCGTCTGATGAAGGCAGGAGCGGCTTTTGGCCGACTCCCTTTGGAGGGGTGTACAGCGGCTACAGGCCGACTCAGTGGGAACACCTTCAGAGCGGCTTCTGGCCCTCTGACAAAGGCGGGAGCGGCTTTCGGCCGACTCCTTCAGGAAGGCGTTTGAAGCGGCTACTGGCCGTCTCTGGAAGAACACCTTCTGACGAAGGCGGGAGAAGCTACCGGCCATCTGATTACTCTCAGGACGGTTACAGGCCGTTTCCTTAGCGAGGGGCGAGGCTGCAGGCCGTCTCAAAGAGGAAGAAACCTTCAGAGAGGCTACCGGCCGTCTCCTGACGAAGGCGGGTGCGGCTACAGGCCGACTCCTTTGAGGTGCTGGCAGGAGCTGGACAGACAGCTCTACCACTAAATTGGTTGGTGGAGGCTCGCTCAGAAGGTAGTGCAGTATTCCTGGTATGGCGATGGCGGGCGGGCTCAGGGTCATAGGGGCGTGCGGCCTGGGCTGACTTAGGCCATTGTCGCACCGAGTCTCTGTGCACTGCTGCTGCTCCTCCGTGGGCTCCTTGTGGGGATGTTCGGGAGTTCACAGGGGCACTATGCTGTACTCCTTGTGGAGGTGGCTGAATATTCCAGGGGACACTATGCTGTATTTTACATACAGTGGCCATTACCGCGGTGCTGCGGTGAGAAACAGTAGAAGGTCTTACAGTGGCCGTACCTTCTCCGATAAACAACTCCAGGAAGTGAGTTCCAGAGATGCAGTTCCGAATATAAAATAATTCTGATAGAAGTTCTGGAATATGGCTGTTTAATATTCCAGTTGTTGAGGAGCTGGATTGCTAGCTAGACTGTTTTGGAGAATTTCCGAAGTTTGTCGTAGTTCTGGTACGAGTCAGAGTTGCCAGTGAGCCTGCTGTTTATTAGCATAGTTATCGTGTACGTTATGCATTACTTTTTGTGCTCCTTCCCTCTATGATATTTTATTTGTGATTGTTAAAGTATATAATTTAAGTTGTATGCTAAATAATTTAGTGTTATGCGGTGTAGTAAAGTCCCATACATAACTTCAACGATAATAAAGTCCCAGGGAGGAAATGTGCCAGGACATCCCCCCGCAGAGACCAACAAAAATAACCCGAAAAACAGCACTACATCAAACACTGTAATAAGTTAACCCACACCATACCCATCTGCCTGCACTCTCCGGGTTTTTTTCAAAGCCTTATGCAATGGTGGAATTACTTCAGTACGCATGGAAGTTGCTTCTTTGAATTCGTATTTGGTAATTTATAACAGCTTTTATTATTTTTTTTCATTCCTTTCAGTTTCAGGTTTCATTGTATGAATGAGATGTTTATGCAATGATGGTGTTACTTGACATGACATACATACAAATTTATATATTCGCGTCCCTGTGTTTTTTCTTTGTTCAGGGTCAAAAGTATAAGTGCTGCATTATGTTTATATCAATTTTCTTCTTAACAGAAGATAGACAGAGGAAGAAAAAATAAAATACAATAATTGTAATATTTCCTTACGAGGATAAAGTACGTAAGCGTGATGGGATACTGAAACATATCCACGAACGATTCTATCTATCTATCTATCTATTCCGAGACGCCTCAATCCCGTTTGGGGTGGCCACAAACATATCGCCTCCAAGTCGCCCTGTCCCCCGCCATTTCACTGCCCTGCTCCCAACTCATACCCCCCTCTCTCATATACCTCTCCATCCCATCCCTCCATCTCATCCTCGGCCTCCCCCTCCCTCTTCCCCCCTCCACCTCACTCACATACACTCTCTTCGTCAGTTTTTCACCCTTTTCCTCTCCACATGGCCAAACCACCTCAGTGTGTTCCTCATAACGCTTCCTATCACATCCACATCAACACCACAACGCTCCTTTATATCCTCATTCGTCAGCCTGTCTCTCCATGTGACTCCGCAGGCTCCTCTTAAATAACTCATTTCCACTGCTCTCACTCTTGACTTGTGTCCTTCCAGCAACGTCCAAGCTTCACTTCCGTACGTTAGAGTTGGTATCACAATACTGTCAAGTAGTAACTTTTTCACTTCCATGCTCACTTCCCTGTTTTTTATCACTGCTTTCAAAGAACCAGCAACCTTTCTTCCCTGCTGTACCCTTTCAAGCACTTCACCCTCCAAACCTCCATCCTTACTCATCACACTACCCAAGTACTTAAACGTGCTCACATTTTCCAATTCCTCACCATCCAACCTCGGTGTACATTCACTGACTTCACCTCTCACAAAGACCATCACTTTACTCTTCCCTACATTCACCTTTAGATTCCGTTTCTTACACACTCTCTCAAACTCATCCACCAAGCCTTGCAGCTCCCCTTCGTCTTCACTCAACAACACAGTATCATCTGCAAACAACATTGCAGGGAATTTCCAAACACTATCCTCTCTCACCAGGGCCACTCCAACATCCACTACCCTACCTTGTACCTCTTTTATTACCCCATCCATGTACAGATTGAACAACCATGGAGACATGACACATCCCTGTTTCAACCCAACTTTCAAAGAGAAAAATTCACTTAGTTCACCATCCACACGCACTGCAGCCTTCGCACCATCGTACATACTCTTCACAGCATTCAACAACTTCCCATCTACTCCATATATTTTTAACACTTTCCAAAATCCTTGTCTATCCACCCTGTCATATGCTTTCTCCAAATCCATGAAATCCGCATACAACTTCTTTCCCTTCTCTAGAAACTTTTCCACTAAAGATCTAAGAATGAATAACTGATCTACACAACCTCTTCCCTTCCTAAAGCCTCCCTGTTCTTCTCCAACTAATTTCTCTGTTCTCTCTCTAACTCTGTCAATAGGTATCCTACCATACACTTTTTCTATTATAAGAAGAAGACAAATGCCCCTATGATTACCACACACTTCTTTTTCCCCTTTTCCTTTGTACAAGGGAATAATTATACCTGACTTCCAATCCTCCGGGACTCTACCTTCCTCCCAGGCCAATCTGCACATCTTCCACATCCATTCTACTACTATCTCTCCCCCATGCTTCAGCATTTCACCACACACTCCATCAATTCCTGGGTCTTTCCCCGATTTAACTTTTTTCATTGCTTTCACAACTTCTATCCTACTGATTTCTTCCTGTTTTCTCACCTCCCTCCTCCTCCCAGCCATTCCCCAGCCACTTATACTCGCATTACTTCCATCCTCTACGTTCAACAATTCCTTAAAGTGTTCTCTCCATCTGCTCACTTTTTCTCCCTTCTCCACTAGTAATCTACCATTTTATCTTTCGCTCCCCTGCTAACTTCACTTCCACCCTGTCTTACTCTTTTCACCTCTCTCCAGAACATTTTCTTACAGTCCCTCCACTTTACACTCAAATTCCTTCCAAATTCCTCATCCACTCTCTTCTTAATCTCTCTTACTAATCTTTTCACCTCTCTCTTTCTTTCTACATATAACTCTCTCTTCCGCCACTCAACTTCTTCCATGCCCCTATTTCTCATCCATTCATCGTATGCTTTCTTATTTTGTGCCACAGCCTGTTTGACCTCTTCAGTCCACCACGCTGTTCCTTGAACCCCCCTCTGTCTTCTCTTGGTTCCACACACCACATCACATCCTGCACATATTTCTTCTGTAAATATCCTACACACACCTTCCACGTCTCCCATCTGCTCCAATTCATATTTGCCCGATCGTTCCTCCACTTCTCTCTTATACTCTGCCTTTTTCTGATCCTCGTGTAACCTTTCCACTCTCCTTGCAACTACTCCTTCCTCTCGTCTTTCCCTTCTTCTATTCCTCCATCTTACTTGAATTCTAATTCCGGCCACCACCAAGTAGTGGTCAGAAAGTCCACTCCCCCAACCTATATACACTCTTGCATCCTTTACACCTCTTCGCATCCTTTCATCAACACACACATAATCAATCATTGCCTTCCTTTCATTCCTTTCATCGATTCCTCGTAGTAATTTGGTGTTTTAACAGGAAGAACTAGACAAGGGAAGATTTTGCACTGCTTTCCCTGATCTTCCTTCTGAAAAGACATCCTGGTGTTTATTCGTTCCATAACTTAGATTTATTTATGAAGCCGAAAAAGAAGACAGAGGAGGAGCTGACAGCCCACTTCTCCTCCATGCAAATCAAAACCAGTGTTACGGCAGGTAATTGATCATAACTGCGCTAGTGTGTCCCGACACTTGCGATCTCAGGTGTTTTCAGCTATCAACATTTTGGCTGCTGATGGACAGTTACTATAGTCTTAAGCAGGTAATATGCTCCAGTTAGAACAAAACGTAGCTACAAGCTTGGTAACTCAACTGGTTTTATAGTACTTGGTCCAAAGTTTCGTCTGTTGTGCAGTTTATTTCAGGTTGCTCAGTAGTAGAAAGACAAGATTTCATTCTTTCTACAGCACTTCTTCGTGACCTTTTTAAAATTACAGAAGAGAGGAAGGAAAAACAAATAAATTAAAAAAAAATAATCCATGCACCAGATTACTGGCGTCCTCCATTCATAAAACATCTGCAACAGTTAGACTTGAACAGCTGTAGGTTGAAGTTTCGGGAGGAAACTGTTATGCTGGGTGTTTTTTGGGTCGACTTCTCGTCCTAAAGACACCAGCTACTGCGTGCGGTCCTCTTTCGAGACCGGAACTAGAGCATCTTAAGCGAGGAACAAGCACTGGGCAGGCTACCTTAATACATGTATTAATTGTCTCAATTCCACTTCCCTACAATATACATATGGTAGTATACAGACCAAGACATAGGTACAATGACAGACTTTGAGGATTGTATGAATATGCCACTACACATACAAGGGCAAACATCTTAAATAATTGATATACAGTTTCAGGTATGTACAGTCCATACAGCCCTCTCCTTCTACAATTGTGGTACATCGCACAGTATCATAAAGTCTCACAGTTCTTGGCTATATTCACTATCAGTTGTCACTGTATCTCTACTTTGAGTCTGAACGAGGACTGTCAGTTCTGTTCATTGACATGACACTGATATTACACTCTGGCGTCTTCTTGGGCTGCTGAAGTCTGGGCTTAATCATAGGGGTGCCCAGGTGTAGGAGGGAAGCCTGAAGGAATGTCTTCTCCTGTAGGAAGCATGGAACTGCTACTGGGTGTGTCACTGCCCGCTCGCATTTCTGGCCGGGGTTGCAGGGAGGCACTCTCCTGGTGGGGCCTCGACCTGGTGAGTGGCCCTCGGGGCTGGGGCCAAACAGCGTCAGAAGCCGGGCCTGCAGCTTCTTGCTCTGGGCGGAGGGCCGTCTGTGAGAGGAGTCAGGGAGGTTCTGCCCTGGGGCCTAGGGAGTGTCCCTGGGTAGACGGGGACTGTGGTTGCTTCTAGACCGGGGCTCCATCGGGGGTTGGCTGCGGCGTCTCATCCGTGGGGTATCCATCAGGGCCGAGCATCGTCTAGGGGCAGGCTGAAGGCCATGGATGCTCTCCTCGGCTATTGGGACCTGCCACCACTCCTCAAATGGCAGCTTCTCCAGGGAACAACACCTGGAGGGAGAGACAGAATGGTGTCCCACACGGCCTGTGGATGGTGAGTGGACCGTGCCAGGGACCTCCTCCGATGGGAGGACCCTAGGGGGTATGGATGAAGGGCTTCAGTGGTCATCCCTTCCCCGGAGCATACAGTGGCCGTCACTGTGGTTCTACAGATCCTAAAGGTAGCAACAGAAGGATGTCCAGTGGTCATTCTTTCCCCGGTAGATACAGTGGCCATTACCGTGGTGATGCTCCCGAAGGAGGCAGAGACAGATGAGGGACATACAGTTGTTGTTCCCTCCCTGGCACGTACAGTAGCCATTGCCACGGATTTGCCTGCCCGACGGGAAGTAGATGAGGAATGTACAGTGGCCGTTCCGTCCCCGGTACGTACAGTGGCCGTTACGACGGTGCTACTCCTGCAGGAGGAGATCGATGAGGGACATACAGTGGCCGTTCCCTCCCCAGCGTGTACAGTGGCCGTTTCCGTGGTTCCACCTCTCCTTAACTCGCCAGCCAGCGTGTGTACAGTGGCTTTCACGCCGGAGCTAACTCCAGGTGTGGCTGCACCAAAAGGGCGTACAGTGGCCGTCCCTTTCCCGGTACATACTGTAATTCTAGGTGTTTAAGGTTCAGCTTCCCATTCCTTAAATGCTTAACGTGTAGTGGGGTTCTCTTTCGAGACAGGGGCTTTGGGCAAAGAAGAGAGAGGCAGTTCGCAAAAACTCCAGGCAATAACCTTACACATGTATTACTCAGTCAGGCAGGTGAAACTGCAGATTTTATAAACACAATATACTGTGTGATTATCAACACTTATATCTAGATAATATAAATGGTATCTCGCAGGATACTGTTAGATAATACAGGGAAACAACACTCAAGGTGGAGCATTCTGAATTAGTACAGTCCAAGGTTTGTAAGCACGTGGAGAGGTTTGACATAGTTTTCACTAGGGGAGGGTGTAAGTCACCGGGGTCTAATTGTGATTATGGTAGTGTGAGGTGGAGGTTACTGGTAGTGTGTTCACTTTGTTATTTTCAACTTGCAAGGGACTTTGGATAATTATTATTACAAACTCCATGGCTTCGGTGTTTCTCTTATTTCTGTATGATGGTTACACTGTGTCGGTATCTCTTACTAGCACTTAGGTTCATGATAAACAATTCACTGTTCTGCCTCATCACTGTTAGACCATTATCATTCCACTCTGTCTATTCTGCTCACTAACACTTAGGTCTATTACTATTAATTTACTGTTCTGCCTCGTCACTGTTTTACTACTATAATGGCACAGTCACTGTCACTATGGGTCGTGGGGCAGCAAGGGTGCGGTGGAGGGGCAACCCTGCTTTACTTCTGCCAGGGCTCAGGCACCGCCAGGGGAAGCCGTTCCATGGGGGCATGGGATCACTCACAGAGGAGTCTGCTCTCGTCCAGGGCTGCAGATGGCGAAGGAGCCTGTACCCTCCGGGCTGGGGACAGGAGTGTGGCCCTCAGGACTGGGGCCGAACAACTGCCAAAACCGTTCGTTCCAGCTTTCGGCCGACTCCTTCAGAAGGGAGTTTGAAGCGCTACCGGCCGTCTCCGGAAGAACACCTTCTGACGAAGGCGGGAGAGGCTACCGGCCATCTTCTGATTACTCTCAGGACGGTTGCAGGCCGTTTCCTTAGCGAGGGGCGAGCAGCTGCAGGCCGTCTCAAAGAGGAAGAAACCTTTAGAGAGGCTACCGGCTGTCTCCTGACAAAGGCGGAAGTGGCTACAGGCCGACTCCTTTGAGGTGCTGGCAGAAGCTGGACAGACAGCTCTTCCACTAAATTGGTTGGTGGAGGCTCGCTCTGAAGGTAGTGCAGTATTCCTGCTATGGCGATGGCGGGCGGGCTCAGGGTCATGGGGACGCGTGGCCTGGGCTGACTTAGGTCATTGTCGCACTGAGTTTCAATGCACTGCTGCTGCTCCTCCGTGGGCTCCTTGTGGGGATGTCCGGGAGTTCACGGGGGCACTATGCTGTACTCCTTGTGGAGGTGGCTGAATATTTCAGGGGACACTATGCTGTATTTTTCATACAGTGGCCATTACCGCGGTGCTGCAGTGAGAAACAGCAGAAGGTCGTACAGCGGCCGTACCTTCCCCGATAAACAACTCCAAGAAACGAGTTCCAGAGATGCAGTTCCGAATATGAAATAATTCTGATAGAAGTTCTGGAATATGGCTGTTTAATATTCCAGTTGTTGAGGAGCTAGATTGCTAGCTAGACTGTTTTGGAGAATTTCTGAAGTTTGTCGTAGTTCTGGTACGAGTCAGAGTTGCCAGTTAGCCTGCTGTTTATTAGCATAGTTATCGTGTACGTTATGCATTACTTTTTGTGCTCCTTCCCTCTATGATATTTTATTTGTGATTGTTAAAGTATATAATTTAAGTTGTATGCTAAATAGTTTAGTGTTATGCAGTGTAGTAAAGTCCCATATATAACCTCAAGGATAATAAAGTCCCAGGGAGGAAATGTGCCAGGACATCCCACCTCAGAGACCAACAAAAATAACCCGAAAAACAGCACTACATCAATCACTGTACTAAGTTAACCCACACCATACCCATCTGCCTGCACTCTCCGGGTTTTTTTCAGAGCCTTATGCAATGGTGGAATTATTTCAGTACGCATGGATGTTGCTGCTTTGAATTCGTATTTGGTAATTTATGACAGCTTTTATTATTTTTTTCATTCCTTTCAGTTTCGGGTTTCTTTGTATCAATGAAATGTTTAAACAATGGTGTTACTTGACATGACATGCATACAAATTTATATATTTGCGTCCCTTTGCTATTTCTTTGTTCAGGACCAAAAGTATAACTGCTGCATTATGTTTATATCAATTTTCTTCTTAACAGAACATAAACAGAGAAAGGAAAAATAAAATTGAAATGCGTGGCATACAAAATAATGCCCTTGAAAACGAGGTGAGTGAGGAACAGCACAGTGCCCCCAAAATTGCACCGACACCCCCACCCGGACCCCACGGAGTAGCCACAGCAAAACAACAGGACAGCATGTGACAACGGCATAAGGCAGCCCGGGCTGTGAGCCATTATCATACCCAACCATCGCACCGTCACCCTAGCAGGAGGAGGACATTACCCTCGGGGAGTGGGATTGCCAGATCAGCTAGGGGTAGAGCTGCCAAATCAGCTCCAGACAGTGCCCCTCAGGAGACGGCCTGCTGCCGCTCCCGCCTTTGCCAGACGGCCAATTGCCACTCCAAAGGTGTTCTCCCCAAGTCGGACTATTGCCGCTCTTCCCTCCGGCAGAAGGAGACGGCCTACTGCCGCCCCCACCTTCGTCAGACGGCCGATTACCGCTCCAAAGGTGTTGCCCCTGAGTCTGCCTATTGCCGCTCCTCCCTCCGGCAGAAGGAGACAGCATACTGCTGCTCCCGCCTTTGCCAGATGGCCAATTGCCCCTCTGAAGGTGTTGCCTCAGAGACGGCCTACTGCCACTCCTCCATCCGCCAGAAGGAGACGGCCTACTGCCGCTCCCACCTTCGTCAGATGACCAATTGCCACTCCGAAGGCGTCCAGAGGCGCGCTGACTCCCCCACTCAGGCCACGGCCAATTGCCGGGTCTTGGCGCCTCATAGTTGCGCCACTGGGCAGCCACGGCCAATTGCCGGGCCCCATGGCCAAAGAGAGGTGTTACTAGCGTCATCGCCCCTGCGTGAGGCAGACACCCGGACCCCCAGCACCGGAGAAACCCAGCTAGGCCTCACGGCTTCCCCTGGCCTCCGCTCTGTATGCCTGGCCCTGGAGAAGACTCACTTGGCGGACCTAGTGCAGGTCGGTACCGCAGCCCCTCCCTGACAGCGCCCCTCGACTGTGGGCACCGTAGTCCTCAGTCACACCAGGCCCTCCCCAGGACGCCCGGGCGGGAACTCTTCACGTCCACTAGGCGGTGTAAGACCTCCACCTCCGGCCAAGACCTTAGCTAGATTTTCTGGACCTGTTCGGCCCCAGTCCTGAGGACCACACCCCTGAACCTAGACCAGAGACTGTGGGCTCCTGCGCCACCTGCAGCCCTTCACGCGAGAGGACGCCCCTGCGAGTCGTCCTGTGCCCGCTTGGCACGCCCTCCCCTGGGGGTGCCCCTAGCCCAGCAGAGTAGTCGTCGGCGTGTCTCCCCACCGCCCCCACTACATGCGTAAATTATGTTAAGTGTGGTGTTGCCCTAGAACTAGTGAACTGACTTATGTTAAGTGTGTCATTGCCCTAGAAACCGTGTTACAGTGATACAGTGACTTACTGTATGTTAAATAGCGGGGTGAGTGAAATCACGGGTGGATGAGTAAGAATGAGCACAGAGAGTAAGTTCCAATGAATCAGACTCACAAGTGACGCCCTTGTAGAAAACCAGTAAGACTCTTCCCCCGAGGAATCCTCTGTAGTAAAAATACACCCATGTCCTTTGTTACCAGAAAATAGTAGAGAAAGTGTAAATAATATTCCCCTGTTTGTATTACCGTAAACACAGTGAATTTCCAGTGCCCTCCACTCCCTCGCTTTCTAAAGAATCTCCTCCCAGCAGCTAGCGTAAACGTAAACGCGAAATAGAATCAAATGTCAAAACCCTTTTGCTATCAGATGATACTATAGTAGCCGCAGCGAGAAATGAACGCTGTGGTGGGGCACGCGGGATGACCGGGGATTCCCCCACTGTAGCCATATCCACATGTCACTGACCATCGGCCACCGCTGCAGCCCCGCTCCATGATCCTTACCCTGTGTCTCTGGCTTTCTCTTTCTCTCTCGGTTTCTATATAAACTGGTGTATTTCCGAAACTAATTATGAAATCATTAGGACTTTTGTTCCACACCACCACTGAGGTAAAAAGCAAGGAGAGTTTTCTGTATAAAGGTTTCCCCCCCCTCCTAAATGTGGCATACGAGCGGGGGAGTGCGGCCTTGCCGATACCTCCGCCTGACCTATAATTATACACTCGCCAGAACTGACCTGCCCTCAGACAAGGGGGAGGAAACCTTTATACAGAAAACTCTCCTTGATTTTTACCTCAGTGGTGGTGTGGAACAAAAGTCATAATAATTTCATAATTAGTTTCGGAAATACACCAGTTTATATAGAAACCGAGAGAGAAAGAGAAAGCCAGAGACACAGTGTAAGGATCATGGAGCGGGGCTTCAGCGGTGGCCGATGGTCGGTGACATCCTACCTCTATGGTCGGTGACATGTGGATATGGCTACAGTGGGGGAATCCCCGGTCATCCCGCCTGCCCCACCACAGCGTTCATTTCTCACTGCGGCTACTATAAGTTTGAATGAATAATACTTACCCTCTTCCAATATTACTATAACTCTGTTCTGACCCGTCGTGAGTCCTTCCCCTCACCCCCCCCCCCGTGTGAGCCCCTCTCCCCGCGCTCCCTCGGGTGTCTATGTTCTCTGCACACCTGTGCACTAGAATTACTGTATTGGCATCAGTATTAGTTAAGCCGGTATCCTGTGAGATACTAATATCCTAGTTAAAGTTTTATTTCTTTGTCATATATTGTGTTGTAATATCTGCTGTTTTTGTGTGTCTGACTGTGGTAATATACATGTAAAGGTTATTGCCTGAAGTTTTTGTGTCCTGCCTCTCTTCATTGCACTAAGCTCCGGTCTCGAAAGAGGACCCCGCTACACGTTAGTTACTTTAGGACCGAGGAGTCGGGCCTTTTTCACCTAGCATTACACTGGTGGCCGTGGTGGTTCTTGACCCGGGCGTAGAAGAGAGGTAGTGAAGAAATATTTGGCAACATGGCAACTAAACCGCATGTACAATTACCAAAGTTTGACCCCGACCAGTACGATATACACACGTATCTGACAATAATTAAACCCTTACTGGATATTGACTTTGAAAATGACCAGCAGAAAATTGCAGTCACACTCCCACTATTTGGCAAAGTGGCGGCAAACATAGCACATAAAATCGTCCCAGAGCTCATCTGGCAGAACTTTACAAAGTTCATTGTTCAAGCCATCACTCCATCATTAGGGAGAGTGGTGGCTCTATCCCAATTGGATAGTTGTTCATTTGACAGGGATTTAGATAATATCCTGATACAGGCAAGACGCCTAGTTACTGCTGCCTACTCGGAGGCAGATGAGGAAACCCGGGATCAGCACACGTTTAACACTCTACTCAGAGTGCTTCTGAGTGTTGTTAGACAACACTTTACTATCCACGACCCAACTGGAGACATGGATAGGGATATCCAGCTCACACGGCGCCTCCTGACCGCCAGCCCTACCCCCCAGCAAATTAATGTGGTAAAGAAATTTCCCACTCAACCCCAGGCTCCTCCAACCATACCACAACCGCCCATGCCTCACACCAGCCCTACCCCGATGCCCAGTGCGCCTAGGGCACACCCCTCCCGCCGGCGCCCCGCCCCGCGGGAAAATCCGAATCTGATCTTGGTGAATCCATGGGAATTCACAGCCTGCAGCTCCCACTGTCCCCTACATGACATACGCGACCAGCTTAAAGCTGCTCACCACAGAACCACAGCCCTGGGTTCACGTAAGGTGTCCTCGTTGGAAGGTGAGGCCCCAGAAGACGAACTGGCACCCATGGACGAGCCCCATGCAGGAGAATAGGAGCAGGAACAGGAGAATGAAAGCCCCAGACAGCTGGATTATTAGGCCCACCCCCGCACCAACCCATGGTGGTGGGGGCCATTACCCCTAAGTATCGTCCCCCAGTGTACCACAAGATGAAATTAAACGGCGTGAAGGCCAGACTGCTAGTCGATACGGGAGCAGACAGGTCCTGCCTATATAGCCACTATTTCTTCCGCCACAGATCGATTTTTGGCCCACTCCTCGCTACTGTCACTCACCTTGTGAATGCAGGGGATGGTCCCCTGCCCATCCGTGGGGAGACTCAGGCCCTACGGGTCGACACCCACCAGCCGGTGTCCACCCAACATCAATTCATTATTTTTTACTCCTCCTGCCAGAGCTACGACGGGTATTTAGGACTGGACTTGCTCCAAAAACTTGGAGCTACCATTGACTGCCGCTACTGACAGCTCAAGTTCCGTCCCCCACCCCACCCCACCCAGGCCGTTTGCACCTGTATGCCACGGCCCTGGACGGAAGATTCACTCCCTCCCCCCCTCCCGTGCCCCCCTCCTCCTCCCCTCCCTCTGCCCCCTTCTCCTCTTCCTCCAGTGCCCCCCCCTGCTGCCCCTGCTCCTTCCTTCCCCGCCACCGTCTCCGCCTCTGTTACCATTCCCTCTCACCATGAGGCTTGGGTGCCCCTTAACCGGCCCTCTGGTCCCTCTGTTTTGTTCTCCCCTCTCCTCCCATTGGGAGCCCTTTCTGCCTGCCTTTTATCGCTCACTTTTCTCCCTCCACACAACACTGCCGTCCGCATAGCCAACCTCGCCCCATCCCCCCTTACCCTCCCCAAAGGGCTCGTTATCGGAGAGATGAAGGAAGCCGAGCCCTGTGCCCCATCCTCCTCCCACTTCCCCACCACCCTACCCCCTATTCCCGACCATCTCTGCACCCAGCAGTCAGAAACCTTACTTCGCCTCCTCCTGGATTTCCAGGACCTGTTTGAGATGGGACCAGCATATAGAGGGCATACCACATACCTGTCTCATGAAATCCACATGACAGGCCTACCAATTAGATAGCCTTCCCGACACAAGAACCCCTGACAAAAGGAGGAAGAGGACCGCCAAGTACGTGAAATGATCAAGGCTGGCGTCATTTCCCCCTCCGCCAGCCCTTGGTCCTCTCCTGTCGTTCTAGTAAAGAAGAAAGACGGCACGATGTGATTTTGCATCGATTACCGCCGCCTGAACGATGTTACCATCAAAGATGCCACTCCCCTCCCACGAATTGATGATTCCTTACATTCCATTTCTGGGGCATTGTGGTTCTCCACCCTCGACCTCCAGTCTGGATACTGGCAGGTCCCCGTACATCCAGAACACCGAGGCAAAACAGCCTTTTCCACGAGCAGCGGCAAACGTTACGAATTCAATGTCCTGCCTTTTGGCCTCTGCAATGCCCCTGCCACCTTCTCCCGGCTAATGGAATCTTCTCCTGAGCGGCCTCACTTGGGAGATATGTCTGCCCTATTTAGACGACGTCATCGTTTTTAGCCAGACCTGGGCCGACCACTTGCAGCGCCTAAATCGGGTCTTTACTAGGATTCGCCAGGCGGGCCTCAAACTTCACCCCTCTAAGTGTGTCCTGGCCACCAGGACTGTCTCGTTCCTGGGACATGTTATCTCCCAGGCAGGAATCTCCCCGGACTAAGCTCCGCGCCATAGCAGACATACCGCCACCACAAGACGTCCACGGCGTCCGCACCTTCCTAGGACTCACGACCTACTATTGTCGCTTTGTGAAGTGGTTTGCGCAAATTGCAAAGCCTCTTCACGATCTGACCAGGAAGGGGGAACTGTTCATCTGGACTGAAGAGAGGCGAGATGCTTTCCAACAGCTAAAAGACCAACTTGTCTCTGCTCCCATTGTGACCTTTCCCGATTATGCCCTCCCTTTTTTCCTCTACACTGATGTTTCTCTCACCACAATAGGCGCCGTGCTAGCCCAGGTACAAGCCGGCTGAGAGCACATTATTGCATGCGTCAGTCGCACCCTGAATCCAGCTGAGAAGAATTATGCCGCAACCAAGCAAGAATGCCTCGGCATAATTTGGGCCCTCCAATACTTTAGGGCTTACCTTTCCAGGACCCAGGTCACGATCATTACTGACAACCAGTCACTCCAGTGGTTATGCCAGTCTGACTCACATAACGCCCAACTCGTCAGGTGGCGCGAAACCCTGGAGGAATTTCAGTATGAAATTTCCTACAGGCCTGGGAAGCTTCACACCAACGCAGATGCCCTCTCCCGCCTCCCCATCCACACGGTACAGCCAGATCTGGACCTGCTACACCTATAGCACCGCAAGGAATGGCCCTCCTGGATTCCTGCCCACCTGTTCACCAAACTATGCCGACAGGGCGACCACCTCCTAACCCCATCCGGACATATTCTTCTGACCCCCAGTGCGACACGTGACGCCCTGCGCCACCCTCATGCCCATAATGGCATCCATCTGGGTACTAAGAAACTAGTACAAGTGTTTATCGATACTTACTGGGCGCGAAACCCCTCCACCCTCGCCAAGGAAATCATTCAAACAAGCCACGCCTCTCCACTGGGAAAGGATGTCACCCAGACCGCTGGACCCTCAGGCCACATCGCAACTCCTGGCGATAGATGTAATAGGCCCCCTCTCTCCCAAATCTGGATACAAATATGTGATCACCTTTGTGGACATGTATTCGAAATTTGTAGTAGCCTGTCCGGCGAAAGAGCATCAAGCCGTCGCCTTCGCCGATGCCCTTCTCCGACACATATTCCCTTATTTTGGCATCCCTCAAGCCATTCATTCTGACAAAGCCCCCGAATTCTCCAGAAAAATCTGGGAGGAACTCGTCAGAATCTTTGGATATAAAATCTCCCACTCCTCTCCTTATTGACCACAAGGGAATGCAGTTTGTGAATGTAGTCAATGTACTCTTATGAACCAATTATGTACACGTATCGAGGCTACAAAAGACGACGACTGGCCGGATCATGTGAAAATTATTCAGTGGGGCATGAATTCCTGTCCCCAGTAGGACGGGATTTCCCCAAATGAGAGAGTATTCGGCCAATCCCCTCTCTTCCTACCACTGCACCAACACCTGCAACCACCTGCTTCCAGTCCCACTACAGACTCGTTGCACCTTCTGAAGGGCCGACTGCACCACCTACAAAAAACTCTAGACCTCGGCCCTGACACCGCCTCCAATTCCTTCAGCCTGGGCGATACTGTCGTCATCGCCCAACTTCCCACCCCCCACAAACTCGCCCCCCGCTTCATGGGGCCCCACACTATCACACATGTCCCCAACCCTTACCAGGTTGTCGTAGATTATTATGGCACCCTGAGCACCCTCTGAAACCGCCATGTGCGTCCTTTCAGCATGCCAACCTCTGTCACCCCGACCCAACTCCCCCAACCCCCCCTGCTCCCGCACCGCCTTTCACTTCCACATACGAGTGCTACATTTCCTCCTCACCCTCCCCTTCCACCCCCCCTACCACCTCAGCCTCCCCCGCTGCCACCACCCCCCACACCTCACATGACATCTCACCCGCCACACCAACCTCCCCTCGCTCACCCCCACCCCTTCCCTCCACTTCCCCACCCTCAACGCCCAATCCCACATGTTTCGCCCACGCTGCCACCCCCTCCACACAACCCACTGTCACCACCCTCTCACCACCACCCTTGCGCACGCCCACCCCAATGGGCTCACCACCCACCGCACCCCCAACACGCTCATTAGCCCATACTACCCAAGCCCGCCCACCCCACATGCCCACTTCCCCACCCACCCCCACCCTCAGAACCACCACAACCCGTTCCGGCTGTCTCTCATGCCCATCTGCCTGATACACCCATACCTCTACACCTCCCGCCTCCCCACAGCTTCACATTATCATGATACATGAAGCCCAAATCCTCTCCACCTACACTCCCCAGAGACTCAACGCCGCAATACCACGGCACAAAACCCGACCCCGACCCTCAGTGTCCAGCATACAGCTCCCTACCACACCAGCAACAACACTGACCAGGATGAAGGTGAGACGAGACATATGGGCACCTACCCTTGGCAAGAATTGTCGGCTCTGAGAACCACACCCTCACCACCTCCACTCTATTCCTCACCTGCGATGCAGAGACGGAAGAAAATCTCTATACCACCAACTGGCAGGTAGGCCCTACTACAACACCTCCAGCCTACATACGACACACACGACACTCACGTGTACCACCTCCAGCCACGAAGACGTGACTTCTTCCAGTGCGAGAGTGGTGAAATGCGTGGCAGACAAAATAGTGCCCCCGAAAACGAGGTGAGTGAGGAACAGAATAGTGCCCCTGAGAATGCACCAACACAAACGCACCAACACCCCCACCCGGATCCCACAGAGTAGCTACAGCCGAACTACAGGACGCCATGCGACAACGGCAAAAGGCAGCCCGGGCCGTGCGCCCTTCTCACACCCAACCATCGCACCGTCACCCTAGCAGGAGGAGGACTCTACCTTCGGGGAATGGGATTGCTGGATTAGCTAGAGGTGGAGCTGCCAAATCAGCTCCAGACAGCGCCCCTAAGGAGTCGGCCTACTGCCACTCCCGCCTTCACCAGACGGCCGATTGCCGCTCCGAAGGTGTTCTCCCTGAGTCAGCCTATTGCCGCTCTTCCCTCCAGCAGAAGAAGACGACCTACTGCCGCTCCCACCTTCATCATGCGGCCGATAGCCACTCCGAAGGCGTTGCCCTTGAGGCGGCCTATTGCCGCTCCTCCCTCCGGCAGGAGACGGCCTACTGCCACTCCGGAGATGTTGCCTCAGAGACGGCCTACTGCCGCTCCTCCCTCCGCCAGAAGGAGACAGCTTACTGCCGCTCCCGCATTTGTCAGATCGCCGATTGCCTCTCCGAAGGCGTCCAGAGGCGTATTGACTCCCCCACTCAGGCCACGGCCAATTGTCTGGCCTTGGCGCCTCATAGTTGCGCCCCTGGGCAGCCACGGCCAATTGCCAGGCCCCATGGCCAAAGAGAGGTGTTACTAATGTCAACGCCCCTGCATGAGGCAGACGCCTGAACCTTCAGTACCGGAGAACCCCAGCGAGGCCTCACGGCTTCCCCTGGCCTCTGCTCCCTACGCCTGGCCCTGGAGAAGACTCACCTGACAGACCCTAGTGCAGGTCGGTGCCGCAGCCCCTCCCTGACAACGCCTCTCGACTCTGGGGACCGCAGTCATCAGTCACTCCAGGCCCTCCACAGGACACACGGGCGAGAACTCTCCACACTCATGAGGCAGCGTAAGACCTCCACCTCCAGCCGAGACCTGAGCCAGAGATTTCTGGGCCTGTTCGTACCCAGTCCTGAGGGCCACGCCCCTGAACCTAGCCCGGAGACTGTGGGTTCCTGTGATACCTGCAGCCATGGACACGAGAGGACGCCCCTGCGAGTTGTCCCGTGCCATCTTGGCACGCCCTCCCCTGGCGGTGCCCCTAGGCCTGCAGAGTAGTCTCCGGCGTGTCTCCCCACCGCATCCACTACATGAGTAAATAATATTAAGTGTGGTGTTGCCCAAGATCTAGTGAACTGACTTATGTTAAGTGTGACGTTGCCCTAGAAACCGTGTTACAGTGATACAATGACTTAATGTATGTTAAATATCGGGGCGAGTGAAATCACGGGTGGATGAGTAAGAACGAGCACAGAGAGTAAGTTCCGATGAATCAGACTCACAAGTGACGCCCTTGTAGAAAACCAGTAAGACTCCTCCCCCGAGGAATCCTCTGTAGTAAAAATACACCCATGTCCTTTGTTACCAGAAAATAGTTGAGAAAGTGTAAATAATATTCCCCCGTTTGTATTACCGTAAGCACAATGAATTCCTAGTGCCCTCCACTCCCTCGTTTCCTAAAGAATCTCCTCCCAGCAGCTAGCATAAACGTAAACGCGAAATAGAATCAAATGTCATAGCCCCTTTGCTATCAGATGATACTAAGTTTGAATGAATAATACTTATCCTCTTCCAATATTACTGTAACTCTCTTCTGGCCCGTTGCGAGTCCGTTCCCTCCCCCCACCGTGTAAGCCTCTCTCCCCGCGCTCCCACGCGCGCTTGTGTTCCCTGTACACCTGTGCACTAGAATTACTGTATTGGCATCAGTATTAGTTAAGCCGGTATCCTGTGAGATACTAATATCCTTGTTAAGGTTTTATTTCTTTGTCATATATTGTGTTGTAATATCTGCTGTTTTTGTCCTGTCTGACTGTGGTAATATACGTGTAAAGGTTACTGCCTGAAGTTTTTGTGTCCTGCCTCTCTTTATTGCACTAAGCTCCGGTCTCGAAAGAGGACCCCGCTACACGTTAGGTACTTTAGGACCGAGGAGTCGGGCCTTTTTCACCTAGCATTACACTGGTGGCAGTGGTGGTTCTTGACCCGGGCGTAGAAGAGTGGTAGTGAGGAAATATTTGGCAACATAGCAACTAAACCGCACGTACGGTACCCAAGTTTGACCCCGACCAGTACGATATACACACGTATCTGATAATAAGTAAACCCTTACTGGATATTGACTTTGAAAATGACCAGCAGAAATTTGCAGTCACACTCCCACATTTGGGCAAAGCGGCGGCAAACATAGCACCTAAAATCATCCCGGAGCTCATCTGGCAGAACTTTACAAAGTTCGCTGTTCAAGCCATCACCCCATCATTAAGGAGAGTTGTGGCTCTATCGAAATTGGATAGTTGTTCATTTGATGGGGATTTAGATAATATCCTGATACAGCCAAGAAGCCTAGTTACTCCTGCCTAGCCAGAGGCAGATGAGGAAACCCGGGATCAGCACACGTTTAACACTTTACTCAGAGTGCTTCCAAGTGTTGTTAGACAACACTTTACTCTCCATGACCCAACTGGACATGGATAGGGATATCTAGCTCATACGGTGCCTCCTGACCGCCTGCCCTACCCCCTAGCAAATTAATGTGGTAAAGAAATTACCCACTCAACCCCCGGCTCCTCCAACTATGCCACGACCGCCCATGCCTCACACCAGCCCTACCCCGACGACCAGTCCACCTATGGCACGCCCCTCCCGCCGGCGCCCCGCCCCGCGGGAAAATCCGAATCTGATCTTGGTGAATCCATGGGAATTCACAGCCTGCAGCTCCCGCTGTCCCCTACATGACATACGGGACCAGCTTAAAGCTGCTTGCCGCAGAACCACAGCCCCGGATTCACGTAAGGTGTCCTCGTTGGAAGGTGAGGCCCCAGAAGACGAACTGGCACCCATGGACGGGCCCCATGCAGGAGAACAGGAACAGGAACAGGAGAGTAAAAGCCCCAGACAGCTGGATTTTTAGGCCCGCCCCCGCACCAACCTACGGTGGCAGGGGCCATTACCCCTAAGTATCGCCCCCCAGTGTAAAACAAGATGAAATTAAACGGCGTGAAGGACAGACTGCTAATCGATGCGGGAGCGGCCAGGTCCTGCCTATACAGCCACTATTTCTCCCGCCTCAGGTCGATTTTTGGCCCACTCTGCCCTACTGCCACTCACATTGCGAATACAGGGGATGGCCCCCTGTCCATCCGTGGGGAGACTCGGGCCCTACGGGTCGACACCCACCATCCGGTGTCCACCCAACATCAATTCATTATTTTTTACTCCTCCTGCCGGAGCTACGACGGGTATTTAGGTCTGGACTTGCTCCAAAAACTCAGAGCTACCATTGACTGCCGGAACCGACAGCTCAAGTTCCGTCCCCCACCCCACCCCACCCAGGCCGTTTGCATCTGCACGCCACGGCCCTGGCCAGAAGATTCACCTCCTCCCCCCCTCCCGTGCCCCCCTTCTCCTCCCCTCCCTCCGCCCCCCTCTCCTCCTCCTCCAGTGTCACCCCCCGCCGCCCCTGCTCCTTCCTTCCCCGCCACCGTCTCCGCCTCTGTTACCATTCCCTCTCACCATGAGGCTTGGGTGCCCCTTAACCGGCCTTCCGGTCCCTCTATTTTGTTCTCCTCCCTCCTCCCATAGGGAGCCCTTTCTGCTTGCCTTTTATCGCTCACTTTTCTCCCTCCACACCACACTGCCATCCGCATAGCCAACCTCGCCCCTTCCCCCCTTACCCTCCCCAAAGGGCTCATTATCGGAAACATGGAGGAAGCCGAGCCCTGTGCCCCATCCTCCTCCCACTTCCCCGCCCCCGTACCCCCTATTCCCGATCATCTCTCCACCCAGCAGTCAGACACCTTACGTCGCCTCCTGCTGGATTTCCAGGACCTGTTTGCGATGGGACCAGCAGACATAGGGCATACCACATACCTGTCTCATGAAATTCACACGACAGGCCTACCAATTAGACAGCCTTCCCGACACAAGAACCCCCGACAAAGAGAGGAAGAGGACCGCCAAGTATGTGAAATGATTGAGGCCGGCGTCATTTCCCCCTCCACCAGCCCTTGGTCCTCCCCCGTCGTTCTAGTAAATAAGAAAGACGGCATGATGTGATTTTGCATCGATTACCGCTGCCTGAAAGACGTTACCATCAAAGATGCCACTCCCCTCCAATGAATTGACGATTCCTTAGATTCCCTTTATGGGGCATTGTGGTTCTCCACCCTCAATCTCCAGTCTGGATACTGGCAGGTCCCTGTACATCCAGAACACCGAGGCAAAACAGCCTTTTCCACGAGCAATGGCAAGCATTACGAATTCAATGTCCTGCCGTTTGGCCTCTGCAATGCCCCTGCCACCTTCTCCCGGCTAATGGAATCTGTCCTGAGCAGCCTCACTTGGGAGATATGTCTGGCCTATTTAGATGACGTCATCATTTTTACCCAGACCTGGGCCGACCACTTGCAGCGCCTCCACCGGGTCTTTACTAGGATTCACCAGGCAGGCCTCAAACTTCACCCCTCTAAGTGTGTCCTGGCCGCCAGGACTGTCTCGTTCCTGGGACATGTTATATCCCAGGCAGGAATCTCCCCGGACCCCGACAAGCTCCACGCCATAGCAGACATACCGCCACCACAGGACGTCCACGGTGTCCACGCCTTCCTAGGACTCACGTCCTACTATCGTTGCTTCGTGAAGGGGTTTGTGCAAATTGCAAAGCCTCTTCACGATCTGACCAGGAAGGGGGAACCGTTCATCTGGACTGAAGAGAGGTGAGATGCTTTCCAACAGCTAAAAGACAAACTCGTCTCTGCTCCCATTGTGGCCTTTCCCGATTATGCCCTCCCTTTTCGTCTCTACACCGATGTTTCTCTCACCGGCAATAGGTGCCATGCTAGCCCAGGTACAAGCCGGCCGAGAGCACATCATTGCATGCACTAGTCGCACCCTGAATCCGTCCGAGAAGAATTATGCCACAACCAAGCAAGAATGCCTCGGCATAATTTGGATCTTCCAACATTTCAGGGCTTACCTTTCCAAGACCCAGGTCACGATCATTACTGACCACCAGTCACTCCAGTGGTCATGCCAGTCTGACTCACATAACGCCCAACTTGTCAGGTGGCGCAAAACCCTGGAGGAATTTCAGTATGAAATTTCCTACAGGCCTGGGAAGCTTCACATCAATGCAGATGCCCTCTCCCGCCTCCCCATCTATGTGGTACAGCTAGATCCGGACCTCCAACACCTATAGCACCACAAGGAATGGCCCTCCTGGAATTCCGCCCACCTGTTCACCAAACTATGCCGACAGGGCGACCACCTCGTAACCCCGTCCGGGCATATCCTTCTGACCCCCGATGCAGCACGTGACGCCCTGCGCCACCTTCATGCCCATAACGGCATCCATCTGGGTACTAAAAAACTAGTACAAGTGTTTAACGACACTTACTGGGCGCCAAACCCCTCCACCCTCATCAAGGAAATCATTCAAACATGCCACGCCTGTGCACTGGGAAAGGATGTCACCCGGACCCTCGGGCCACATCACCACCCATAAACCCTGGCAACTCCTGGCGATAGATGTAGTAGACCCCCTCCCTCCCAATTCTGGATACAAATATGTGATCACCTTTGTGGACATGTATTCAAAATTTGTAGTAGCCTGTCCAGTGAAAGAGCATCATGCCATCGCCGTCGCCGATGCTCTTTTCCGACACATATTCCCTCATTTTGGCATCCCTCAAGCCATTCATTCTGACAATGCCCCAGATTTCTCCAGAAAAATCTGTGAGGAACTGGCCAGAATCTTTGGATATAAAATCTCCCACTCCTCTCCTTATTGGCCACAAGGGAACGCAGTATGTGAACGTAGTCATCATACTCTTATGAATCAATTATGTACACGCATCGAGGCTACGAAAGACGACGACTGGCCGGCCCATGTGAAAATCATTCAATGGGGCATGAATTCCTGTCCCCGGGAGGACGGGGTTTCCTCACATGAGAGAATATTCGGTGAATCCCCTCTCTTCCTACCACTGCCCCAACACCTGCAACCACCTGCCTCCACTCCCACTACAGACCCGTTGCACCTTCTTGGGTGGACTGCACCACCTACAAAAAACTCTAGACCTCGGCCCTGACACCGCCTCCAACCCCTTCAGCCCAGGCAACACTGTCGTCATCACCCAACTTCCCACCCCCCACAAACTCACCCCTCGCTTCACGGGGCCCCACACAATCACCCATGTCCCCAACCCTTATCAGGTTGTCATAGATTATCACAGCACCCCACACACCCTCCGAAACTGCCAAATGCGTCCTTTCAGCACGCCCACCTCTGCCACCCCGACCCCACTCCCCCAACCCTCCCTGCTCCCGCACCGCCTTTCACTTCCACATACGAGTGCTACATTTTCTCCTCACCCTCCCCCTCCACCCCCCCTACCACCTCAGCCTCCCCCGTCACCACCCCCCGCACCTTACCTGACATCTCACCCGCCACACCAACCTCCCCTCGCTCACCCTCACCCGTTCCCTCCGCTGACCCCACCCTCACCGCCCAATCCCACATGTCCCGCCCACTCTGTCACCCACTCCACACAACCCACTACCATCACCCTCTCACCACCACCCTTGCACACGCCCACCCCAACGGCCTCACCCCCCACCGCACCCCCAACACGCACAGCACCCCATACTACCCAACCCTACCCACTCTGCATGCCCGCTTCCCCACCCACCCCCACCCTCAGAACCACCACCACCCATTTTAGCCGTCTCTCATGCCCACCTGCCCGATACACCCATACCCCTACACCTCCTGCCTCCCCACAACTTCACACTATCATGATACATCAAGCCCAAATCCCCTTCACCTACACTCCCTAGAGACTCAACGCCGCATTACCACGGCATAAAACCCGACCCCGACCCTCAGTGTCCAGCATACAGCTCCCTACCACACCAGCAACAACACCGACCAGGATGAAGGTGAGACGAGCCATATGGGCGCCTAGCCTCACCAAGAATCGTCGGCTCCGAGGACCACACCCTCACCATTTCCACGCTCTTCCTCACCTGTGATGCAGAGCAGGAAGAAAATCCCTATACCACCGCCTGGCAGGCCCTACTACAACACCTCCAGCCTGCGTACGCTACACACAACACTAATGTGTACCACCTCCAGCCACGGGGACGTGACTTTTTCCAGGGGGAGAGTGGTGAAATGCGTGGCATACAAAATAGTGCCTCCCAAAACGAGGTGAGTGAGGAACAGCATAGTGTCCCCGAAAATGCACCGACACCCCCACCCGGACCCCATGGAGTAGCCGCAGCCGAACTATGGGATGCCATGTGACAATGGCATAAGGCAGCCCGGGCTGTGCACCCTTATCACACCCAACTGTCGCACCGTCACCCTAGCAGGAGGATGACACTACCTTTGGGGAGTGGGATTGCCGGATCAGCTAGGGGTGGAGCTGCCAAATTAGCTCCAGACAGCGCCCCTCAGGAGACAGCCTACTGCAGCTCCCGCCTTTGCCAGACGGCCAATTGCCGCTCCGAAGGTGTTCTCCCTGAGTCGGCCTATTGCCGCTCTTCCCTCCAGCAGAAGGAGACAGCCTACTGCCATTCCCGCCTTCGTCAGACGGCTGATTGCCACTCTGAAGGCATTGCCCTTGAGTCGGCCTATTGCCGCTCCTCCCTCTGGCAGAAGGAGACGGCCTACTGCCGCTCCCGCCTTCGCCAGACGGCCGATTGCCGCTCCGAAGGTGTTGCCCTTGAGTCGGCCTATTGCCTCTCCTCCCTCCACCAGAAGGAGATGGCCTACTGCCACTCCTGCCTTCGCCAGACGGCCGATTGCCGCTTCGAAGGTGTTGCACTTGAGTCGGCCTATTGCCGCATCTCCCTCCAGCAGAAGGAGACGGCCTACTGCTGCTCTCACCTTCGTCAGACGGCCGATTGATGTTCTGAAGGCGTCCAGAGGCGTGCTGACTCCCCCACTCAGGCGACTGCCAATTGCCGGGCCTTGGTGCATCATAGTTGTGCCCCTGGGCAGCCATGGCCAATTGCTGGGCCCTACGGCCCAAGAGAGGTGTTACTGTCATCGTCCCTGCATGAGGCAGACCCCCGGACCCCCAGCACCGGAGAAACTCAGCGAGGCCTCGCGGGTTCCCCTGGCCTCTGCTCCCTACGCCTGGCCCTGGAGAAGACTCACCTGACAGACCCTAGTGCAGGTCGGTGCCGCAGCCCCTCCCTGACGGCGCCTCTTGACTCTGGGGACCGGAGTCCTCAGCCACTCCAGGCCCTCCCCAGGACGCACGGACGAGAACTCTTCACGCCCACGAGGCGACGTAAGACCTCCACCTCCAGCCGAGACCTGAGCTAGAGATTTCTGGGCCTGTTCGGACCCAGTCCTGAGGGCCACACCCCTAAACCTAGCTCGGAGTCTGCGGGCTCCTGCGACACCTGCAGCCCTGGACGCATTAACAAGATGTAACTTTTATGTAACTTTAACTACAATTATGTAACTACAAACAATATGTAACAATTATGTAACAGTTGCATTAACAAGATGTAACTTTTATGTAACTTTAACTACAATTATGTAACTACAATATGTAACAATTATGTAACAGTTGCATTAACAAGATGTAACTTTTATGTAACTTTAACTACAATTATGTAACTACAAACAATATGTAACAATTATGTAACAGTTGCATTAACAAGATGTAACTTTTATGTAACTTTAACTTCAATTATGTAACTACAAACAATATGTAACAATTATGTAACAGTTGCATTAACAACATGTAACTTTTATGTAACTTAACTGCAATTATGTAACTACAAACAATATGTAACAATTATGAAACAGTTGCATTAACAAGATGTAACTTTTATGTAACTATAACTACAATTATAAGGCCAACACAATTATGTAACAGTTGCATTAACAAAATGTAACTACAATTATAAGGCCAACACAATTATGCATTACCACAATATTATGTAACAATTCATAAAATATTACAATTATGTATTACAACAATATTACTACAATATTATGTAAAGTCATATAATTATACCACAATTCTGTATTACCAGAATCATCTTACAAGTTAGGTGAAATATTAGACATTACTAAAGGGATAACTCAATATGTAATGTAATAACCTAGCAGTATTACCATTGCACAATTATATGCGTACGTCTGTTATACATACACATCTTACAAAATGTCATACAACAACCATTGCATTTGTTCAATTATGTATACAACTTGTTTAAAATGTAATATTACTTGATCATTGCAATTTACTATGAATATTATATGTATACAATATTATAATCACTTTTATGTATTAATAGATTAGCATATGTCAATGATAATTGCTGTCGGAGACCTTCAGCGGCGCAGCCGAGCAATGTTAGGTCTCCATACTATAATTACAAATCATAATAGATAAATAGATAAATAGATTGACAGAGAGACAGATAGAAGCAGGAAGTCAGATGATGAGAAGGTATTGTGTCTGCGAGAATCGAGCAATGCTAAACATGCTTACACACTCTTAACCCAAGGAATGCTTTATAGGCACACGACAGTGCCTCGTGACCATACACACACATACACACATACTCACACACAGGCTTCTAGAACTTTCCAACCACAGTGTAACACACGTGACACGACCCCTGCTACACCAGAATTTAGGAAGCAGAGGCAGAAGGAGACAGGCCATAGAACAGGCAGGTAGTAGGGAGAACGAGCTTAGCAACATGGAAGAGAGAGAGAGAGAGAGAGAGAGAGAGAGAGAGACAGGGTAGCCGCAGCGAGAAATGAACGCTGTGATGGGGCAGGCGGGATGACCGGGGATTCCCCCACTGTAGCCATATCCACATGTCACCGACCATCGGCCACCACTGCAGCCCCGCTCCATGATCCTTACCCTGTGTCTCTGGCTTTCTCTTTCTCTCTCGGTTTTTATATAAACTGGTGCATTTCTGAAACTAATTATGAAATTATTATGACTTTTGTTCCACACCACCACTGAGGCAAAAATCAAGGAGAGTTTTCTGTATAAAGGTTTCCCCCCCCCTCCTAAATGTGGCATATGAGCGGGGGAGTGCGGCCTTGCCGATACCTCCGCCTGACCTATAATTATACACTCGCCAGAACTGACCTGCCCTCAGACAAGTACAGTCTCGCTATGGATCGTTCTCCTGTTTCAAGCTCGCCATATGGCCACCTTCACAGCCAAGCTAAGGCTGTTATCTACAACGTAAGCAGGTTCTTCTTAGAAGAAAAGGAAAATGGAGCACCTTTAATGCCACTCTCAAAAGCAGTTGCACGCACAGCTATGGCCACCAAGACAAGCGAATCAACAGTCAGAAGAATTTGTTCTTCATCTCAAGCTGCACCACAGAAACCCACGTTCACCTCACCAAAGAAGAAGATTCGTGCTGAACCTGTTACAGGTTTTGATGACTTTGACAAGTGTGTATTGAGAAGAACTGTCTTGGGGTTTTATGAGAGGGAAGAAATTCCAACTGTGTACAAAATAAAAGAAGAGCTCTGTGAAAAAATCGGCTACTGTGGTAGCGAAACTTCCCTTCGCAAAGGTCCTGCTCAAAACAGGATTCAGATTTGCAAAGGTTGATGGCCGAAGATTCCTTATGGAAAGAACTGATGTCGCTGCAGCTCGGTCAAGATTTTTAAGAGAAATGCGGCAGCTTAAACAGTCCGGCCACACCTTTGTTTACCTTGATGAAACTTGGGTGAACCAAAACTACACAGTTGGAAAGTGCTGGACTGATACTTCATCTCAAGGAGCAACAGGAGTTAAGCCGCCCACAGGAAAAGGAGCACGACTGATTATTCTCCATGCTGGAACAGCAGACGGTTTCATCAATAATGGTGAGCTGGTGTTTCAAGCAAAAAATGATGGTGATTACCACCATCAGATGAATGCTACAGTTTTTGAAGAATGGTTCCGTATGCAGCTGCTACCCAACATTCCACCAAACTCAGTCATTATGATGGATAATGCATCGTACCATAGCAGACAAGTGGAGAAATTGTCTACATCTTCATGGAGAAAAGCCGACATCAAGAACTGGCTGATGCAAAAGGGAGTTGCAGTCAGTGATGCTTTGTCAAAAGCTGAGTTATATGAGCTGACAAAGACTTACCGTACGGACACGAAAAGATATGTGACAGATACAATTGCTATAGAAGCAGGCCATCGCGTCGTGAGATTACCACCGTACCACTGCCAATATAATCCCATAGAACTGATCTGGGCTCAAGTGAAGTGCTACATAGCGAAAAGGAACAGCTTTAAAATGGTTGACCTCAAACCTCTGGTTACAGAAGCCATAAGTGCCGTCACTCCAGAAAACTGGAAACAAGCAGTCAGACATGTCGAAGAACTTCAGGAACACGACACGAAGCAAGACAGAGCAATTGAAATGTACGTGGATTCATTCATCATACATATTTCAGAAAGCTCCGATGAATTCTCCGATGAATTTTCGGACTAAATATCAGAGAGGATTATGCCTCATGGGGAAACCTCTATAAAGAAAACGCGCCTAGACTTTTACCTGAATGGTGGTGTGGAAAAAAAGCCAAAATAATTTCGGAAATACACTACTTTTCAGAGAGAGAGAAAGAGAGAGAGAGAGAGAGAAAATACGGAAGTGTGTGTGTGTGTGTGTTGCTACCTCTATCTATCTATCTATCTATCTACCTACTTCCCTACCTACCAACTTACCTACCTACCTTCCTACCTACTTTTCAGAGAGAGAGAAAAAAAATTCGGAAGTACACTATTTTTCAGAGAGAGAGAGAGAGAGAGAGAGAGAGAGAGAGTGCGAGTAAGGGGCGAGGATGGAGAGCGGGCTGGTGACATGTGGAGACGTGGCAAGACTGGGGGAATCCCGGTCAAGCCCCTGACCACACCCTGGCGTTCATTTCTCGCTGCGGGACTCTATACTTCACTCGTGTGTGAGAGACTTTGTTAATATTTCCAAGACAAATCAAAATAGTCTCATACTATTCTTTACCTCTCCTGTCATTACATGACAAAAGGGAACCAAGATTATCTACTTACAAAGCTACTCACTTATAACAACCGCTCGTCCACAAGTTCAATATATATATAACTAATCTACAAAACTCCACTACAAGAATATACAAAGTCTTTTAAGACAGTCCCGTGCCCTCTTGGCACGCCCTCCTCTGGCGGTGCCCCTAGCCCGGCAGAGTAGTCTCCGGCGTGTCTCCCCACCGCCCCCACTACATGAGTAAATTATATTAAGTGTGGTGTTGCCCCAGACCTAGTGAATTGACTTATGTTAAGTGTGACGTTGCCCTAGAAACCGTGTTACAGTGATACAATGACTTAATGTATGTTAAATATCGGGGCGAGTGAAATCACGGGTGGATGAGTAAGAACGAGCACAGAGAGTAAGTTCCGATGAATCAGACTCACAAGTGACGCCCTTGTAGAAAATCAGTAAGACTCTTCCCCCGAGGAATCCTCTGTAGTAAAAATACACCCATGTCCTTTGTTACTAGAAAATAGTAAAGGAAGTGTAAATAATAATCCCCCGTTTGTATTGCCGTAAACACAGTGAATTCCCTGTGCCCTCCACTCCCTCGCTTTCTAAAGAATCTCCTCCCTGCAGCTAGCGAAAACGTAAACGCGAAATAGAATCAAATGTCAAAGCCTCTTTGCTATCAGATGATACTAAGTTTAAATTAATAATACTTATTCTCTCCCAAAATTACTATAACTCTGTTCTGACCCGTCGCGAGTCCTTCCCCTCCCCCCTCCCCAGAGAGAGCCTCTCTCCCCGCGCTCCCACGCGCGCTTGTGTTCCGTGTACACCTGTGCACTAGAATTACTGTATTGGCATCAGTATTAGTTAAGCCAGTATCCTGCGAGATACTAATATCCTAGTTAAGGTTTTATTTCTTTGTCATATATTGTATTGTAATATATGCTGTTTTTGTCCTGTGTGTGACTGTGGTAATATACGTGTAAAGGTTATTACCTGAAATTTTTGTGTCCTGCCTCTCTTCATTCCACTAAGCTCCAGTCTCGAAAGAGGACCCCGCTACACGTTAGGTGCTTTAGGACCGAGGAGTCGGGTCTTTTTCACCTAGCATTACAAAAATACAATAATTATAATATTTCCTTACCAGGATGAAGTATGTAAGCGGGATGGGATATTCAAACATATCCACGATCGATTCCTCGTAGTAATTTGATGTTTTAACAGGAAGAACTAGACAAGGGAAGATTTTGCACTGCTTTCCCTGATCTTCCTTCTGAAAAGACATCCTGGTGTTTTTCCGTCCCATAACTTATATTTATTTATGAAGCCGAAAAAGAAGACAGAGGAGGAGCTGACAACCCACTTGTCCTCCCTGCTAATCAAAACCAGTGTTACGGCAGGGAATTGATCATAACTGCGCTTGTGTGTCCCGACACTGGGTACTTGCGATCTCAGATGTTTTCAGCTATCAACATTTTGGCTGCTGATGGACAGTTACTATAGACTTAAGCAGGTAATAGGCTCCAGTTAGAACAAAACCTGGCTACAAGCCTGCTAACTCGACTGGTTTTATACTACTTGGTCCGAAGTTACGTCTGTCGTGCAGCTTATTTCACGTTGCTCAGTAGCAGAAAGGCGAGACTTCATTCATTCTACAGCACTTCTTCGTGACCTTTTTAAAATTACAGAAGAGAGGAAGGAAAAACAAATAAATAAAAAAATAATCCATACACCAGATTACTGGCGTCCTCCATTCATAAAACATCTGCAACAGTTGGACTTGAACAGCTGTAGGTTGAAGTTTGGGGAGGAAACTGTTATGCTGGGTGTATTTTGGGTCGACTTCTCGTCCTAAAGACACCAGCTACTGAGTGCGGTCCTCTTTCCAGACCGGAACTAGAACACCTTAAGAGAAGAACAAGCACTGGGCAGGCTACCTTAACACCTGTATTAATTGCCTTAATTCCACTTCCCTACAATATACATATGATAGTATACAGACCAAGACATAGGTACAATGACAGACTTTGAGTGATTGTATGAATATGCCACTACACATACAAGGGCAAACACCTTAAATAATTGACATACATAGTTACAGGTACGTCCAGTCCATACAGCCCTCTCTTACAATTGTGGTATATCGCACAGTATCATAAAGTCTCACAGTTCTTGGCTATATTCACTATCAGTTGTAGCTGTATCACTGCTTTGGGTCTGAACGAGGACTGTCAGTTCTAGTTCTTTGACACGACACTGAGGTTACACTCTGGCGTCTTCATGGGCTGCTGAAGTCTGGGCTTAATCATGGGGGTGCCCGGGTGTAGGAAGGAAGCCCGCAGGAGTGCCTTCCTGTAGGAGGCATGGGACTGCTACTGGGGGTGTCACTACCTGGGCGCATTTCTAGCCGGGGGTGCAGGGAGGCCCTCTCCTGGTGGGGCCTGAACCTGGTGAGAGGCCCTTGGGGCTGGGGCCAAACAGCGTCAGAAGCCGGGCCTCCTGCTTCTTACTCTGGGCGGAGGGCTGGCAGTGAGAGGGATCAGGGAGGTTCTGCCCTGGGGCCTAGGGAGTGTCCCTGGGTAGATGGGGACTGTGGTTGCCTCTAGACCAGGGCTCCGTCAGGGGTTGGCTGCGGCGTCTCATCTCTGGGGCATCCGTCAGGGCCGGACGTCGTCTAGGGGCAGGCTGAAGGCCATGGATGCTCTCCTTGGCTATTGGGCCCTGCCACCACCCCTCAAATGGCAGCTCCTCCAGGGAACTACACCTGGACGGAGATACAGAAGGGCTTCTCGCACGGCCTCTGATGGTGAGTGGACCGTTCCAGGAACCTCCTCCGATGGGGGGACCCTAGGGGCTATGGATGAAGGGCGTCAGTGGCCGTCCCTTCCCCGGAGCATACAGTGGCTGTCACCGTGGTTCCACAGATCCTAAAGGTAGCAACAGAAGGAAGTTCAGTGGTCGTTCCTTCACCGGTACATATGGTGGGCATTACCCGAAGGAGGCAGAGGCAGATGAGGGACATACAGTGGCTGTCCCCTCCCTGGCACGTATAGTGGCCGTTGCCACGGATCTGCCGGCCCGACGGGAAGTAGCTGAGGGACATACAGTGGCCGTTCCCTCCCCAGTACGTACAGTGTCCATTACCACGGTGCTACTCCTACAGGAGGAGGAGACCGATGAGGGACATACAGTGGCTGTTCCCTCCCCAGCATGTACAGTGGCCGTTGCCGCGGTTCCACCTCTCCTTAACTCGCCAGCCAGTGTGTGTACAGTGGCTTTCACGCCAGGGCTAACTCCAGGTGTGGCTGCAGCAGAAAGGTGTACAGTGGCAGTCCCTTCCCCAGTACATACTGTAATGCTAGGTGTTTTAGGTTCAGCTTCCCGTTCCTTAAACGCCTAACGTGTAACGGGGTTCTCTTTTGAGACCTGGGCTTAGGACAAATAAGACAGAGGCAGTTCACAAAAACTCCAGGCAATAACCTTACACGTGTATGACTCAGTCAGACAGGGGAAACTGCAGACGTTATAAACACAATAAACACAATATACTGTGCAATTATAAACACTTATATCTAGATAATGTAAATAGTATCTCGAAGGATACTTGTAGAGAATACAGGGAAACAACATTCGAGGTGAAGCATTCTGAATTAGTACAGTCCAAGGTTTCTAAGCACGTGGAGAGGTTAGACATGGTTCTCACTAGTTGAGGGTGTAAGGCACTGGGGTCTAATTGTGCGTATGGTAGTATGAGGCGTAGGTTACTGGTAGTGTGTTCACTTTGTTATTTTCTACTTCCAAGGGAGTTTTGGTTAATTATTATTACAAACTCCACAGCTTGGGTGTTTCTCTTATTTCTGTACGATGGTTATTCTGTTAGTATCTCTTACTACCACTTAGGTTCATGATAAACAATTCACTGTTCCGCCTCATCACTGTTAGACCATTATCATTCCACTGTGTCTATTCTGCTTACTAACACTTGGGTCTATTACTATTAATTCACTGTTCCACCTCATTACTGTTTTACTACTATAATGGCACAGTCACTGTCACTATGGGTCATGGGACAGCAAGTGTGCGGCGGAGGGGCAACCGGGCTTTACTTCTGCTGGGGCTCGGTCACCGCCATGGGAGGCCGTGCCAAGGGGGCACGGGATCACTCGCAAAGGCATCTGCTCTCATCCGGGGCTGCAGGTGGCGAAGGGCCCGTACTCTCTGGGCTGAGGATAGGAGTGTGGCCCTCAGGACTGGGGCCGAACAACTGCCTGAACCGTTCGTTCAGGCTCCTGACGGAGGTGGAGGTCCTCCGCTGTCGAGGAGTAGGGAGTTCCTGCCCGGGCATTCTAGGGAGGGTCTGGGGTTCCCAAGGGCTGTGGTCCCCAGGGCTGGGCGGCACCGACAGGGAGGGGCTGCGGCACCGGTCTGCATCGGGGTCTGTCAGGTGGGTCTCCTCCAGAGCCAGTTGTAGGGAGCAGAGGCTGGAGGAAGCTATAGGGCCTCTCCAATACTCCTCTACACCCTCTGCATCAGGGGTCGGGACATGGTGTCAAGCTGCTGCGGAAGGGCGGCTCTCTGCCGTTTCCGGCCGTGGGGACCGGCTACTGGCCATGGCTTCCCAGGGGCGCGGCTACAAGGCGCCAAGGTCCGGTTACTGGCCGTGGCCTGAGAGGGTGAGTAACTGCCAGCAAACCCAGGGGCACCTTCAGAGCGGTTACCGGCCGTCTGACAAAGGCGTGTGAAGCTACAGTCCGACCTCTTCACGAGGGGTGTAGAGCGGCTACAGGCAGACTCAGAGGAAACACCTTCAGAGTGGCTTCCGGCCGTCTGATGAAGGCAGGAGTGGCTACAGGCCGACTCCTGTAGGAGGGGTGTAGAGCGGCTACAGGCCGACTCACAGGGAACACCTTCGGAGTGGCGTCTGGCCGTCTGACGAAGGTGTGAGCGGCTACAGGCTGACTCCTGTAGGAGGGGTGTGGAGCGGCTAAAGACCAACTCAGTGGAAAGACCTTCGGAGCAGCTACCGGCCAACTGACAAAGGCAGGAGCGGCTACTGGCCGACTCCTTCAGGAGGGGGTTTGGAGCAGCTACCGGCCGTCTCCGGAAGAACACCTTCTGACGAAGGCGGGAGGGGCTACCGGCCATCTTCTGATTACTCTCAGGATGGTTGCAGGCCGTTTCCTTAGCGAGGGGCGAGCGGCTGCAGGCCGTCTCAAAGAGGAAGACACCTTCAGAGAGGCTACCAGCCGTCTCCTGATGAAGGCAGGAGCGACTACAGGCCGACTCCTTTGGGGTACTAGCAGGTGCTGGACAGACAGCTCCACCACTAAGCTGGTTGGTGGAGGCTCACCCAGAAGGTAGTGCAGTATTCCTGCTATGGCGATGGCAGGCGAGCTCTGGGTCATAGGGGCGTGCGGCGCGTGCTGACTTAGGCCGTTGTCGTACTGAGTCTCGGTGCGCTGCTGCTGCTCCTCCGTGGGCTCCTTGTCAGAGTGTCCAGGAGTTCACGGGGGCACTATGCTGTATAGCTTGTGGAGGTGGCTGAATATTCCAGGGGGCACTATGCTGTATTTCACATACAGTGGCCATTACCGCGGTGCTGCAGTGGCAAACAGCAGGAGGTCGTACAGTGGCCGTCCCTTCCCCAATAAACAACTCCAGGAAGCGAGTTCCAGAGATGCAGTTCGGAATATAAAATAATTCTGACAGAAGTTCTGGAATATAGCTGTTTGATATTCCATTTTTTTTTTTACGTGTTCGACTCTGGGCAAAGGCTTCAGGGCCTGTTTCTCGGGAGCAGTGACCTATCCCAAGGCCCAGTAGTCCTCCTACACCTCCACATGTCACCACTTCGGTGCTAACACCCACCATCCATATTGAATACATGCTAGGGCTGTCTCATACAGGATTGGTATATTGGTATTAGCGGGGGTATTTTTACATGTTGGCGGGTCATCTGGTAGATCAGGAAAGTCTGCTTTTAGGAAATTCAAATCCTTAAACTGTTCCCTGCCCCAGCCGGGATTCGATCCTGGGTCCATTAGGATCGCAGGCTGCCTCTCTACCGATTCAGCCACCGCCTCCGGAGCTGGATTTCTAGCAAAACTGTTTTGGAGAATTCCCGATGTCTGTCGTAGTTCTGGTACAAGTCAGAGTTGCCAGTTAGCCTGCTGTTTATTAGCATAGTTATCGCGTACGTTATGCAATACTTTTTGTGGTCCTTCCCGCTATGATATTTTATTTGTGATTGTTAAAGTATATAATTTAAGTTGTATGCTAAATAATTTAGTGTGTACAGTTTAGGAAAGTCTCATATATAACCTCAAGGATAATGAAGTCCCATGGAGGAAATGTGCTAGGACATCCCACCGCAGAGACCACCAAAAATAACCCGAAAAACAGCACTACATCAAAGACAGTAATAATTTAACCCATACCATAGCCATCTCCCTGCACTCTCCGGAATTTTTTAAAAGTCTTATGCAATGGTGGAATTAATTAAGTAGGCATAGAAGTTGCTTCTTTGAATTCGTATTTGGTAATTTATGATAGTTTTTATTATTTTTTCATTTCATTTAGTTTCAGGTTTCTTTGTATGAATGAGATGTTTATGCAATGATGGTGTTACTGGACATGACAGACATATAAATTTATATATTCGCATTCCTGTGCTTTTTCTTTGTTCATGGCCAAAAGTATAACTGCTGCATTATGTTTATATCAATTTTCTTCTTAACAGAAGATAGACAGAGGAAGGAAAAATAAAAAAAACAATATTTATATTTCCTTACCAGGAAATAGCATGTACGCGGGATGGTATACCCAAACATATCCACGATCGATTCCTCGTAGTAATTTGATGTTTTAACAGGAAGAACTAGACAAGGGAATATTTTGCACTGCTTTTCCTGATCTTCCTCATATATAACCTCAAGGATAATGAAGTCCCATGGAGGAAGTGTGCTAGGACATCCCACCGCAGAGACCACCAAAAATAACCCGAAAAACAGCACTACATCAAAGACAATAATAATTAAACCCAGACCATAGCCATCTCCCTGCACTCTCCGGAATTTTTTCAAAGTCTTATGCAATGGTGGAATTATTTAAGTAGGCATAGAAGTTGCTTCTTTGAATTCGTATTTGGTAATTTATGATAGTTTTTATTATTTTTTCATTTCGTTCAGTTTCAGGTTTCTTTGTATGAATGAGATGTTTATGCAATGATGGTGTTACTGGACATGACAGACATATAAATTTATATATTCGCATTCCTGTGCTTTTTCTTTGTTAAGGTCCAAAAGTATAACTGCTGCATTATGTTTATATCAATTTTCTTCTTAACAGATGATAGACAGAGGAAGGAAAAATAAAAAAAACAATATTTATAATATTTCCTTACCAGGATGAAGCATGTACGCGGGATGGTATACTCAAACATATCCACGATCGATTCCTCGTAGTAATTTGATGTTTTAACAGGAAGAACTAGACAAGGGAATATTTTGCACTGCTTTTCCTGATCTTCCTCATATATAACCTCAAGGATAATGAAGTCCCATGGAGGAAATGTGCTAGGACATCCCACCGCAGAGACCACCAAAAATAACCCGAAAAACAGCACTACATCAAAGACAGTAATAATTTAACCCAGACCATAGCCATCTCCCTGCACTCTCCGGAATTTTTTCAAAGTCTTATGCAATGGTGGAATTATTTAAGTAGGCATAGAAGTTGCTTCTTTGAATTCGTATTTGGTAATTTATGATAGTTTTTATTATTTTTTCATTTCATTCAGTTTCAGGTTTCTTTGTATGAATGAGATGTTTATGCAATGATGGTGTTACTGGACATGACAGACATATAAATTTATATATTCGCATTCCTGTGCTTTTTCTTTGTTCAGGGACAAAAGTATAACTGCTGCATTATGTTTATATCAATTTTCTTCTTAACAGAAGATAGACAGAGGAAGGAAAAATAAAAAAAAACAATATTTATAATATTTCCTTACGAGGATGAAGCAAGTACGCGGGATGGTATACTCAAACATGTCCACGATCGATTCCTCGTAGTAATTTGATGTTTTAACAGGAAGAACTAGACAAGGGAATATTTTGCACTGCTTTTCCTGATCTTCCTAATATATAACCTCAAGGATAATGAAGTCCCATGGAGGAAATGTGCTAGGACATCCCACCGCAGAGACCACCAAAAATAACCCGAAAAACAGCACTACATCAAAGATAGTAATAATTTAACCCAGACCATAGCCATCTCCCTGCACTCTCCGGAATTTTTTAAAAGTCTTATGCAATGGTGGAATTATTTAAGTAGGCATAGAAGTTGCTTCTTTGAATTCGTATTTGGTAATTTATGATAGTTTTTATTATTTTTTCATTTCATTCAGTTTCAGGTTTCTTTGTATGAATGAGATGTTTATGCAATGATGGTGTTACTGGACATGACAGACATATAAATTTATATATTCGCATTCCTGTGCTTTTTCTTTGTTCAGGGACAAAAGTATAACTGCTGCATTATGTTTATATCAATTTTCTTCTTAACAGAAGATAGACAGAGGAAGGAAAAATTAAAAAAAAAACTATTTATAATATTTTCTTACCAGGATAAAGCATGTACGCGGGATGGTATACTCAAACATATCCACGATCGATTCCTCTTAGTAATTTGATGTTTTAACAGGAAGAACTAGACAAGGGAAGATTTTGCACTGCTTTTCCTGATCTTCCTTCTGAAAAGACATCCTAGTGTTTTTTCGTCCGATAGCTTAGATTTATTTATGAATCCGAAAAAGAAAACAGAGGAGGAGCTGACATCCCACTTGTCCTCCCTGATCATAACTGCGTTTGTGTGTCCCGACATAGGTTACTTGCAATCTCAGGTGTTTTCAGCTATCAACATTTTGGTTGATACACAATTACTATAGAGTATAGACTTAAGCAGGTAATATGCTACAGTTAGAACAAAACCTGGCTACAAGCTTGGTAACCCGACTGGTTTTATACTCCTTGGTCCAAAGTTTCGTCTGTTGTGCAGCTTATTTCAGGTAGCTCAGTAGCAGAAAGACAAGACTTCATTCTTTTTACAGCACTTCTTCGTGACCTTTTTAAAATTACAGGAGAGAGGAAGGAAAAACAAATAAATAAAAAAATAATCCATACACTAGATTAGTGGCGTCCTCCATTCATAAAACATCTGCAACAGTTGGACTTTAACAGCTGTAGGTTGAAGTTTAGGGGGGAAACTGTTATGCTGGGGGTTTTTTGGGTCGACTTCTCGTCCTAAAGACACCAACTACTGAGTGCGGTTCTCTTTCGAGACCGGAACTAGAACACCTTAACAAAGGAATAAGCACTGGGCAGACCACCTTAACACATGTATTGCCTTATTTCCACTTCCCTACAATATACATATGATAGTATACAGACCAAGACATAGGTACAATGACACTTTCAGTGATTGTATGAACATGCCACTACATATACAAGGGCAAACACCTTAAATAATTGACATACAGAGTTACAGGTACAGTCCAAACAGACATCTCTTACAATTATGGTACGTCGCACAGTATCATAAAGTCTCACAGTTCTTGGCTATATTTACTACCTGTTGCCACTGTATCTCTACTTTGAGTCTGAACGAGGACTGTCAGTTCTAGTTCTTTGACACGACACTGATATTACACTCTGGCATCTTCTTGGGCTGCTGAAGTCTGTGCTTAGTCATGGGGGTGCCCGGGTGTAGGACGGAAGCCCGCATGCGTGCCTTCCTGTAGGAGGTATGAGACTGCTACTGGGGGTGTCACTGTCCGGGCTCATTTCTGGCCGGGGGTGCAGAAAGGCCCTCTCCTAGTGGGGCCTCGAGCTGGTGAGTGGTCCTAGGGGCTGGAGCCAAACAGCATCACAAGCTGAGCCTGCTGCTTCTTACTCCAGGCGGAGGGCCGGCGGTAAGAGGGGTCAGGGACGTTCTGCCCTGGGGCCTAGGGAGTGTCCCTGGGTGGACGGGGACTGTGGTTGCCCCTAGACCAGGGCTTCGTCAGGGGTTGGCTGCGGCGTCTCGTACGTGGGGCATCCGTCAGGGCCGGGCATCATCCAGGGGCAGGCTGAAGGCCATGGATGCTCTCCTCGGCTATTAGGCCCTGCCACCACCCCTCAAATGGCAGCTCCTCCAGGGAACCACACCTGGAGGGAGAGACAGAAGGGCGTCCCGCACGCCCTGTGGATGGTGAGTGGACCGTGCCAGGGACCTCCTCTGATGGGAGGACCCTAGGGGCTGTGGATGAAGGGCGTCATTGGCCATCCCTTCCCCGGCACTTACAGTCGCTGTTGCCATGGTTCCATAGACCCTAAGGATAGCAGCAGAATGAAGTACAGTGGCCATTCCTTCCCTGGTACGTACAGTGGCCGTTACTGTGATGCTGCTCCCGAACGAGGCAGAGGCAGATGAGGGAAGTACAGTGGCCGTTCCCTCCTTGGCGCGTTCAGTGGCCATTGCCACGGGTCTGCCTGCCTGACGGGAAGTAACTGAGGGACGTACAGTGCCCGTTCCCTTCCCATTATGTACAGTGGCCGTTACCACGGTGCTACTCCAGCAAGAGGAGGTCGATGAGGGACGTACAGTGGCCGTTCCCTCCCCAGCGCATACAGCAGTCATCGCTGAGGTTCCACCTCTCCTTAACTCGCCAGCTGGCGTGCGTAAAGTGGTCGTCACGCCGGTGCTAACTACAGGTGTGGTTGCAGCAGAAGGGCGTACAGTGGCCGTCTCTTCCCTGGTACGTACAGTGACCATTACCGCGGTGCTGCAGGGGAAACAGCAGAAGGTCGTACAGTGGCCGTATCTTCCCCGATAAACAACTCCAGGAAGCGAGTTCCACAGAGATGCAGTTCGGAAAATAAAAGAATTCTGATAGGCAGAAGTTCTGGAGTATAGCTGTTTGATATTCCAGTTGTTGAGGAGCTGGATTGCTAGCTAGACTGTTTTGGATAATTCCCGACATTTGTCGTAGTTCCGGTACGAGTCAGAGTTGCCAGTTAGCCTGCTGTTTATTAGCACAGTTATTGTAATGATAGGTGTTTTTGTCTCGGCTTCCCGTTCCGCAAACGCCTAGCGTATAGCGGAGCTCTCTTTCGAGACTGGGACTTAGACAAATAAGAGAGAGGTAGGACACAAAAACTCCAGGCAACAACCTTACCCATGTATTGCTTAGTTAGACAGGGGAATGAGTAGATGTTACAGGCACAAGTATACTGGGCAATTATACTGTAAACTCTTATGTCAAGATATGGTTAGCAGTATCTCACAGGGTACCGTTTTGGGTCACAGTGAATAGCATTTGAGGCAGGGGAGTCCAGGTTTTCTATGCGTGTGGTGTGGTTAAGGTTATTTCTCATGGGGGAGTGTTGCGTAAGGCACTGAGGTCTGAGTATGGTCTTAGGATTAGGAGATATTTTCTGATAGTAGCGTATTTCCCTCGTTCCCCTTGACTCGTATTTTGCTTT
Source organism: Coenobita brevimanus (assembly GCF_032717465.1). Taxonomy (NCBI): domain Eukaryota; kingdom Metazoa; phylum Arthropoda; class Malacostraca; order Decapoda; family Coenobitidae; genus Coenobita; species Coenobita brevimanus. The sequence continues at coordinate 14,870,968 of NC_137060.1, read as the reverse complement.
TAAACTGTTACTGTCACTCACTCCACCACTTTGGTATTGTTATTGAATCTTGTCAGAGGGGTAGCTCACTACTTCGTCCCCTGGGTCACATACACTGTTCACTGTATCTATTCTTTTGTAAATGTCATATTCATTATGTGCATGCCATTATATGCATACTCAGTATATATTAGTTTTAAGAACTGTTCATTTGTAGTTTAGTGACACCGTGAAAAAGGTGCACTTCAATCGTTTGCAGTTTGTTTACAAATCCGAATTTGTTTTGATATGTTTTGCGAACGGCCACCTCATCGCAGACTCACAACCACGGACTCAAGGCCAAGATGACAGGGGTGACCGAGGTACAGTATCATATTTCAGTATATCTATAGTATTTTATTACATGTATGCTTGTAGTACAGTATGTGAATGATGTATCATGATATTAAGACTTAGTTGAAGAAGACCTATTCTGTTTGATTACTGATTTATGCAGTTATAATAAGTTAAATGGTTGAACTTGCTTCTTAGACAAAGAAATTATTACTTTTCAGTTTTGCGGGAATGACTGGGACCTCTGAGACAGTAAAACTCGGTCATCTTAGAGTAAAACTCGGTCACAGTAAAACTCGCCCCTCATAGTAAAACTGTAAGCACAGCACATGGGGGTCTGCACTATGAACAAAGAATGAGGCGACCACAAGAATTCTTTCAATCAACAAAAGCAACAGATGGGTGCAGAGGATTTCCCTGATGAATGTGCCAATCCCTGATGAATAAAACATTCCTGGTTGCCTGAGGGTGACTTCTAGAACTTCTGTGTGCAAGTTGCTGACACTGTAGGACTGGTTGTGCTCACCACTGAAAACTCTTCATTCTCCAAGCTTCACCTACAGCCAGAGGGAACTTTCGACTACAAATAAGTATACATTGAATGTTAGTCTTGAGTTCAAATTGGGTACAGTATAATAATAGTTGCAAAATGAGTTATACTGAACAAGCTATAAGTGACCTGCTCCAGTCTACTGAGGCAAATGAGGAAGCCATAAATGACTGTCTCCAGTCTACTGAGACAAAAGAGGAAATGAAGAGTACCAGACAAAGGTCTTTAACAGAGAAAGGGCATGAGTACCAAATAACACAGTGTTCAAAGAGGTTAGCATCATCAAGGCAAGCATGGACAAAAGTAGTAAGGAAATATTGTCAGGTAAGCAACGTTGGGTCTGGTTAGTACTTGGATGGGTGACCGCCTGGGAACATCAGATGCTGTTGGCATAACTCCCTACGTGTTAAGTGGGGTTGGTGGAGGATTAGTGCCCCTCCCTGTAAAACAATTAACTCTAAGCCCTTGACCACCCTCTTTGGGATACATGGCGTCTGGCAATGAATGAATGATGAATGATGTAAGTTTGGATCAGCTTAAAGATCATGCAAATGCAGAACAGGTGCAGTTTAATGAAGTAGTAAATGCATTTCATAAGTTAATGGAACCAGATCCAAGCTTACAAGTAAAATTGTCACAGGAGTTGGTGGAAGAAAAAGAAGTGCACACCACCTGTTTAAGGAGAATCAACAGTAAACTAAATGAATTGATGCAGAACACATAATCAGTAAGTAAAGCTCCCAAGGATTCACAGTCTGTTAGGTCACAAAGTACTAAAACTTCAAGGCACTCTCATTGCACTAGTAGATCTTATTCAAGCACCACAAAAAGAGAACAGTTAAATGCTAAACTAGGAAGGCTAAAAGATGAACAGCAGTTTCAAGAAATGGAAATAGAACATCAGAAATTCTTGCAAGAAAAGGAATTAGAGTATCAAAAGCTCAAGCAAGAAAAGGAACATGAGTATAGACGATTAGTTTTAAATAAAGATCTAGCTGCTACTCAAGTTGAGCTAAATGCTGTAAATTCAGTGGAAGATCCTTTAGATTTGCCTGAGAGTGATGATGAGCTAGATAGTAAAGAACAGCGTCTTCAGAAATTCTTTGAATCACAAGAACTGACAGAAGGTGAGAAAATCAAACCTGGCGTATCAAAACCGAAAGTGACTGTCAAAGATTCATCTGTTTCTGCCATAGGTGAATTAGAGAGAGAAGTGTCCAAATTAAATCAGACATTCTTGCAGGTGAGTCCAAAGCTTAACCCACATGCTAAGAGTTTTGAACCAGAATCAGAATTAAAACAACCACATGCATCAGGTAAGCATGATACACCAAGTCAGTCAGTGGACATCCATCTATCTATCTATTGCCAGACGCCTCAATCCCGTTTGGGGTGGCCACAAACAAATCGCCTCCAAGTCGCCCTGTCCCCCGCCATTTCACTGCCCTGCTCCCAACTCACACCCCCCTCTCTCATATACCTCTCTACCCCATCCCTCCATCTCATCCTCGGCCTCCCCCTCCCTCTTCCCCCCTCCACCTCACTCACATACACTCTCTTCGTCAGTCTTTCACCCTCCATCCTCTCCACATGGCCAAACCACCTCAGTGTGTTCCTCATAACGCTTCCTATCACACCCACATCCACACCACAACATTCCTTTATATCCTCATTCATCAGCCTGTCCCTCCATATGACTCCACAGGCTCCTCTTAAATAATTCATTTCCACTGCTCTCACTCTTGACTTGTGTCCTTCCAACAACGTCCAAGCTTCACTTCCGTACGTTAGAGCTGGTATCACAATACTGTTATGTAGTAACTTTTTCACTTCCATGCTCACTTCCCTGTTTCTTATCACTGCTTTCAAAGAAGCAGCAACCTTTCTTCCCTGATGTACCCTTTCAAGCACTTCACCCTCCAAACCTCCATCCTTACTCATCACACTACCCAAGTTCTTAAACGTACTCACATTTTCCAATTCCTCACCATCCAACCTCGCTGTACATTCATTGACTTCACCTCTCTCAAAGACCATCACTTTACTCTTCCCTACATTCACCTTTAGATTCCGTTTCTTACACACTCTCTCAAACTCATCCACCAAGCCTTGCAGCTCCCCTTCGTCTTCACTCAACAACACAGTATCATCTGCAAACAACAGTGCAGGGAATTTCCAAACACTATCCTCTCTCATCAGGGCCACTCCAACATCCACTACCCTACCTTGTACCTCTTTTATTACCCCATCCATGTACAGATTGAACAACCATGGAGACATGACACATCCCTGTTTCAATCCAACTTTCAAAGAGAAAAATTCACTTAGTTCACCATCCACACGCACTGCAGCCTTCGCACCTTCTTACATACTCTTCACAGCATTCAACAACTTCCCATCTACTCCATATATTCTTAACACTTTCCACAATCCTAGTCTATCCACCCTGTCATATGCTTTCTCCAAATCCATGAAAGCCGCATAAAACTTCTTTCCCTTCTCTAGAAACTTTTCCACTAAAGATCTAAGAATGAATATCTGATCTACACTACCTCTTCCCTTTCTAAAGCCTTCCTGTTCTTCTCCAACTAATTTCTCTGTTCTTTCTCTAAATCTGTCAATAAGTATCCTACCATACACTTTTCCTATTATACTAAGAAGACAAATGCCTCTATGATTACCACACACTTCTTTTTCCCCTTTTCCTTTGTACAAGGGAATAATTATACCTGACTTCCAATCCTCCGGGACTCTACCTTCCTCCCAGGCCAATCTGCACATTTTCCACATCCATTCTACTACTATCTCTCCCCCATGCTTCAGCATTTCACCACACACTCCATCAATTCCTGGGGCTTTCCCCGATTTAACTTCTTCATTGCTTCCACAACTTCTGTCCTACTGATTTCTTCCTGTCTTCTTTCCTCCCTTCTTCTCCCAGCCATTCCCCAGCCACTTATACTCGCATTACTTCCATCCTCTATGTTCAACAATTCCTTAAAGTGTTCTCTCCATCTGCTCACTTTTTCTCCCTTCTCCACTAGTAATCTACCATTTTTATCTTTCACTCCCCTGCTAACTTCACTTCCACCCTGTCTTACTCTTTTCACCTCTTTCCAGAACATTTTCTTACAGTCCCTCCACTTTACACTCAAATTCCTTTCAAATTCCTCATCCTCAGTGGACATGAATATATTAAAAAGTGTGGTAGATATTTTGTCATCCAAAAACACAAGTGAATTGCCTTGCCCTGAGCCAGAGATTTTCAAAGGAGATTTATTAGTTTCCATCCTGGATAAAGAATTTTGAAATATTCATAGAGTCACGAGTCACCAATCCACCAGAGAAACTTTTCTACCTAGGGAAGTACACTGATGGGGAAGCCAAGGAAGCTATTAGAGGACTTTTGTGTATCCATAATGAAGAAGCTTTCAGTAAGGCTAAAAGTATATTGAAAGACAGATTTGGCAATGAATTCACAGTTGCGAATGCTCATAGAAGAAAGCTGAATGAGTGGCCAAAGATCTCAAATAATGATGGTCAAGCACTACAGAAATTATCTGACTTCTTGCAGAACTGTTTGACAGTAACGAACTCAACAAATTTCCTTAATGTTCTAAATGATCCTCAAGAAAATAGCAAAATCTTACAGAAGTTACCCCCACCTTTAATTGATAGATGGAATTCAGTAGTCCACACCTGGTTCTCCATACGTGTAGAGAACCCTCCATTTTATGCCTTTTGTCAATTCATAGCAGATGAGGCAAAGAAAGCTTGTCATCCAATCTCATCCTATAGTGCAGTAATGGCAATGAGTCAAAGGCATAACATAGCTGCTTCAAAGGGAAAGAAGGAAGGTAAAGTAGAAACAAACAGATTTGGGGTAAAAAGTCTTGTAGCCAACACAACTGGAGTGAAAGAAACAGAGGCACAAAAGAATCAAAGGGACAAGGGTGACAAGAAACAAAGGACTCAAAAGGACAAGGATGACAATAATCAAAAGGCCACAGTGTATCTACTGTAAAGAAGAACATGAATTGGACACATGTAAAAGGTTCAGTGAGCTTTGCAATAAGGACAAGGTAGGATATGTACAGAAGTCATTTATCTGCATCGGTTGTCTAAAGTATGGACATATAATGAAAAACTGCAAAAGAAGGAAAGTATGTACAGTATGTAAGAGACGTCATCCAACACCTCTTCATGAAGCCATACTTGAAAGAATCAAAGAGAAAGAAGCTGAGAAATCACAACAGTCCAAGACAACAGAGGACAATGCTGTCTCAAATAGAATTAAAATCAACAGGTCATTTGTAGACGATACTCACAGCATGATTGTTCCAATGTGGCTGCACCACAACAGTGATGCATCAGAGTCTTGGTTTATGCTTTATTAGATGATCAGTCTGATGTTTGCTTTAAAGGGACTACTCTAGATAAAGTTAAAGTAACTGGATCACAAGTACACCTGCAGTTGGTTACTGTGATGGGAGAAGATACTGTGCTTTGTACCAAAGTACAAGGGGTTGTGGTAAAGGGAGTTTATGAACAGAAAGAAGTGTTCCTTCCCAATACATACTCTAGAGAACATATACCAGCCAGACGAGATCAGATACCAAGACCCGAGACTGCAAACAATTGGCCTCATTTGAAAGGAATAGCAGACAAACTGATGCCATATGACTCTAACATAGAAATTGGTCTCATCATAGGACTCAGCTGTACTAAAGCACTGAAGCCAAAGGAAATTATCCCAGGAAATGAAAACGATCACTTTGCTAGAAGGACAGAGTTAGGATGGGGTATAATAGGAAAGGTCTGTAGCGACAGAAGCACAGAAGATAGCATTGTACAGGTACACAGAACTATGGCCCAAGAAGTCGTCATTAATAATGAAAGGAAAGTTAGCTTCCTAGTTGTTCCAACTCAAGTAAAGGAGGTTGTCAACCCACAGCAAATCAAGAATATGTTTGAGCTGGACTTTAATGACAGACAGACAGATGATGCTCCCATCTCATATGAAGACAAACTGTTCATGACAAAAATGAAAGAGGGAGTATACAAGCTAGAAGAAGAACATGAGATGCCACTTCCTCTCAAGAATGAAAATGTCAAGTTTGAAAACAACAAAGACTTAGCTGTTTACAGACTAGATAGACTTAAAAGAAAGCTCAAAAACGACAAGAAATATTATCAAGATTAGGTGAAGTCTAATGATAACACATGGGTACGAAGAAGCGGTACCAGCCAAGGAGTTAGCAAGAGCAGATGGGTTTGTGTGGTACGCACACTACCTCATCATGGGGTGTATCACCCAAAGAAACCAGGCAATATAAGAGTAGTATTTGACTGCAGTGCCAGCTACAAGAAACAGTCACTAAATACTCACTTATTACAAGGACCAGACCTCACAAACAGTCTCATTGGAGTGTTATGCAGATTTCTCCAAGAAGAGGTAGCATTTGTATGTGATATTTCTGCAGTGTATCATCAGGTGCATGTGTCTCCTGAACACAAGGACTTGCTACGTTTTTTGTGGTGGAAAAACGGAGATCTGGACAAAGAAGTGATTGAATATAGAATGACTGTGCACTTGTTTGGAGCTACTTCATCACCAAGTGTTGCAATTTTCACATTAATGGAAACAGCTGATGATAATGAGCTTGAGTTTGGATCTGATGCAGCTAAGTTTGTCAAAAATGATTTTTATGTAGATGATGGGTTGAAGTCTGTACCTACTGCAGCTGAAGCTATCCAACTGATTAATAGCAGTAAGGCAATGTGCATGAAAGGAGGCTTCAAGCTTCATAAGTTCATGTCCAGCAGCAAGGAGGTACTGGCAGCCATCAGTCCAGAAGAAATGGCAGGAAGCATCAAGAGCTTAATCTCAGCAAGGACTCACTGCCTATTGAGAGAACACTTGGAGTAGAGTGGTGTGTTCAATCTGACTCATTTCAGTTTAGGATCACTTTAAGTCGTAAGCCTGGAACAAAAAGAGGTATTTTATCAACTGTAAGCTCCATATTTGATCCCTTAGGTTTAGTGACTCCCTTCATTCTAAATGGAAAAAGAATACTCCAGGATCTATGTAAAGATGGGGTAAGTTGGGATGATGCTGTACCAGTAAACATGAAGTCTAGGTGGGAACAGTGGAGAAATGAGCTGCACTTGTTGCAGCAAGTGAAGATACCAAGATGTTACAAACCTGAAGCATTTGGAGAAATTAAAGCAGTTGAGTTTCATCATTTCTCAGATGCTAGTTAGGAAGGCTATGGACAATGCTCGTACATTAGACTGATTAATGACAAAGGTCAGATGCATTGTGCACTTGTAATGGCAAAATCAAGAGTAGCACCACTTAAAGCCATCACTATTCCAAGGTTAGAGCTTGCAGCAGCAGTTGTGTCAGTAAGAGTTCACACAATTCTGAGAAGACAGCTGAATTACCAAGATGTCAAAGAAGTATTTTGGACTGATAGCAAAGTAGGACTAGGCTATATCTGTAATGATGCTAAGAAATTCCATGTGTATGTTGCAGAGTGCAACAGATACGAGATGAAACGTCACCAGCACATTGGAAGTATGTAGATACAGAAATTAATCCAGCTGACTATACATCACGAGGGATGCCAGTACAAGCCATGATTCGCATTTCTAAGTGGTGGAATGGACCAGACTTTCTTTGGCAATCGCTTGACACACCTCAAGCATCAGTAGAAGACTTCACTGTTGCAGAAGATGATCCTGAAGTGAAGAAAGTTGTATCATGTCTCACAGAAGCTCAAGAGCCATCATCATTCCTAGACAGACTGAAGTATTTCTCTGATTGGCATCGTGCAACCAGAGCTACTGCAGTATACCTCAGACTTCAGAAAAAATTCAGAGGCAAAGAGGAAAGTAAGCAAAATGTAAAAACAGCTAAACAAACCTATGTCAAGTCTGAGTATATTCCTGTGACTGCAGCAAAACTGAGAGAAGCTGAAAAGGAGATACTAAAACTTTCAGGCACAAGCATTGCCAGAAGAAGAAAAAGCATTGATGAACAAAGTTAACAAGGAAGAGTTAATTTATGGTGTTGGAAGAAACAAGAAAAATGTCTTAAAGAAATCAAGTCAGATGTATAAGCTTGATCCATTCACTGATGAAGATGGGATCATCAGAGTAGGTGGAGGGATCAGAAGAGCAAATATGCACAAACACAGAAAGCACCCAGCCATATTACCAAAGAAATCACACATAACTGAGTTGTTGATTTGTTACTACCATAAAAAAGTACATCACCAAGGTAGAGGCATCACACTGCATGGGATTAGAGGATCTGGGTATTGGATTATAGGAGGATCTTCTCTAGTAACTAAGCACATTTCCAGGTGTACCATTTGTAGAAAGGTTAAAGGAAGTACACAGGAACAAAAGATGGCAGATCTTCCCACAGATAGGTTAGAACCTAGTGCTCCATTTACTTATTTTGCTGTTGATTTCTTTGGACCCTTTTTTTTATTAAAGAAGGACGTAAGGAACTGAAAAGGTATGGTGTATTGTTTACTTGCATGACTTCGCGTGCAATTCACTTAGAAACAGCCAACACTATGAACACAGACTCATTCATCAATGACTACCGTCGCTTCATAGGACGGAGGGGACCTGTACTTCAGGTGAGATCTGATCAGGGCACAAACTTTGATGGTGCTAGGAATGAGTTGTTGACATGTTTAATAGAAATGGACCAAGAGAAAATAAGAACAGAACTGTTGAAAGATCATTGTGACTGGATAGAATTTAAAATGAATGTACCACATGCAAGACATATGGGTGGCATATGGGAGAGACAAATACGTACAGTGAGAAATGTACTTTCAGTATTGCTCGATCAGCATGGGTCTCAGTTAGATGATGAATCTTTAAGAACTTTCATGATAGAAGCTGAGTCTATAGTAAACGGTCGTCTTCTAACTGTAGACACACTGAACTCTCCTGAGCACAAAGAACCACTGACACCCAATATGTTATTGACCATGAAATCTAAAGTTGTACTACCTCCTCCAGGCAGCTATGACAGGGTAGATGTGTATTCAAGGAAGCGCTGGCGTAGGGTGCAGTACTGTGCAAATGAGTTTTGGTCTAGATGGAAAAGGGAGTTTTTGCAGTCTCTCCAATTGAGAAATAAATGGGTAAAGCCACAGAGAAATTTGCAAGTAAATGACATAGTGATTGTAAAAGAAGAGACTTTGGCAAGAAATAATTGGAAGTTGGGAAAAATAGTAGAAGCCCTTCCTGATAAAGATGGTCATGTAAGAAAGGTCAAGGTAATGATGTCAGACTCAGAGCTAGATAACCAAGGTAAACGTACTCAAGCCATCACCTTCATTGAAAGACCAATTCACAAACTCATTTTGTTAGTTGAAGCAGAGTGAGACCTGGGTATCCCCACCAAAGAGCCTACCTAAGTGCCAAAACTGTGCCAAAGTGTTTTCTTCCTCATAGTATTAGTATTAATTTTCTACTTTTATATTAGTATTAATTTTTTACTTTTATAATCATTAGAATATAACGTAAATTGCTCTCACAATTTAGGGGAGCCATGTAAATGTCATATTCATTATGTGCATGCCATTATATGCATACTCAGTATATATTAGTTTTAAGAACTGTATCTTCATTTGTAGTTTAGTGACACCGTGAAAAAGGTGCACTTCAATCGTTTGCAGTTTGTTTACAAATCCGAATTTGTTTTGATATGTTTTGCGAACGGCCACCTCGTCGCAGACTTACAATCACGGACTCAAGGCCAAGATGACAGGTGACCGAAGTACAGTATCATTTTTCAGTATATCTGTAGTATTTTATTACATGTATGTTTGTAGTACAGTATGCGAATGATGTATCATGATATTAAGACTTAGTTGAAGAAGACCTATTCTGTTTGATTACTGATTTATGCAGTTATAATAAGTTAAATGTTTGAACTTGTTTCTTAGACAAAGAAATTATTACTTTTCAGTTTTACGGGAATGACTGGGATTGAACAGAATACAAGAATAAAATGGCAAGAAAGAATCCTGGTCGTTTTCCTTGTAAAGCCCCTTGACTTAGCCCTCTGAGACATCTTTACCTCACCACTTTGGTATTATCACTGACTTTCCTTAGATGGTTAGTTCACAATTCTGCCTTGGCACTGCTTGATCACTGACACTAAACAATTATTGTCACTTCGGTTGAATCTGGCGCCGTTGCAATCAGGTGCACAGGCGGAGGGGTAGCACATCTCCGCTACTGACGGGACTGGGCACCACCGGGGGCCTCTGTACCTAGAGGCCATGGGATCATGTGCAGGGGCGTCCATTCTCATCCAGGGCTGTGGGTGGCAAAGTTTCCCGCGCTCTCAGGGCTGGGGACAAAAGTGCGGCCCTCAGGGCTGGGGCCGAACAATTGCCTGAATTGGTCGTTTAGGCTCCTGACAGAGAATGAGGACCTCCGCCGTCGAGGTGTGGGGAGTTCCCGCCCGGGAGTTCTGGGGGCAGTCTGGGGTTCCCAAGGGCTATGGTCCCTGGGGCTTGGCAGCGCCAACAGGATGGGGCTGCGGCACCAGTCTGTGTCAGGTTCCATCAGGTGGGTCTCCTCCAGAGCCAGTTGTAGGGAACAGAGGCCGGGTGAGACTACAGGGCCTCTCCAATACTCCTCTACATCCGAGACTCCCTCTGTGTCAGGAGTAGGGGAACAGGTGTCAGTTTCAGGCGGCGGAGTGGCTACAGGCCGTCTCCTGCTGTAGGGCCCGGCTACTGACTGTGACTTCCTGGGGGCAAGGCTACAGCTCGTCACCAAGGCCCAGCTACTGGCCATGGCCTGGGAGAGGTGGCTGCCAGCAGACCCAAGGTCACCTTCGGAGCAGCTACAGGCCATCTGACAAAGATGGGAGTGGCTACAGGCCGTCCCCTTCAGGAGGGGTGTTGAGCGGCTACAGGCTGTCTCCTTCAGGAGGGGTGTTGAGTGGCTACAGGCCATCTCAGAGGGAACAACTTCGGAGCAGCTACAGACCGTCTGGCAAAGGTGGGAGCGGCTACAGACTGTCTCCTCGTTACTCTCAGAGCCGCTACAGGCTGTCTCCTTAAGGAGGGGTGAGTGGCTACAGGCCGTCTCAGGGGGAACACTTTCGGAGTGGCTACAGGCCGTCTCACGAAGACGGGAGCGGCTACAGGCCATCTTCTTCAGGAGGGGTGTTGAGCGGTTACAGGCCATCTGACAAAGACGGGAGCAGCTACGGGCTGTCTCCTTCAGGAGGGGTGTTGATCGACTATAGGCCATCTCAAGGGGAACATCTTCAGAGCGGCTACAGGCCATCTCCTGATGAAGGCGGGAGCGGATACGGGCCATCTCCTCATTACCCTCAGAGTGGCTACAGGCCGTCTCCTTCAGGAGGGGTGAGCAGCTACAGGCTGTCTCAGGGGGAACACCTTCGGAGCGGCTACAGGCCGTCTCAGGAAGAACACCTTCGGAGTGGCTACAGGCCGTCTCCTAATTACCCTCAGAGCGGCTACAGGCTGTCTCCTTAGCGAGGGGCGAGCAGCTACTGGCTGTCTCAAGGAAGACATCTTCAGAGCAGCTACAGACCGTCTCCTGATGAAGGCGGGAGCGGCTACAGGTCGTCTCCTGATGAAGGAGGGAGCAGCTACAGGCCGTCTCCTTGGAACCCTCAGAGTGGCTACAGGCCGTCTCCTTAAAGAGGGGTGAGCAGCTACAGGCCGTCTCTGGGGTACTGGCAGGAGCTGGATAGGCAGCTCCACCCATTAACTGGTTGGGGAAGGCTCGCTCGGGAGGTAGTCTGGTATTCCTGGTATGGTGGTGGCGGGTGAGCTCCGGGTCATAGGGGCACACAGCCCGGGCTGACTTATGCCGTTGTCGCCCAGAGTCCCGGCGCAGTTGTTGCTTCTCTGTGGGCTCCTTGTGGGGTTGTCTGGGTGTTCTCGGGAGCACTATACTGCATTATATTTATTGTGCACGTTATGCATTACTTTTTGTGCTCTTTGTCTCTATAATAATATATTTGTGATTGTTAATAAAATGCAGCATAGTGCCCCCTGGAACACCCAGCCACCCCCACAAGGAATACAGCATAGAGTCCCCATGAACACCCAGACACCCCCACAAGGAGCTCATAGAGGAGCAGTAGCAGCGCACCGGGACTCGGTGCGACAACGGCCTAAGTCAGCCAGGGCTGCACGCCCCTATGTCCCGGAGCCTGCCCGCCGTTGCCATAGCAGGAATATTTCACTACCTTCCAGGCGAGTCTTCACCAACCAGCTAAGGGGTGGAGCTGCCTATCCAGCTCCTGTCAGAACTCCAAAGGAGACGGCCTGTAGCCGCTCTGAAGGTGTCTTCCTCTTTGAGACGGCCTGTAGCCGCTTGCCCCTTGCTAAGGAAGCAGCCAGTAGACGTCCTGAGGGTAGTAAGGAGATAGCCGGTAGCCGCCCCTGCCTTCACCAAGAGACGACCTGTGGTCGCTCTGAAGGTGTACTTCCGGAGAAGTCCGGTAGCCGCTCCAAACCCCTCCTGCAGGAGTCGCCTGTAACCGCTCCCACCTTCGTCAGATGGCCTGTAGCCGCTCCGAAGGCGTTCCCCCTGAGACGGCCTGTAGCCACTCACCCCTTGCTAAGGAGACGGCCTGTAGCCGCTCTGAGGGTAATGAGGAGATAGCATGTAGCCACTCCTGCCTTTGTCAGATGGCCTGTAGCTGCTCCGAAGGTGTTCCCCTTGGGATGGCCTGTAGCCGCTCCAAACCCCTCCTGAAGGAGTTGGGCTGTAGCTGCTCCCACCTTCGTCAGACGGGCGGTAGCCACTCCGAAGGCGTTCCCCCTGAGACGGCCTGTAGCCGCTCGACCCTTGCTAAGGAGATGGCCTGTAGCCGCTCTGAGGATAATAAGGAGACGGCCTATAGCTGCTTCCGCCTTCGTCAGACAGCCTGTAGCCGCTCCGAAGGTGTTCCCCTTGAGTCGGCCTGTAGCTGCTCTACACCCCTCCTGCAAGAGTTGGCCTGTAGCCGCTCTACACCCCTCCTGCAAGAGTTGGCCTGTAGCCATTCCCACCTTCGTCAGACAGCCTGTAGCCGCTCCGAAGGCGTTCCCCCTGAGACGGCCTGTAGCCACTCCAAAGGCGTTCCCCCTGAGACGGCCTGTAGCCGCTTGCCCCTTGCTAAGGAGACGGCCTGTAACCACTCTGAGGGTAATAAGGAGACGGCCTGTAGCCGCTTCCGCCTTCATCAGACAGCCTGTAGCCACTCCCAAGGTGTTCCCCTTGAGTCGGTCTGTACCCGCTCTACACCCCTACTGCAGGAGTCGGCCTGTAGCCACTCCCGCCTTCGTCAGACGGCCTGTAGCCGCTCCAAAGGTGTCCCTGGGTTTGCTGGTAGACACTCACCCTCTCAGGCCACGGCCAGTAGCCAGGCCTTGGCGGCTTGTAGCCGCACCCCTAGGAAGCCACAGCCAGTAGCCGGGCCCTACGGCAGAGACTAAGAGCTGCCCCTCCACCTAAGCTTGACGCCTGTTCCCCGACCCCCAGCGCAGAGGGCATAGAGGAGTATGGAGAGGCCCTGTAGTCTACCCCGGCCTCTGCTCCCTATGACTGGCTCTGGAGGAGACCCACCTGACAGACCCTGATGCAGACCGGTCCCACAGCCCCCTCCTGTTGACACCATCCAGCCCTGGGGACCACAGTCCTTGGGAACTCCAGGCCCTACACAGAACACCCAGGCAGGAACTCCCTACACCTCAATGGCGGAGGACCACCCCCTCCGTCAGGAGCCTGAACGACTGGTTCAGGCAATTGTTCAGCCCCAGTCCTGAGGGCCGCACTCCTGTCCCCAGCCCAGAGAGTATGGGCCCCTTCGCTGCCTGTAGCCCCGGAAGAGAGCAGACGCCCCTGCACGTGATCCCATGCCCCCTAAGCACGGAGACTCCTGGTGGTGCCCAGCCCCATAAGTAGCGGAGCTGCGTGGCCCCTCAGCCGCACCCTTGGCGTCAGATGAACCATAGTGACTGTGACTGTGTAATAATAGTGATCAAGTAGTGACGAGGCAGAATAGTGAACCGACAGTGATAGACCAAAGCTTTGGAAAGAGGGATAGATAAAGTGAAGGCTGTATACAGTAATAAGATAAACCCCAGGGCAGTGGAGTAAGTGACAGTCATTGATCAAAAGTAACTTTACAAGCAGTAAATAACAAGGTGAACACACTACCATTAGACTCTACCTCATACTACCATAATCACAATTAGCTTCCAGTGCCTTACTCCCCCCCCCACTCTTGTGAGAAATAGCTCTAGCATCTCCACTCACGTAAAGACCCTGGACTATACTAATTTAGAACATTCTGCCTCAAGCACTGTTTACACGATATTCCCAGACAGTATCCTGCAAGATACTATTGACCCTATCTAGTTATACTAGTTTATGATCACTCAGAATATCGTATCTGTAACATCTGCTGATTCCCTTGTCTGACTGAGTAATACACGTGTAAGGTTATTGCCTGGAGTTTTTGTCCTGCCTCTCTCCTATTTGTCTAAGCCCCGATCTCGAAAGAGAACCCCGCTACACGTTAGGTGCTTAAGGTACGGGAAGCCGAGCCCAAAACACCTAACATTACAGTTAAAGTATATAATTTAAGATATATGCTAATTTAGTGTTATGCAGTGTAGTAAAGTCCCATATATAACCTAAAGCAGGGCTGGACAAACGTCCGTTGTCCATTTCCGCTGATCTCTTTACTATAAAAAACAGAAAATGGCGTCATATTAAGGGATGCCTATGTAATTACGACCCCTGCGCAATTCATTAGGTTTGTCGAGAGCACTGAGCGTTTATTTGGTATACATATGTTATGCTGGGTGTTTTTAGTCTGACCTCTCGTCCTAAAAACGCCCGCGACTGAGCGGGGTCGTCTTTCCAGACCGGAAGTAAAGCACCCACAAAGGAACAGGACATAAAAACAAGGCAATACACCTTAACACATCTATTGTCTTAATTCATACACCTTTACAATATAGAACAGAAAGAAACTGGATATGTTTTGGACAGGGACACAGCCTTCAATATAAATGTACACAGTTGCACTCAGGGAGTAGTATTCTTCATTTTCACATGAATAATAAATAATGAATTCACGATACCCGTATTCTGTTTATAGGCAGAATTGATATTTTATATATTAAGCCTGATGCACTAGGGATGGACAGGGCCAAGGGTCAGGGGAGTGAATAAGTGTTCAGGGTGCATGCCGCGACATTCGGGAAAGTCACTTAGTCGCGGTAACACTTGTTCACAGGTCTTTGGTTTTCCCGCGCACCACTGGTCTTGGCCCACTGTTTCTATATGTTACTCTGTCTGTATTTATTAGTATTTTCCACTCTGCTTGGGTATCGTTTCTCACTGTGTCACTTATAACTTAGTCACTTATATTGTTCTCACTCTCACATTGTTACTGTCGCTACACACTCACGTCTCGGCGGTTCGCGGCACAAGAGGCGTCGAAATCACTACATACCCTTGTTTCCTGGGTTTAACTTGATGAGGCGCCTGGGCGTGAGAAGAGGCCTTATTGGGGAACCTTCCTGTAGGGGGCAACGCACTGCCCGTAAGGGCTTCACCACCCGGGCCTTCATCGTCGGGGGTGTACAGGGAGGCCCTGCCATCTGGGGGCCTCGACCTGGGGGAGGCCCTCGTACTGGAGCCTCGTCAGTGGGGTGCAGGGAGGCCCTCCGGTCTAGGGGCCTCGACTTGGGAGGTGCCCTTCAGGACTAGAGCCGAACAGCTGCAGGAGGCGGGCCTGTCGCCTCTGACTCCGGGGAGAGGGGGAGCCTGAGTTGCCCGGGCCTGGAGCCTGCTGGTCAGGCCTGGGGGTCCAGGGGCTGCGGCTGCCTGCAGGGTGGGGCGCCGTCACGGGTGAACTGCGGTGCCTTCTCCATTGGACGTCTGTCAGGGGCAGGGACCTCCGAGGGGTAGGTGATAGGACCGGGATCGGGCCATGCCACCACTTCGGAAGCACCTGCAGGGAACCACTCCTGGAAGGAGACAACAAAGGGCGTCTCATGCAGCTGAGAGGAAAAGGGTCGGCCACGCAAGGGACCTCCTGCTTCGGGACGACCGTCGGAGTCACAAATGAAGGGCGTACAGTGGCCACTCCTTCCCCCGCACATACACTGGCCATGTTGGCGGTTTCGTGACTCATAGGGCCCGCAGCTGAAGGGCGTACAGTGGCCGCTCCTTCCCCCGCACGTATAGTGGCTGTGCTGGCAGTGCTGCTCCTGAAGGAGGAAGAGGCAGGTGAAGAGTGTACAGTGGCCGCGCCCTCCCTGGCACATACAGTGGCTGTAGCCATGGGCCTGCCTGTCCTTCGGGAAGTAACTGAAGGGTGTACAGTGGCCACTCCTTCCCCGTCATGTTCAGTGGCCGTGAGTGCGGTGTTACTCCCGTAGAAGGAGGAGGTAGTGGATGAGGGGCGTACAGTGGCCGCTCCCTCCCCATCATGTACAGTGGCCGTGATCACGGCTCCACTATTCCTACCTTTGCCAGTCGGAGCGCGTTCAATAACTTACGCCCCCAGAGGTGACTGTGACTGAAGGGCGTACAGTGGCAGCTCCTTCCCCCTCACGTACAGTGGCCATGATGGCGGAGTCATAGGGGGTAGACAACTGAAGGGCGTACTGTGGCCGCTCCTTCCCCGGCATGTACAGTGGCCGTACTGCGATGTTGCTTGGGACTGACTCTGGATCAGTCCCACCCCGAACCTGGTGAAGGCTGCCCCGCTCGCAGGGTCGTTGCCTCTTCCTGCTTACCTGGTGTTGGGCCAGTTGCGGGGAAGAGGGACTCAGGACAGGGGTGCCCCGGTGACCCTCTTGTTCCAGGTCAGTAGCCCCACCGTGGTGTCCTCTGGGGTGGTGGTGTGGTAGTGGCTTGGTTGTGGGGCAGGGAGTGGCGGGGTGGGTGGTCTGGCGGCGGCGGGTATTTTGCCACCCTCCGTGGTCAAGAAGTCACGGCCCCATGACTGGAGGTGGTATGTTGTGGTGGTGGATGTCTGGTGGGCCATGTTGACGTGTTGTAGGAGGTTGGTCCAGTGGAGGGTGGTGGGGTTTGGCTCTTGGTGATGGTTGAGAGTGAGCTGTAGGGAGGATGGGAGGTTGGTCTGGCGAAGGACCCGGAGAAGCTGGTGTGTTGCCCTGATCCTGACATTGGGGCGGTTGGGAGGATGCCAATGGACTCTTTCGATCTTCTTCTCGGGTGGTGGTGCTTGCTGTGGAGGCAGGGGCTGGATGCTGACGAGTGAGGGGAGCTTGGGGCTTTTATGGGGGATGGGTTGGTGGGAGGAGCGTTTTTCTTTGGGGAATTGGGATTTGGGGAGATTCCATTTTGCCTGGTGGAGAGGGAGGTGATGGGAGAGGTGTTTGGGGTGTGGGTGGTATTTGGTGGTGAATGGTGGGCGGTAGGTGGTGGTGGTGAGGGTGGGCGTCGGTGGTGAATGGTGGGTGGTAGGTGGTGGTGGTGAGGGTGGGCGTCGGTGGTGAGGGTGGTTGAGCACGTGGTGGAGAGGGAGCATTGTCGTTGCTGGGTGGGATTGTGGGGGTGTGTGTGGTGCGTCATGTGTAGTGAGAATGGTCATGGGGTAAGGGGAGGGTGTTGGATGGGTGGTGTATGCAAGTGGTGCAGTGGTTGCACCTGGTGGGCTGGAGAGTGGTGTGGTGGGTGGGGTGGTACATGGACTGGTGTGAGGGGGGTGAGTGGTGGGTTCTGATGGTGTGGCATTGTCGGGTGGGGGGTGGGTTAGCTAGTGGGCCAGGTGCTGGGTAGTGGGCAGCGCGGGCGGTGATGAAGGATGTGGTGGAGGAGATGGTGGTGCGGAGGTAGGGTGGTCATGGGGAGGATGGGGGGGTTGGGGGTCGGTGTCGGAGAGAAGGGGTGGTGTGTTGGGTGTCGGTGTGGTGGGAGGTGGCGTGCTCGTGGGTGAGTTGGAGGGTGGAGGTGAGAAGGAGTAAGAGTAGGAGTCTGGGAGGTAATTCTCAGAAGATGCCGAGGTAGCAAGTGCGCGGAGGGAGGTGCAGGGGGCACGGGTGTGTGTGTAGTCATTGTTGGAGGGGTGGAAGGGGCGCAAGTGTCGGTTACGATATGTGCACGATTGTCCCTGGTGGTCAGTGATAGCCTGATAAGGGTTAGGGACTTTGATGATTGTGAAGGGACCATCAAATCAGGGGGAGGTCTTGGCGGGGGTGGGTAGATGCGCCACGACGATGGAATCTCCTGGTTTGTAGGGGTTGGAGGGGTTAGTGTCGAGTTTTAGATCTTGTTGTGCTTGGAGGTGGTGGAGACACCGTTTCAGGTGTGAAGGAGGTCGGTGGTGGAGGGAAGGGTGGGAAGGTGGAGGTGGTGGCGGAGGGGTAGGAGGAGTGGTGCTTCCCCGGAAAATCGCTCGTGGGGTGTTATGCCGTCGTCTCTGGGGCATGTGTTGAGGCTCCATTGTACAATTTTGACATGGGCGGGCCAATCGTCATTTCCCATTTGCATGATTCTAGTTCCGACTTGGTTTAGGAGGGACCGATGACTTCTCTCGCATATGCTGTTTCCTTGCGGCCAGTATGGGGATGAGTGGGAGATGTGGTAGCCGAATATTTTTGCGAGTTCTTCCCATATTTTGTCAGTAAACTCTGGGGCATTATCTGAGTGTAGGGCTTGGGGAATTCCAAAATAGGGGTAGACATGGCGGGTCAGGGCATTGGCGACTGATACAGCGTTGTGGTCTTTGGAGGGGCAAGTGATGATGAACTTTGAGTAAACATACACGAATGTGATAATGAATTTGTATCCCGCTTTAGGTGTGAGGGGGCCGACGATGTCGAGAGAGAGCAACTGCCATGGTTTTTGT
The DNA here is from genome assembly GCF_032717465.1 of Coenobita brevimanus. Taxonomy (NCBI): domain Eukaryota; kingdom Metazoa; phylum Arthropoda; class Malacostraca; order Decapoda; family Coenobitidae; genus Coenobita; species Coenobita brevimanus. The sequence continues at coordinate 14,852,201 of NC_137060.1, read as the reverse complement.
GCAGTTAGTTTGCCTGAAGGGCCGGGTGTGCGAGTGATGTCTTTACCTAAGGCACAGGCACGGCATGCTTGGATAGTGTTTTTTGCAATGGTGGATGGGTTTGCTGTCCAATACATGTCATTGAAAACTTGTCAAAGTTTCTTCATCCCGAGGTGGATGCCATTGTTGGCGTGAAAGTGTAACATGGCATCATGTGCAGTGGTAGGGTCGAGGACGATGTGGCTGTCTGAAATGAACAGGTGATCGCAATGTTGGTGAAGTTTGGTGAACGTGCGCAGCGGGATCCAGGTAGGGCGTTGTTTTTCTCTCCACATATGAATTAGGTCAGGTTTTGGGCAGATAGCATTGATGGGTAGGAGGGGAAAGGGCGTCAGCATTGGTGTGTAACTTCCATGGCCGGTATGATATCTCAAAGTCAAATTCTTCTAGTGCTTCTCGCCATCGGATGAGTTGGGCGTTGTTGGTATTGGACTGGCGTAGCCACTGGAGTGATTGGTGGTCCATGATGATGACTACGTGCGTGCCGGTGATATACGAACGGAAGTATTCTAGAGCCCAGATGATTCTGAGGCACTCGCGCTTGGTGGCCGCGTAATTCTATTCAGCTTAATTTAGGGTGTGGCTGGCACAGGTGATGATGTGTTCGCGGCCATGTTGTACTTGAGCGAGGACAGACCCTATGGCTATGAGGGGAACGTCGGTGTACAGACGAAATGGAAGGTTGTAGTCTGGGAAAGCTACAATGGGGGCTCAGATAGCTTTGATTTGAGGTTGTTGAATGCGGTCTTCCTTGGTTCTGTCCACACGAATAGTTCAGCCTTTTTTGTGAGGTCATGGAGTGGTTTGGCGATGTTGGCAAATCCTTTAACAAAACGTCTGTAATATGAAGTTAGGCCTAGGAAAACTCTGGTATCATGGACGTCTCTAGGTAGAGGGATGTCGGCTATCGCACATAGTTTTTCGGGGTCAGGTGAGATGCCCTCGGCTCCGATCACATGTCCTAGGAAGGAGACGGATCGCTCGGCTAGGACGCATTTTGATGGTTTGAGTTTAAGTCCAGCCTGGCGTATGCGTAGGAACACTTGTTTGAGGCAGTGGAGGTGGTCGGCCCAGGTGTGACTGAAGACTATGACATCGTCTAGATAGGCCAGGCAGATTTCCCAGGTCAGACCGCTCAGGACTGATTCCATGAGGTGGGAAAATGTAGCTGGGGCGTTGCAGAGTCCGAAGGGGAGGACGTTAAACTCGTAGTGTTTCCCGTTTGAGGTTGAGAAGGCCGTCTTTTGTTTGTTGTTTGGGTGAACGGGGACCTGCCAGTATCCTGATTGCAGGTCTAGGGTGGAGAACCATGTTGAGCCGTGTAGGGAGTCGAGGGAGTCGTCGATTCTGGGTAGCGGTGTGGCATCCTTGATGGTGACATCATTGACTCGGTGGTAGTCAACACAGAATTGCATGGTTCCGTCTTTATTTCTCACGAGAACGATGGGGGAGGACCACGGGCTGATGGAGTTGGAAATGACACCGGCATCAAGCATGTCCTGGACTTGCCGGTCTTCTTCTGCATGTTGCTTAGGATTTTTGCGGTGTGATGGTTGGCGAATGGGTGGTCTGGTTGTGTGCATCTCGTGGCTGAGATAGGTGGTGTGGCCAAGGTCTGCTGGGCCAGATGAAAAAAGGTCTTGAAAGTCCAGGAGTAATTGTCAGAGGCTGTTAGTTTGGGAGGGGGACAGGTGCAGAGATAGGATAGGTAGAGTGGGGTGGTTAGAGGGTGGTGCTTGACATTGCTCGGCTTCTTCCGTGTCGCCTATGATAAGTCCTCGTGGTAGGGTCAGTGGTGTTGTGGCGAGGTTCGCGATACGGATTGCTCGGGCATGGGGGGGGAAGGAAGGTTGGGGATACTGAACAGGATGAGAGGGGTCCAGTTGGTAAGGAGGGGGAGAAGAGGACGGTGGTACCGGAGGGTCTGTTTAGTTCTATCCAAGCTTAGTGGTGGGGTGGGATGGTGACAGTGGAGGCGATAGTGGCAGGGAAAGATGGAGAGGGGGCCGGTATAGGTGGGGAGGAATATGATGATGGAGAGTGAGGAAGTGAGGTGTTGGGTGAGGTTGGAGTGGAGCTGCATGTACAGATGGGTTGGGGAGGATGATTGTCAGAGGGTGTGTGCGCGGTGCGTATGGGTGGTGGTGGTGGTGGTGTTTTTTTTTTTTGATGGTTGGTGGGGGCTGGACTGAAGTGGAAGCGGCGTTAGTGACAGTCAATAGTGGTGTGAAGTTTTTGTAAGAGGTCCAACCCTAGGTATCCGTCATACTCACGGCATGTGGAGTCGAATATGATGAAGGAGTGATTGGTGGCTGCTTGTTGGAGTGTCAGTCCACGTGGCCCTGATTTCCCCACAAATGGGCAGGGGGCCATCCCCCGCATCTATGAGGTTGGCTGAGGTGGGGAGAAGGGGTCCGAAAGCGGAACTGTGGCTTGAGTAAAAGTGTGAGTACAGGCATGACCTGGCAGCTCCCATATCCACCAGTAGTCTAGCCTTGACCCCATTCAGGCATATTTTGTCATAGACTGGGGGTCTGTACTTATGTGAAGTGGCCCCCACCACCGTGGGGAGGTACGGGGGTGGACCTAAAAATCCATCTGCTGAGTATTGTCTTCTTTGTCGTGTTCCTCGTCATCTGGTCCTGGATAGACTAGAGGTGGAGCGTCGTCCTTCAGGGAGGATACCTTTCTGCTCCCATGTGTGAGGGTCCTGCGTCTGCTTGCCTTGATATGCTCCCTGATGTCGTGCAGGGGGCAGGTGCGACTGCAGGCCGTAAATTCCCATGGGTTAATTGAGATAAGGTTGCCCTGGTCCCTGGGGTTGGGACATTTTTTCTATGGGTGGGCCATGGGAACGGTAGTTGATGGCTTCATGGTGGGCTGGTGTGGCGGCGGATTTGTTTTTGGTGGTGGAGTCTTGGTGGTAGGGAATTTGCTTACCATGTGGATAGGTTGTGGCATGGGACGAGCGGCAAGGAGGCGTTGGACGAGTTGTAGGTCACGATCCATGTTCCCAGAGGGGTCATAGATAGTCAAGTGCTCCTTGACTGTGCTTTGGAGAACTCTCAGCAGGGTGTTAAAAGTGCGTTGATCCCGAGTGTTTGTGGTTGCCTCGGGATAAGCAGCGCTGACGAGGTGCCGTGCCTGGATGAAAGTGTCGTCTAGGTTACCGTCGTAGGTGAGGGGGTCGAGTTGTGAGAGGGTGACAACTCTGCCCAGAGAAGGCATGACAACCTGTTTCACGATGTGTGAAAATTGGTCCCATGTTAATTCTGGGACAATTTTTGTTGTGACAGTGGCAATTATTTTGCCCAGGTTGGGTAGTGTAACAGCTATTTTTTCTCTGTCGGTGTCGAACCCAATGTCTAGGAGGGGTTTGACCATATCCAAGTATACGTCAAAGTCATATTGCTCCGGGTTGAACTTTGGCAATTGGATGTGAGGTTTGGCTGCCATTGTGCAAGTTTCCCTTATTGTTCCTCCGTGCTTTAATCGGATCTAGAACCACCGCTGGCCACCAGTGTTATGCTGGGTGTTTTTAGTCTGACCTCTCATCCTAAAAACGCCCGCGACTGAGCGGGGTCCTCTTTCCGGACCGGAAGCAAAGCACCCACAAAGGAAAAGGACATAAAAACAAGGCAGTACACCTTAACACATCTATTGTCTTAATTCATACACCGTTACAATATAGAACAGAGAGACACTGGATATGTTTTGGACAGGGATACAGAGTTAGCCTTCAATATAAATGTACACAGTTACACTCAGGGTGTAGTATTCTTCACATACACATGAATAATAAATACTGAATACACGATACCCGTATTCTGTTTATAGGCAGAATTGATATTTTATATATTAAGTCTGATGCACCAAGGATGGACAGGGCCAAGGGTCAGGGGAGTGAATATTACTATAAGTGTTCAGGGTGCGAGCTGCGACACTCAGGAAAGTCACTTAGTCGCTGTAACACTTGTTCACAGGTCTTTGGTTTTCCCGCTCACCACTGGTCTTGACCCACTATTTCTATATGTTACTCTATCTGTATATATTAGTATTTTCCACTCTGCTGGGGTATCGTTTCTCAGTGTGTCACTTATAACTTAGTCACTTATATTGTTCTGGCCCTCATTTTGTTACTGTCACTACACACTCTCAATTCGGCGGTTTGCGGCACAAGAGGCGTCGAGATCACTACATACCTTTGTTTCATGGGTTTAACCCCTAAAACGCGGGGCGTCGCGTTTGTGACGCTCGCCGAAAAGGACATAACGGCGGATTGTCGCGTTTGCGATTTGAGTTAATTTTGAATAAACGTGGGCAAGGATGTTCCAGCTGGTATTGTCTATCAGTACCACCACCCTTTAGCTACAGTTAGCATACTTTACCTTTGTACTACTGACCTCCGTTGTTGCCAAGTATTGCGTTTTTCCCCCCTCCCCCCCCATCACGGCCCGGCCAGCGTGGCTGTGATACATAGCAGCACTCTGTCTGCTCAGAACTGAAAATCTGCGCTCTCCTTTCACAAGCAGTTTATGCTATTAAGAAACGCTTGTTTCCCCAGTTGTCACACTAGCTTTTTTTCGCACGGTTTGGCCCTGTTTAGCGTCAGTTTACCGCAGGCTTTCAAAGTGACATTATGGCGAGTTCTAGCTCTTCCGAGTCAGTACAAGCGGCCAACAGGAACGAGAATAAAGTGACGGGCGTAAGGCACAATAAAAAGCGCGCTGCGGTGATCATTTAGGAAGTAATATGATTGAAAATAATGTAGTATACGTGTTTTTAGCTGTGAAAATGGAAATGTTTGTTGAGTGACGGGAAGACCGCCGCCGCGCTGCATGTCGGCCGTATGCTTCGTTGATTTTAGCCTTATTTTCAGTGCTTATTGTACAAATACGGATTCCAAACTACTTGTACGTTGTAGTATAAAGTTTACTGTGACAGAATGAGGCTGTGACAGAGGGGAAACTGGGTTGCTGGAGGTGTGAAAATGAAGATTTTGTTACCCAACTTTGCAAATCTCCACAAGTCCTTGGGTAGTACATGAAGGCTCAACACCTGTCTCTTGAGAAAGCTGAATGTAAGTACTATCAGCCATACCAAGTATAATGTTCTAGGGTTAATCTCTGATTTTTGGCTAATATTTTCCTACAGGTACTCAGACCGCGATACAACGCCGCCACCCAGGGGGGGTCGGCTGTCCATTGGCCGCACATTAGGAGTTAACTTGAGGCGCCCAGGCGTGAGATGAGGCCTTATTGGGGAACCTTCCTGTAGGGGGCAATGCACTGCCCATAGGGGCATCACCGCCCGGGCCTTCGTCGTCGGGGTTGTACAGGGAGGGGGGGCCTTGACCTGGGAGAGGGCCCTCATACTGAAGCCTCGTCGGTGGGTGGCAGGGAGGCCCTCCGGGCTGGGGGCCTCGACCTGGGAGGAGGCCCTCATACTGGAGCCTCGTCAGTGGGGTGCAGGGAGGCCCTCCGGTCTGGGGGCCTCGACCTGGGAGGTGGCCCTCCGGTTTGGGGGCCTCGACCTGGGAGGTGGCCCTCCGGTCTGGGGGCCTCGACCTGGGAGGTGGCCCTCCGGTTTGGGGGCCTCGACCTGGGAGGTGGCCCTCCGGTCTGGGGGCCTCGACCTGGGAGGTGGCCCTCGGGACTAGGGCCGAACAGCTGGAGGAGGCGGGCCTGTCACCTCTGACTCCGGGGAGAGGGAGAGCCTGAGATTCCCTGGTCTGGAGCCTGCTGGTAAGGCCTGGGGGTCCAGGGGCTGTGGCCGCCTGCAGGGTGGGGCACCGTCAGGGGTGAACTGCGGCGCCTTCTCTGTCGGACGTCCGTCAGGGGCAGGGACCTCCCAGGGGTAGGTGATAGGACCGGTATCGAGCCACGCCACCACTTCGGCAGCACCTCCGGGGAACCACTCCTGGAAGGAGACAACAAAGGGCGTCCTACACAGCCGAGAGATAAAGGGTCGGCCGCACAAGGGACTTCCAGCTTCGGGAGGACCATCGGAGTCACAAATGAAGGGTGTACAGTGGCCGCTCCTTCCCCCACACGTACAGTGGCCGTGCTGGCGGTGCTGCTCCCGAAGAAGGAAGAGGCAGGTGAGGGGTGCACAGTGGCTGCGCCCTCCCTGGCACGTACAGTGGCCGTAGCCATGGGCCTGCCTGCCCTTCGGGAAGTAACTGAAGGGCGTACAGTGGCCGCTCCTTCCCCATCACGTACAGTGGCCGTGAGCGCGGTGTTACTCCCGTAGAAGGAGGTAGTGGATGAGGGGCGTACAGTGGCCGCTCCCTCCCCGTCACGTACAGTGGCTGTGATCACGGCTCCACTACTCCTGCCTTTGCCAGTCGAAGCGTGTTCAATAACTAACGCTCCGAGGCCGTCCCCAGAGGTGGCTGTGACCGAAGGGCATACAGTGGCCACTCCTTCCCCCTCACATACAGTGGCCGTGATGGCGGAGTCACAGGGGGGAGACAATTGAATGGCGTACAGTGGCCGCTCCTTCCCCGGCACGTACAGTGGCCGTACCGCGGTGTTGCTTGGGACTGACTCTGGATCAGTCCCACCCCGAACCTGGTGAAGGCTACCCCGCTCGCAGGGTCGTTGCCTCGTCCTGCTTACCTGGTGTTGGGCCAGTTGCGGGGAAGAGAGACTCAGGACAGGGGTGCCTCGGTGACCCTCTTGTTCTGGGTCAATAGCCCCACCGTGGTGTCCTCCTGGGGTGGTGGTGTGGTAGTGGCTTGGTGGTGGGGTGCGGGGTGGCTGTGTGGGTGGTCCGGTGGCGCCGGGTATGTTAATATAAATATCATATTAACAAAAAAAGAATAGCAGTTATTCGGTTTCTGCGGTCGCTCGGCGCCTCTCTTCAAGAGATATATGCTGTCTTGATAGACGATGGCGTTTCAGAGAAGATATCTCTGCACTAAGCTGTTTGTGACACACTTGACAGTATGCCTTTGTAGGTGTATCGGGCACTCTCGCCAGCCAAGATTTAAAGAGCTTATCAGAAAGCCATTTCTCTTGAAATGATTGTCGAGGAGCCATGACACATACCTAAAATAACCATAAGTAATCAGAAATTTACTCGGCTCTGCTTGCGCATGACGGCTGTCATTTTCATCCTTCTTACAAGTAAACAAAATCGGTAAAGATCCTACAGAGTACTAGTACGTATTTAATGCTTTTAATGTATACATGTATAGGAAGACCAGTTTTCCATAGTCAGTCATGTGAGCAAGAACGTTTTCTGTATACAAAAAAAAAAAAAATATAGAGAACAAACATGTTCTTTTGCGGGCTGACTGGTGCAATGTTATTTAACATAAAAACCATTACGTTTCTGGGATACTCACGTACTAATATGGTACCACATATGGATAAACAGCCGCTAGAGAACCTCAAGGATGATTTCCGACCCCACTTACCCTGTGTTAAGTCTACAGGCTGGCGACAGACTAACCACTCCCTGGATTTCCGTATGGATAGCAGGAATGCAAGTCACCTATTTATGCTTCAAAATTTTTCATTAACGATTAACACTACTGCATTTATTATGAAAATTATATATACATATATATATATATATATATATATATATATATATTGAAATGCGTGGCTTTAACAGACGCATTTACAGTACTCCCGAAGGAACTCCCGGAGAATACCGTAGTATCCCCGACGACAGGGCGAACCAGGAACAACAGAGTTCGCCCACAAGAATGCCGACACTCCCACTCGGACCCCACGGGGTAGCCGCCACCAGCCACCACCACTCCGGGCAACAACGACGCATGTCAGCCCAGGCCGTGCGCCCCTGTGACATTCAGCCACCACGCCGCCGCCACCGTAGGCGAAAGATACCACCTTCGCGTGGCGGAATCACTGAGTTAGCTAGGGGTGGAGTCAGAAACAGTACTCCAGACAGCGCCCCTCTGGTAGAGACGACCTATGGTCGCTCCCACAGTGTTTCGGTAGAGACGATCAATGGTCGCTCCCGTAGTGTTCAGGTTGAGACGATCAATGGTCGCTCCCTTAGTGTTCCGGTTGAGACAATCAATGGTCGCTCCCTTAGTGTTCCGATTGAGACGATCAATGGTCGCTCCCGCAGTGTCCAGGTCGAGACGATCAATGGTCGCTCCCTTAGTGTTCCGGTCGAGACGATCAATGGTTGCTCCCAGTGTCCAGGTAGAGACGATCAATGGTCGCTCCCTTAGTGTTCCGGTCGAGACGATCAATGGTCGCTCCCACAGTGTCCAGGTAGAGACGATCAATGGTCGCTCCCTTAGTGTTCCGGTCGAGACGATCAATGGTCGCTCCCACAGTGTCCAGGTAGAGACAATCAATGGTCGCTCCCTTAGTGTTCCGGTTGAGACGATCAATGGTAGCTCCCACAGTGTCCAGGTAGAGACGATCAATGGTCGCTCCCTTAGTGCTCCGGTCGAGACGATCAATGGTCGCTCCCACAGTGTCCAGGTAGAGACGATCAATGGTCGCTCCCTTAGTGCTCCGGTCGAGACGATCAATGGTTGCTCCCACAGTGTCCAGGGAGAGACGATCAATGGTCGCTCCCTTAGTGTTCCGGTCGAGACGATCAATGGTCGCTCCCACAGTGTTCGGGTAGAGACGATCAATGGTCGCTCCCCCAGTGTCCAGGTAGAGATGATCTATGGTCGCTCCCAGGGCGTAGCTAGGAGAGGGACGTCTCCACAACCGGAGACTGAACTCCAGGTGTCCTGTTCCAGAACATCCCGGACAGACCTCCCTGCCTCCCCCGGTCTCTGTTCTTTACGCCTGGCCCTAGAGCAGACACACCTGTTGGGTCCCAGTGACAGTCGCTGCCGCAGTCCTCCCCTGACGGCGCCTCTGGACGTGGGAGACCGCAGCCTGTCGCCTCTCTCGGCCCCCCCCTAGGACACCCGGGCGAGACCTCACCACGCCCCCCACGACGCCGGGACCTGACCCAGAGGTTCCAGGACCTATTCAGCCCCAGTCCTACGGGCCTTACGCCGGAGCCCAGTCCGGAAGCCACCGGGAAACCTGGACGCGAGAGGACGCCCTTGCGAGCCGCCCCGTGCCCTCTCGGCTCGCCCCATCTTGACGGTGCCCCCAGTCCGGCCGGATCACCGATGTCATGCCCCTGTTTTCTTCCATGAGAAAATACGGGTGATAATGTAACGATAGTGAATTAGGTTAAGTGTGACTCCCTCTCTCCTAGAATAAGTATTGTGCAGTGAATTTATGTAATGTAAATCGGGGTAAATCAGATCACAATGAGAGGTTAGAGGTCGAGAATGTGGACTAAGATCTGAGCGAAAATACGTGCGAGTGTCGCCCCGGATATTCATAAAGACATATCCCCATTGTTGGAAGAAAGACTGTGAGGAAGAAATATCATTAGTGTTCTATTGGCTAGCCGCGAAGTAACATTGTGAAGTAGTATTACGAGTATTCCGACCTTGTTACGCGTTGTGAAGCGAGATTCTATATACCATACCTGGAAGACCTCTCTGACAGATGTGTAATTAATAAGCCTGTGCCTAAAGAGACATGTTCCCACTCTAAAGAGGAAATATCAAGAAAGGAAGTATTAATGATATTCCCTCCCTCTGCACGCTACCCCTAAAAACCCTCTCCATTACTCGCTCACGCTCTTAACGCCAAATCAAGAATCAGAGTTATTTGCCAAAGTACCTTCGCTAACAGAAACCATATAAACTCCCCTGCTAATATCGGGCATCTTCCAATATTACCATAACTTTCGCCTCGCCGTTTTAAGTCACTCTCCGCGCCTCCCCTATCTCCTCCTAGTGAATCACAAACCCCCCCCTTCTCCTCCCCCCCCTCCGCGCTCTGCGCGCACCTGTATTTACTGCATTCCTAATACACTAGGATTTGTTGTGTTGTCATTAGTATCTAGAAAGCAAGTATCCTGCGAGATACACATATCTTAGATAAGGTTTTATATTGCTCAATATTGTGTTGCAATATCTGCTGAAATGTCCTGTGTCTGACTGTGGTAATATATGTGTATGGTGTTGCCGAAAGTTTTTATGTCCTGCCTCTCTTTATTGCACTAGCTCCGGTCTCGAAAGAGGACCCCGCTCCACGTTGGGTGAAATAGGTACGAGAAGTCGAGCCTAATTCTACCCAGCATTACACTGGTGGCCAGCGGTGGTTCTAGATCCGAGCGTAGAAGAGAGGTAAGCAGGAAATATTTGGAAAAAATGGCAACTAAACCGCACGTTCAGTTACCCAAGTTTGACCCTGACCAGTATGACATACACACATATCTTGCAATAATTAAACCCTTACTAGATATTGGCTTTGAAAATGACCAACAAAAAATTGCAGTCACACTACCACTACTGGGTAAAGCCGCAGCAAATATTGCGCCGAAAATCGTCCCAGAACTCACCTGGCAGAACTTTACCAAGTTCGCTGTCCAAGCCATCACCCCATCATTAGGGAAAGTGGTGGCTCTATCCAAATTGGATAGTTTTGCATATGACGGGGATTTAGATAATACCCTGTTACAGGCAAGACGCCTGGTTACTGCTGCCTACCCGGAGGCAGATGAAGAAACCCGGGATCAGCATACATTTAATACTCTGCTCAGAGTACTCCCAAGTGTTGTAAGACAACACTTCACTATCCATGATCCAACAGGAGACATGGATAGAGATATCAGTTTAATGAGGCGCCTTTTAGCCGTCCATGCCACCCCTCAACGCATCGGCGAAATAAATCAATTCCACTGCAGCCAAATGACACGAGGGCGCTTACAAACCTTCCCACCATACGCAAATTCCCCTAGGCCCCAGGGGAAGAAAAAACAAAAAAGGAAAAACAAAAAGCGCCCCCCTGCCCCCGCATCCCACCGTAATGGCGGGGGCCACCTCACCTCTCCCCCAGTCTACGACAGGGGAGAACGTTATCTTTCCTTTTCCCCCCCTCTCACTATCTCTTCTGTTCTACCTTCCCCTAGTTCTAACCTTCCCACCCCACACACCACTATACTCCCGCAACACAAAACCAGCCTCCCTCTTCACAGGCCTCCTAGGACCCTCTCCACATCTTCCCCTAACCTACTTCCTAAAACCACCTCCCCCCGTCTACTGCCTTCCACCTCCCACCCCGCGCCACCCACCGCCATCACTTCACCACCGTTCGCTTTCCCCACCCACAAGGTTAACTCATTCACCTTCCCTATCACACCCTCCTCCTCATCCCCGAGCATTCAAACAACCCCGCGAGACCGCATCTCCCCACCACCACCGTCTCTCTCTCCCCCTACACTTCATCCCACCTTTCCTCGGCTCCGACGGTACACCCCACCTGCCACATCCCACTCCACAGCCCCTGCCAGGCCACCACGGGTTCAGCACCGCACACCGTCCGCCATCGCCCCCACACCCGCACCATCCCCTAGCTTCGTACCCACCGCCCACCCCACACCACTAGCACAGAGCCCTGCTACCGCCAAGACCCATCCACCACCAAACACCGGGATGGCACCACAAGATCGCACTCCCTCCTCGCCACCTACCCTCCAAGCCAACTCTCCTGCCACCTCACCACCACTACCGACCTCACAACCCCAACCCCCCCCTGCTCCTGCACCGCCTGACACTTCCACATACGAGTGCGATGGTTCCTTCTCGCCATCCCCCTCCACCTCCCCTACCACCTCAGCCTCCACCGCCTCCACCCCCTGCACCACACCTGACATCTCACCCACCACGCCTCGCTCACCCTCACCCCTTCCCTCCGCCGCCTCACCTTTTCCACCCAAGCCCACGTGCCCCGCCCACCCCGCCACCCCCGCAGGACAACCCACTACCACCGCCCTCTCCCCTCCACACCTACGCACGCCCACTCCGACGTTCTCACCTTCTTCCGCGTCCCCAACGCGCGCGACGGCCAGCGCTAACCGACCCCGCCCACCCCGCACGCCTGCTTCCCCACCCACACCCACCCTCAGAACCACCACCACCACCCCCTCCGGCCGACTCTTATGCCCACCCACCCGATACACACACACCGTCAAGCTACATCAGGCCCAAATCCCCTCTACCTGTACTCCCCAGAGACTCAATGCCGCATTACCACGACACAAAACCAGGCCTTCACCCACACTGTCCAGCATTCAGCCTCCAACCACACTGACAGCCATACCAAGCAACATGAGGATCAAGCGAGCCATATGGGCCCCTACCCTAAACAGGAACCACCGACTCCGCGGACCACACCACCTGTTAAACATCCTCCAGTCGACCACCGCCCCCTCCGCCCTCTTCCTCACCTATGACCAAGCACAGGAGGAAAATTCCTACACTGTCGCCTGGCAGAACACACTCCGACACCTCCAGCCCGTTTACACCACCCCCAACACTCCAGCGTTCCACCTCCAGCCACAGGGACGTGGCTTTTTACAAGAACAGGGTGGTGAAATGCGTGGCTTTAACAGACGCATTTACAGTACTCCCGAAGGAACTCCCGGAGAATACCGTAGTATCCCCGACAACAGGGCGAACCAGGAACAACAGAGTTCACCCACAAGAATGCTGACACTCCCACTCGGACCCCATGGGGTAGCCGCCACCAGCCACCACCACTCCGGGCAACAACGACGCATGTCAGCCTGGGCCGTGCACCCCTGTGACATTCAGCCACCACGCCGCCGCCACCATAGGCGAGACACTACCTTCGCGTGGCGGAATCACTGAGTTAGCTAGAGGTGGAGTCAGAAACAGTACTCCAGACAGCGCCCCTCTGGTAGAGACGATCTATGGTCGCTCCCACAGTGTTTCAGTAGAGACGATCAATGGTCGCTCCCGTAGTGTTCAGGCTGAGACGATCAATGGTCGATCCCTTAGTGTTCCGGTCGAGACGATCAATGGTCGCTCCCACAGTGTCCAGGTAGAGACGATCAATGGTCGCTCCCTTAGTGTTCCGATCGAGACAATCAATGGTTGCTCCCACAGTGTCCAGGTAGAGACGATCAATGGTCGCTCCCTTAGTGTTCCGGTCGAGACGATCAATGGTCGCTCCCACAGTGTCCAGGTAGAGACGATCAATGGTCGCTCCCATAGTGTTCCGGTCGAGACGATCAATGGTCGCTCCCACAGTGTCCAGGTAGAGACGATCAATGGTCGCTCCCCTAGTGTTCCGGTTGAGACGATCAGTGGTCGCTCCCACAGTGTCCAGGTAGAGACGATCAATGGTCGCTCCCTTAGTGCTCTGGTCGAGACGATCAATGGTCGCTCCCACAGTGTCCAGGTAGAGACGATCAATGGTCGCTCCCTTAGTGCTCCGGTCGAGACGATCAATGGTCGCTCCCACAGTGTCCAGGTAGAGACGATCAATGGTCGCTCCCTTAGTGTTCCGGTCGAGACGATCAATGGTCGCTCCCACAGTGTTCGGGTAGAGACGATCAATGGTCGCTCCCCCAGTGTCCAGGTAGAGACGATCTATGTTCGCTCCCAGGGCGTAGCTAGGAGAGGGACGTCTCCACAACCGGAGACTGAACTCCAGGTGTCCTGTTCCAAAACATCCCGGACAGACCTCCCTGCCTCCCCCGGTCTCTGTTCCTTACGCCTGGCCCTAGAGCAGACACACCTGTCGGGCCCCAGTGACAGTCGCTGCCGCAGTCCTCCCCTGACGGCGCCTCTGGACGTGGGAGACCGCAGCCTGTCGCCTCTCTCGGCCCCCCCCCTAGGACACCCGGGCGAGACCTCGCCACGCCCCCCACGACGCCGGGACCTGACCCAGAGGTTCCGGGACCTATTCGGCCCCAGTCCTACGGGCCTTACGCCGGAGCCCAGTCCGGAAGCCACCGGGAGACCCGGACGCGAGAGGACGCCCTTGCGAGCCGCCCCGTGCCCTCTCGGCTCGCCCCGTCTTGACGGTGCCCCCAGTCCGGCCGGATCACCGATGTCATGCCCCTGTTTTCTTCCATGAGAAAATACGGGTGATAATGTAACGATAGTGAATTAGGTTAAGTGTGACTCCCTCTCTCCTAGAATAAGTATTGTGCAGTGAATTTATGTAATGTATATCGGGGTAAATCAGATCACAATGAGAGGTTAGAGGTCGAGAATGTGGACTAAGATCTGAGCGAAAATACGTGCGAGTGTCGTCCCGGATATTCATAAAGACATATCCCCATTGTTGGAAGAAAGACTGTGAGGAAGAAATATCAATAGTGTTCTATTGGCTAGCCGCGAATATTGTGAAGTAGTATTACGAGTATTCCGACCTTGTTACGCGTTGTGAAGCGAGATTCTATATACCATACCTGGAAGACCTCTCTGACAGATGTGTAATTAATAAGCCTGTGCCTAAAGACTAAGAGACATGTTCCCACTCTAAAGAGGAAATATCAAGAAAGGAAGTATTAATGATATTCCCTCCCTCTGCACGCTACCCCTAATAACCCTCTCCATTACTCGCTCACGCTCTTAACGCCAAATCAAGAATCAGAGTTATTTGCCAAAGTACCTTCGCTAACAGCAACCATATAAACTCCCCTGCTAATATCGGGCATCTTCCAATATTACCATAACTTTCGCCTCGCCGTTTTAAGTCACTCTCCGCGCCTCCCCTATGTCCTCCTAGTGAATCACAACCCCCCCCCTTCTCCTTTCCCTCCTCCGCGCTCTGCGCGCACCTGTATTTACTGCACTCCTAATACACTAGGATTTGTTGTGTTGTCATTAGTATCTAGAAAGCAAGTATCCTGCGAGATACACATTTCTTAGATAAGGTTTTATATTGCTCAATATTGTGTTGCAATATCTGCTGAAATGTCCTGTGTCTGACTGTGGTAATATATGTGTATGGTGTTGCCGAAAATTTTTATGTCCTGCCTCTCTTTATTGCACTAGCTCCGGTCTCGAAAGAGGACCCCGCTCCACGTTGGGTGAAATAGGTACGAGAAGTCGAGCTTAATTCTACCCAGCATTATATATATATATATATATATATATATATATATATATATATATATATATATATATATATATATATATATATATATATATATATATATATATATATATATATATATTTGTATTATTTATGTATGTCTGTGCTTGTTCCACGCACATAAAATTAAATACGGAAAAAATTTCCGTCAGTGACATGACATCCGTAGGATGACGTCTGTATCCGTTTAGCCGACGAATTTCCGTTACTACACACCCCTGACCTCCAGGATAATAAAGTCCCTGGGAGGAAATGTGCCAAGACATCCCACCTCAGAGACCAACAAAAATAACCCGAAAGACAGCACTACATCAATTGCCGTAGTAACTTAACCCACACCATACCCATCTTCCTGCACACTCCGGGCTTTTTTCAAAGTTTTATGCAATGGAGGAATTATTTTGGGACGCATGGATGGTATTCTGTGAATTCTTATTTCCTAATTTATGATAGTTTTAGTATTTTTTCTTTTATTTCAGATTCAGGTTTCTTTGTATGAATGAGATGTTTATGCAATGTTGGTGTTACTTGACATGATACACACATAAATTTATATATTCGCGTCCTTGTGCTTTTTCTTTGTTCAGGGCCAAAAATATAACTACTGCATTATGTTTATATCAATTTTCTTCTTAACAGAAGATAAACAGAGAAAGGAAAAATAAAATACAATAATAATAATATTTCCTTACCAGGATAAAGTATGTATACGGGATGGGATACTCACACATATCCACGATCGATTCCCCGTAGTAATTTGATGTTTTAACAGGAAGAACTAGACAAGGGAAGATTTTGCACTGCTTTCCCTGATTATCCTTCTGAAAACAATTATCCTGGTGTAATTTTCGTCCCATAGCTGAGATTTATTTATGAAACCGAAAAAGAAGACAAAGGAGGAGCTGACAGCCCACTTGTCCTCCCTACAAATCAAAACCAGAGTTACGGAATGGAATTGATCATACTGCGTTTGTATGTCCCGATGTAGGTTACTTGCGATCTCAAGTGTCTTCAGCTGTCAACATTTTGGCTGCTGATGGATGGTTACTATAGACTTAAGCAAGTAAAATGCTACAGTTAGATCAAAACGTGTGTTATGCTGGATGATTTTAGACCGACTCCTCGTTCTAAAGACACCAGCGACTGAGCAGGGTCCTCTTTCTTGACCGGAAATAGAACACTTACAATGGAACACGGCATAAAAACTCGGCAGTATACCTTAACACATCTATTGTCTCAGTTCAATTCTCTTTCAATATGCATATAAAGATACACTGAATATGGATGGGGTAAAGTAACAAGTTAATTAATGCTAGCATAATATATCACATAGGCACGGTTTTTACGTGAGTTAATACACTGGAGAATATCACATAGCCGTGGAGTAACTGTTCATACACTCGGTCTCGTTTCAGATTAATTCCCTTTCAATATATACATACAAGATACACCGAATGAGAATGGGGTAAAGTGACAGGTTACTTAGTACTAGCATAACATATCAAATGGGCATGGTGTTTACGTCTGAGTTAATACACGGGAGAATATCACACAGCCGTGGTGTTACTGTTCATACACTCGGTCTCCTTGGACTATACGTGGCAGGTTGGTCTCTTTGCCACACTCTAAGATATTACTCCGGTTCTGGGATGTTAAAAGAGAATGTAGGATTCTGAGATCAGAAGGAGACAGGCCATAGAGACGGAAGGAGTAGGCAGAAGGAGGTTAGCCATAGAACCGACAGGGAATGGAGAGAGTGAATAAGAAGAGGAGTCCAACTAGATTTACTTACTGTATTAAGTCTCTGTAATACATACGCTGCTCAACTTAGACTTTCTCTGAAGATAATAAATCAAGATCAACTCCCTGTATTCATCTTTAACTACTCCTGCTCTTCAATTAACTCGACTCACCTATTACAAGAATTAGGAGTTACATATATAAAAATGTTGGCTACAAAGTAAATACCCGCCGCCGCCGGACCACCCACCCCGCCACCCCCCATCCCACCACCAAGCCACTACCACACCACCACCCCAGGAGGACACCACGGCGGGGCTATTGACCCAGAACAAGAGGGTCTCCGGGGCACCCCTGTCCTGAGACCCTCTTCCCCGCAACTGGCCCAACACCAGGTAAGCAGGAAGAGGCAACGACCCTGTGAGCGGGTCAGCCATCACCAGGTTCGGGGTGGGACTCATCCAGAGTCAGACCCAAGCAACACACAGGTACGGCCACTGTACGTGCCGGGGAAGGAGCGGCCACTGTACGCCCTTCAGTTGTCTCCCCCCTGTGACTTCGCCATCACGGCCACTGTACGTGACGGGGAAGGAGTGGCCACTGTATGCCCCTCGGTCACAGCCACCTCTGAGGATGATCTCGGAGAATTAGTTACTGAACGCGCTCCGACTGGCAAAGGCAGGAGTATTGAGCCGCGATCACGGCCACTGTGCGTGACGGGGAGGGAGCGGCCACTGTACGCCCTTCAGTTACTTCCTGAAGGGCAGGCAGGCCCACAGCTTCAGCCACTGTACGTGCCAGGGAGGGCGTGGCCACTGTGCACCCCTCACCTGCCTCTTCCTCCTTCAGGAGCAGCACCGCCAGCACGGCCACTGTACATGCAGAGGAAGGAGCTGCCACTGTACGCCATTCAGCTGTGGGCCTTACGAGTCACGGAACCGCCAACACGGCCACTGTACGTGTAGGGGAAGGAGCAGCCACTGTACACCCTTCATTCGTGACTTCGACGGTCCTCCCAAAGCAGGAGGTCCCTTGCGCGGCCGACCCTTTACCTCTCAGCTGCGTGGGACGCCCTTTGTTGTCTTCTTCCAGGAGTGGTTCCCCAGAGGTGCTGCAGGAGTGGTGGCTTGGCCCAATCCTGGTCCTACCACCTACCCCTGGGAGGTCCATGCCCCTGACAGACGTCTGACGGAGAAGGCACTGCAGTTCACCCCTGACGGCGCCCCACCCTGCAGGGGGCAGCAGCCCCTGGACCCCCAGCCCTGACCAGCAGGCTCCAGACCCGGGCAACTCGGGCTCCCCCTCTCCCCAGAGTCAGAGGCGACAGGCCCGCCTCCTGCAGCTGTTCGGCTCTAGTCCCAAGGGCCACCTCCCAGGTCGAGGCCCCCAGACCAGAGGGCCTCCCTGCACGCCACCGACGAGGCTTCAGTATGAGGGCCTCCTCCCAGGTCAAGGCCCCCAGACGGGAGGGCCTCCCTGTACACCCCCGACGATGAAGGCCCGGGTGGTGACGCCTCTATGGGCAGTGCATTGCCCCCTACAGGGAGGCTCCCCAGTAAGGCCTCCTCTCACACCCGGGCGCCTTATCAGTTAAACCCAGGAAACAAGGGTATGTAGTGATCTTGACGCCTCTTGTGCCGCGAACTGGGAGTGTGTAGTGACAGTAACAAAGTGAGGACCAGAACAATATAGGTGACTAAGTTATAAGTGACACACTGAGAAACGATACCCTGGCAGAATGGAAAATACTCATAAATACAGAAAGAGTAATATATAGAAATACTGGGTCAAGACCAGTGGTGCGCAGGAAAACCAAAGACTTGTGAACAAGTGTTACCGCAACTAAGTGACTTTCGTGAGTGTCACAGCTCGCACCCTGAACACTTATAGTAATATTCACTCCCCTGACCCTTGGCCCTTTCCACCCCTAGTGCATCAGGCTTAATATATAAAATATCAATTCTGCCTATAAACAGAATACGGGTATCGTGTATTTATTGTTTATTATTCATGTGTAAGTGAAGAATACTACATCCTGAGTGTAACCATGTACATTTATATTGAAGGCTAACTCTGTGTCCCTGTCCAAAACATATCCAGTGTTTCTCTGTTCTATATTGTAACGGTGTATGAATTAAGACAATAGATGTGTTAAGGTGTACTGCTTGGTTTTTATGTCCTGTTCCTTTGTGGGTGCTTTACTTCCGGTCCGGAAAGAGGACCCCGCTCAGTCACGGGCGTTTTTAGGACGAGAGGTCAGACTGAAATCACCCAGAATAACACTGGTGGCCAGTGGTGGTTTTGGATCCAATTAAAGCACGGAGAAACAATAAGGGAAACTTGCACAATGGCAGCCAAACCCCACATCCAATTGCCAAGGTTCAACCAGGAGCAATATGACTTTGACGTATACTTGGATATGGTCAAACCTCTCCTAGGCATCAGGTTCGACACTGACAGAGAAAAAATAGCTGTCACACTACCCAACCTGGGCAAAATAATCGCCACTGTCGCAACAAAAATTGTCCCAGAATTAACATGGGACCAATTTTCACACATCGTGAAACAGGCTGTCATGCCTTCTCTGAGCAGAGTTGTCGCCCTCTCACAACTTGATGCCCTCACTTACGACGGTAACCTAGATGACACTTTTGTCCAGGCACAGTGCCTCATCAGCGCCGCTTATCCCGAGGCAACCACAAACACTCGGGATCAACACACTTTTAATGCCCTGCTGAGAGTTCTCCAAAGCACAGTCAAGGAGCACTTCACTATCTATGACCCCTCTGGGAACAAGGATCGTGACCTACAACTTGTCTGACGCCTCCTCGCCGCCTGTCCCATGCCACAACCTATCCATGCGGTGAGCAAATTTCATACCACCAAGACCCCACCACCAAAAACAAAGTCGCCGCCCCACCAGCCCACCACAGAACCATGAACTACCATTCCCACGGCCCACCCACAGATAAAATGCCCCAACCCCAGGGACCAGGGCAACATCTCCTCAATTAACCCATGGGAATTTACGGTCTGTAGTCGCACCTGAGTAGACTGAGGAGTAGACTGTAGCACCAATCGAGCAGGGCAGTACTCCCGAGGTGGATGGAAAGCTAATGTCAGGGAGTGCTGGAGCTCCCGTTTCATCAGCCCTCAGGACCAGTTCCTGACCATCCCCTTTTGCTGAACTTTTTCAGTGTCTCAGTTACACAGAGAGTAGGCCAGCATGCTCTCCAGTACAAATTTCTCTAACTATCTACACCAAACTACATGCACAGTACACACTACACTTCATTTTCCAAAATGTAATTATGGTGTCTCATCACCAAGCCTCGGAGTCCCCAGGGGGTGGACCATAAATGCCCCCACCATCTGCCCCTCTCCTGGTGATGACTCGAGGTGCCTGGAATCACTGTCTGACTCACTACTTCTTCATTTCTGCAACTTTTGCGGCCTTTCCTCTAACTTTCGCTCTGTTGAGCACCACCTCTCCTCCTCTAAACCTCACCTTCTTTTTCTAACTGAGACTCAGCTGTCTGAGGCAACTGACAGCAAACCCTTTTCTGTATCCTCCTACTTTCTCTATACTCATTTCAAAGCCAAAGGTGGCTGTTGTGTATATATACACAATGACTTATCTTGCTCTCGTGTTCCTGAACTCGATTCTTCTGAATTCTGTACACTCTGGCTTCGGCTTTCCTGTCATTCTCTGACTAAATATATCTGTGCTGTTTACTTATCCCCTAATTCTACTGACTATCAAAAATTCTTCGACTATATTACTTCTACGATGGAACACATTCTATCCATTTCTCCTATCTCAGAAATCTCCATTCTAGGAGATTTCAATGTTCACCACCACCTTTGGCTCTCCTCTCCTTTCACTGATCCACCTGGTGAACAAGCCTACATCTTTTCTATCCTTAATGACCTAGAGCAGCTTGTACAGCACCCTACCCGTATCCCTGACCGCCTTGGAGAGAGCTCCAACATACTTGACCT
This sequence comes from Coenobita brevimanus, assembly GCF_032717465.1. Classification (NCBI taxonomy): domain Eukaryota; kingdom Metazoa; phylum Arthropoda; class Malacostraca; order Decapoda; family Coenobitidae; genus Coenobita; species Coenobita brevimanus. The sequence goes on along the minus strand of NC_137060.1, from coordinate 14,831,436 downwards.
TTTCCTCACAACTAATCCTTCTGCTTACTCTGTTAATCTTTTCTCTCCATTGGGCTCCTCCGATCACAGCCTTATCACCTTAACCTGTCCTATCACTCCAGTACGGCCTGTGGACCCTCCAGGGAAACGTCATCTGTGGCATTTTGGAGCCGCGGACTGGGAGGCCCTCAGGCAGTACTTCTTTGATTTTTCCTGGAATGATTATTGCTTCCATAGCTGTGAGCCATCTGAGTGTGCCTTGCGCATTACGGAGGTTATTCTCTCGGGCATGGAAGCATACATTCCTTTCTCATATCATTTGACTAACACAAGAAAGCCTTGGTTTAATCACGCTTGTTCTAATGCTGTCCGCAACAAGGAGAGGGCCTACAAAAGGTACCGGAGCCAACCCACCCCTGAATCACATCATCTTTACGTTTCTGCCCGGAATCGTGCTAAGTCTGTTCTTTACTCTGCTAAAAATAATTTCATCCGTACTAAATGCTCTCAGCTCTCTGACTCGAATTCTTCCCGCTCCTTCTGACACCTTGCCAAAAACCTTTCTAACAACTTTACCTCATCATCCTTCCCTCCTCTTTTCTACTCTGATGGTTCTGTACCTATTTCTTCTACTGATAAAGCAGATCTCTTCGCACAGACTTTCTCCTCCAATTCCACCTTAGACGATTCCGGTGCTGTTCCTCCATCACTTCCCCCCTCTGACTTCCTCATGGCTGACATTAAAATTTCTTCAGCTGATGTATTTTCTGCCATCACTGGCCTCAGTACTAACAAGGCATATGGGCCTGATGGGGTCCCTCCTGTTGTTCTCAAGAACTGTGCTTCTGTGCTTACACCCTGCCTAGGCAAACTCGCCTTTGTCTGTCAACTTGTACCTTTCCTTCTTGCTGGAAGTTTGCTCTCATTCAGCCAGTCCCAAAGAAGGGTGACCACTCCCAACCCTCCAACTATCGTCCAATTGCTTTAACGTCCTGTACTTCAAAAGTTTTTGAGTCAATTCTCAATAGAAAAATTTTAAGGCATCTTTCCTATCACAACCTTCTTTCTGATAGTCAGTACGGGTTCCGTCAGGGACGCTCCACTGGCGATCTTCTCACCTACCTTTCAGACTCCCGGTCATCCTCCTTTCAGGACTTTGGCGAAAGCTTTGCCATTGCACTTGACATCTCAAAGGCTTTCGATCGAGTCTGGCATAAATCTTTAATTTCCAAACTGCCCTCCTACGGTTTCAATCCTTCTATCTGTGCCTTCATTGCTAGCTTCCTTTCTGGTCGTTCTATAGCCGCTGTTGTAGACGGCCATCGTTCTTCTCCTAGATCTATCAACAGTGGTGTTCCACAGGGCTCTGTCCTATCACCAACTCTCTTCCTTTTATTCATTAATGATCTTCTAAGCTGTACATCTAACCCTATCCACTCATATGCTGATGACTCCACCCTTCACCTTTCCATTCGGTTCCCGCAACGCCCATCTCAACAGTTACTTCAACAAACAAGGGATGAGGCTATGGCACACCTAATGTCTGACTTGGCTCGTATCTCTGATTGGGTTAAAATTATATGGTTGTTTTTAGTGCATCTAAGACTCAGTTCTTACACCTATCAACCCGACAAAATCTTCCACAGGTATACCCACTAATGTTTAATAATATTCAGCTTAATCCTGCATCATCCTTGAACATGCTTGGGGTTTCATTTACTCGGGACTTATCTTGGAAAGATCATATTACATCTCTTGTAAAATCTGCTTCCAAGAGATTGGGTGTGCTAAGCCAACTGCGTTCCTTCTTTACCCCTGCACAATTGTTGACCCTATACAGGGGTTTTATCCGCCCCTGTGTGGAGTACAACTCTCATGTGTGGGGAGGCTCCCCACATACAGCTCTTCTCAATAGCGTGGAGTCAAAGGCTTTTTGTCTCATTAACTCTCCTTCTCTTACTGACTCCCTTCAACCTCTGTCTCTTCGCCGCACTGTTGTATCTTTATCTCTTTTCTATCGCTACTTTAATGGTCACTGCTCCTCTGAACTGTCTGCTTGCATTCCTCCACCTCTACGACGGGCACGTAGCACCCGTCTGGCAGCAAACTCTCATCCCTTTTCTGTCCAACTCTCTAATGCAAGAGTTAACCGTTACTCCCAGTCTTTCATTTATGCAACAGGTCAACTCTGGAACTGTCTCCCTCTGTCTGTATTTCCTGCTGCCTATGATCTCCATTCTTTCAAACGCAGTGTGTCCAGGCATCTCGAAATGATCGGATCTTGAATTTGGCTCTCTGTTGTATTTTGTTTTTCTCTTGGAGGGAACTGTTACTGCGGGCACATGGCCTTTGGTTCCTTCTTCCTTACATAAAAAAAAAAAAACCTGCCCCCTGCATGACATCAGGGAGCAGCTCAAGGCAAGCAGACGCAGGACCCTCACACATGGGCGCAGAAAGGTATCCTCCCTGGAGGACGATGCTCCACAAGACAACGCTGCACCCCTAGTCTACCCAGGACCAGACGACAAGGAACATGACGAAGAAGACAACACTCAACAGATGGATTTTTAGGTCCGCCCCCGCACCTCCCCACGGTGGCGGGGGCCACTTCACATAAGTACAGACCCCCAGAATACGCCTGAATGGGGTCAAGGCTAGACTACTGGTGGATACGGGAGCTGCCAGGTCATGCCTGTACTCACACTATTATTCCCGGCACAGTTCCGCTTTTGGCCCCCTTCTCCCCACCTCAGCCAACCTCGAAGACGTCGGGGATGGCCCCCTGCCCATTCGAGGGGAAACCCAGGCCCTGCGGACCGACACTCACCAAAAAGCATCCACCATTCACCTCTTCATCATATTTGACTCCACTGGCCGTGAGTATGACGGATACCTAGGGTTGGACCTCTTACAAAAACTTCACATGACTATCGACTGTCACCAATGCTGCTTCCACTTCAGTCCAGCCCCCACCAACCATAAAAAAAAAAAAAAAAACTACTACCACCCATACACACCGCACCTTCCCCCGACAATCATCCTCCCCAACCCATCTGTACATCCATCTCCACTCCAACTTCACCCAACACCACACTTCCTCACTCTCCATCATCATATTCCTCCCCACCTATACCTGCCCCCTCTCCATCTTTCCCTGCCACTATCGCCTCCACCACTGTCACCATCCCACCCCACCACGAAGCTTGGATAGAACTAAACAGACCCTCTGGTACCTCCGTCCTCTTCTCCCCCTCCTTACCAGCTGGACCCCTCTCATCCTGTTTAGTATCCCCCACCTTCCTTCCCCCCCATGCCTGAGCAATCCATATCGCGAACCTCGCCACAACACAACTGTCCCTACCATGAGGACTTATCATAGGCAACACGGAAGAAGCCGAGCCATGTCAAGCACCACCCTCTAACCACCCCACTCTACCTATCCTACCTCCACACTTGTTCCCCTCCCAAACTAACAGCCTCTGACAATTACTCCTGGACTTTCAAGACCTTTTTTAATCTGGCCCAGCAGACCTTGGCCAGACCACCTATCTCAGCCACGAGATGCACACAGCTGGACCACCCATTCGCCAACCATCACGCCACAAAAACTCCTAAGCAACGTGTGGAAGAAGACCAACAGGTCCAGGACATGCTCGATGCCGGTGTCATTTCCAACTCCACCAGCCCGTGGTCCTCCCCCGTCGTGCTCGTGAGAAAAAAAGACAGAACCATGTGATTCTGTGTTGACTACCACAGAGTCAATGATGTCACCATCAAGGACGCCACATCCCTACCCAGAATCAACGACTCCCTTGACTCCCTACACGGCTCAACATGGTTCTCCACACTAGACCTGCAGTCACGATACTGACAGGTACCCGTTCACCCAGATGACAAAGAAAAGATGGCCTTCTCAACCTCAAACGGGAAACACTAAAAGTTTAACATCCTCCCCTTCAGACTCTGCAACGCCCCAGCTACATTCTCCCGCCTCATGGAATCCGTCCTGAGCGGTCTGACCTGGGAAATCTGCCTGGCCTATCTAGATGATGTCATAGTCTTCAGTCACACCTGGGCCGACCACCTCCACCGCCTCAAACAAGTGTTCCTAGGCATACACCAGGCTGGACTTAAATTCAAACCGTCGAAATGCGTCCTAGCCGAGCAATCCGTCTTCTTCCTAGGACACGTGATCGGAGCCGAGGGCATCTCACCTGACCCCGAAAAACTACGTGCGATAGCCGACATCCGTCTACCTAGAGACGTCCACGAAACCAAGGCCTTCCTAGGCCTAACTTCATATACTAGACATTTTGTTAAAGGTTTCACCAACATCGCCAAACCACTCCATGACCTCACAAAAAAGGGCAAACCATTCGTGTGGACAGAATCAAGGAAGGCCGCATTCAACAACCTCAGATCAAAGCTTATCTGAGCCCCCATTGTAGCTTTCCCAGACTACAACCTTCCATTTCGTCTGTACACCGACGTTTCCCTTATAGCCATAGGGGCTGTCCTCACTCAAGTACAACACGGCCACGAACACATCATCGCCTGTGCCAGCCACAACCTAAATCAAGCTGAACGGAATTACGTGGCCACCAAACGCAAGTGCCTCGGAATCATCTGGGCTCTAGAATACTTCCGTTCATATATCTCCGGCACCCACGTAGTCATCATCACGGACCATCAATCACTCCAATGGCTACGCCAGTCCAATACCAACAACGCCCAACTCATCCGATGGCGAGAAGCACTAGAAGAATTTGACTTTGAGATATCATACCGGCCAGGAAAGTTACACACCAAGCCGACGCCCTTTCCTGCCTACCCATCAACGCTATCTGCCCAAAACTAGACCTAATTCAAATGTGGAGAGATAAACAACGTCCTATCTGGATCCCGCCACGCACGTTCGCCAAACTTCACCAACACCGTGATCACCTGTTCAATTCAGATGGCCACATCATCCTTGACCCTACCACTGCACACGATGCCATGTTACACCTTCACGCCAACAACGGCATCCACCTCGGGACGAAGAAACTTTTACAAGTTTTCAACGACATGTGTTGGACAGCAAACCCATCCACCATTGCTAAAAACATTATCCAAGCATGCCGTGCCTGTGCCATAGGTAAAGACATCACTCGCACACCCAGCCCTTCAGAGAAACTAACTGCACAAAAACCTTGGCAGTTGCTCTCTCTCGACGTTGTCGGCCCCCTCACACATAAAGAAGGATAAAAATACATCATCACATTCGTGGATGTTTACTCAAAGTTCATCACTTGCCCCTCCAAAGACCAGAACGCCGTATCAGTCGCTGATGCCCTGACCCGCCATGCCTACCCCTATTTTGGACTTCCCCAAGCCCTACACTCAGATAATGCCCCGGAGTTTACTGGCAAAATACGGGAAGAACTCGCAAAAATATTAAGCTACCACATCTCCCACTCATCCCCATACTGGCCGCAAGGAAACAGCATATGCGAGAGAAGTCATCGGTCCCTCCTAAACCAAGTCAGAACTAGAATCATGGAAACGGGAAATGACAATTGGCCCGCCCATGTCAAAATTGTACAATGGGGCCTCAACACATGCCCCAGACACGAAGGTATAACCCCCCACGAGCGATTTTTCAGGGAAGCACCACTCCTCCTACCCCTCCGCCACCACCTCCACCCTCCCACCCTTCCTTCCGCCACCGACCCCCTTCACCACCTCAAATGGCGTCTCCACCAACTCCAAGCATAACAAGATCTAAAAGCAGACACTAACCCCTCCAACTCCTACAAACCAGGAGATTCTGTCGTCGTGGCGCATCTACCCACTCCCGTCAAGACCTCCCCCCTATTTGATGGTCCCTTCACAATCATCAAAGTCACTATCCCTTTGCAAGTCAGCATTGACCATCAGAGTCATATCGTAACTGACACGTGCACCCCTTCCACCCTCCAACAATGACCACACACACACCCGCGCACCCCGCACCTCCCTCCGGGCACCTGCTACCTTGGCGTCTTCCGAGAATTACCCCCCAGACTTCTACTCTCACTCCTTCTCACCTCCACCCTCCAACTCACCCACGAGCACGCCACCTCCCACCACACCGACCCCCAACACACCACCCCTTCTCTCCGACACCGACCCCCAACCCCCCACTCCTCCCCATAACAACCCTACCTCCGCACCACCATCTCCTCCACCATATCCTTCATCACCGCCCGCGCCGCCATCTACCCAGCCCCCAGCCCACCAACTAACCCACCCCCCACCCGACACCTCCACACCATCAGAACCCACCACTCACCCCCCTCACACCAGTCCATGCACCACCCCACCCACTACACCACTCTCCAGCCCGCAACGTGCAGCCACTCCAACACTCACACGTACCACCCATCCAACCCCTCCCCTTACCCCGTGACCATTCTCACTACACACGACGCACCACACCCCCACCCACAATCCCACCCAGCAACGACAACACTCCCTCACCACCATGTGCTTAACCACCCTCACCACCGATGCCCACCCTCACCACCACCACCACCAGGTCAGGATGCCTCTCACGCCCACCCTCTGCATACACCTCAACACCACTGCCCACCGCCCACACGACCCACCATTCACCACCACATACCACCCACACCCCAAACACCTCCCCCATCATCCTCCCTCTCCACCAGGTAAAATGGGATCTCCCCAAACCCCAATTCCCCAAAGAACAATGCTCCTTCCACCAACCCATCCCCCATAAAAGCCCCAAGCTCCCCTCACTCGTCAGCATCCAGCCCCTGCCTCCAGAGCAAGCACCACCACCCGAGATGAAGATCAAAAGAGTCCATTGGCAACCTCACAACCGCCCCAGTGTCAGGATCAGGGCAACACACCAGCTTCTCTGGCTACTACGCTGGACCAACCATCCACCCTCCCTACGGCTCACTCTCAACCATCACCAAGAGCCAAACCCCACCATCCTCCACTGGACCAACCTCCTACAACACCTCAGCCCGGCCCACCAGACATCCACCACCACAACATACCACCTCCAGTCACGGGGCCGTGACTTCTTGACCACGGGGGGTGGTAAAATACCCGCCACCGCCAGACCACCCACCCAGCCACCCCCCACCCCACCACGAAGCCACTACCACACCACCACCCCAGGAGGACACCACGGCGGGGCTATTCACCCGGAACAAGAGGGTCACCGGGGCACCCCTGTCCTGAGTCCCTCTTCCCCGCAACTGGCCCAACACCAGGTAAGCAGGAAGAGGCAATGACCCTGTGAGAGGGGCAGCCTTCACCAGGTTCGGGGTGGGACTGATCCAGAGTCAGTCCCAAGCAACACCGCGGTACGGCCACTTTATGTGCTGAAGAAGGAGTGGCCACTGTACTTTCTTCAGTTGTCTTCCCCCTGTGACTCCACCATCACGGCCACTGTACGTGAGGGGGAAGGAGCTGCCACTGTACGCCCTTCGGTCACAGCCACCTCTGGGGATGGCCTTGGAGCATTAGTTATTGAATGCGCTTCAACTGGCAAAGGCAGGAGTAGTGGAGCTGCGATCACAGCCACTGTACATGACAGGGAGGGAGCGGCCACTGTACGCCCCTCATCCACTACCTTCTCCTTCTATGGGAGTAACACCGCGCTCACGGCCACTGTACGTGACGGGGAAGGAGCGGCCACTGTACGCCCTTCAGTTACTTCCTGAAGGGCAGGAAGGCCCACGGCTATGGCCACTGTACGTGCCAGGGAGGGCGCAGCCACTGTGCACCCCTCACCTGCCTCTTCCTCCTTCGGGAGCAGCACCGCCAGCACAGCCACTGTACATGCGGGGGAAGGAGCGGCCACTGTACGCCCTTCAGCTGCAGGCCCTAGGAGTCACGGAACCGCCAACACGGCCACTGTACGTGTGGGGGAAGGAGCGGCCACTGTACACCCTTCCTTCGTGACTCCAACAGTCCTCCCGAAGCAGGAGGTCTCTTGAGCAGCCGACCCTTTACCTCTCGGCTGCGTGGGACGCCCTTTGTTGTCTCCTTCCAGGAGTGGTTCTCCGGAGGTGCTGCCGGAGTGGTGGCGTGACCTGATGCTGGTCCTACCACCTAGTCCTGGGAGGTCCCTGCCCCTGACGGACGTCCGATGGAGAAGGCGCCGCAGTTCACTCCTGACAGCGCCCCACCCTGCAGGCAGCTGCAGCCCCCGGACCCCCAGGCCTGACCAGCAGGCTCCAGACCCAGGCAACTCGGGCTCCCCCTCTCCCCGGAGTCAGAGGCGACAGGCCCGCCTCCTGCAGCTGTTCAGCCCTAGTCCCGAGGGCCACCTCCCAGGTTGAGGCCTCCAGACCGGAGGGCCTCCCTGCACCCCACCGACGAGGCTTCAGTATGAGAGCCTCCTCCCAGGTCAAGGCCCCCAGACAGGAGGGCCTCCCTGTACACCCCCGACGACTAAGGCCCGGGCGGTGACGCCCCTATGGGCAGTGCATTGCCCCCTACAGGGAGGCTCCCCAATGAGGCCTCCTCTCACGCCCGGACGCCTCATCAAGTCAAACCCAGGAAACATGGGTATGTAGTGATCTCTATGCCTCTTGTGCCATGAACCACCGAGACGGGAGTGTGTAGTGACAGTAACAAAGTGAGGGCCAGAACAATATAGGTGACTAAGTTAAGTGATACCCAGGCAGAGTGGAAAATTCTCATAAATACAGATAGAGTAACATATAGAAATAGTGGGTCAAGACCAATGGTGCGCTGGAAAACCAAAGACCTGTGAACACGTGTTACCGCGACTAAGTTCCTTTCGCGAGTGTCGTGGCTCGCACCCTGAACACTTATAGTAATATTCACTCCCCTGACCCTTGGCCCTTTCCACCCCTAGTGCATCAGGCTTAATATATAAAATATCAATTCTGCCTATAAACAGAATACGGGTATCGTGTATTCATTATTTATTATTCATGTGTAAATGAAGAATACTATATCCTGAGTGTAACCGTGTACATTTATATTGAAGGCTAACTCTGTGTCCCTGTCCAAGACAATAGATGTTTTATGGTGTACTGCCTGGTTTTTATGACCAGTTCCTTTTGTGGGTGCTTTAATAGACGAGTTGTCGATTCTGGGTAAACATGGCCAGTGCACTATGCCATGTACTTAAAAACTTACAGTATATGTATCTTTTAATTTAATTTATCATTTGCACTGAACAAGACGTGATAACTTTAATTCTTTGCGGCTGGAGGGAAGGAGCCGCCATGTTGGCGATGACGTCAGCATTCATACTGCAGATGACGCTCCAATCCATCACACAATACTTTATACCAGTAAAAGAGATGATAGTTGTACCTACATGGCCACCGTAGATCCAAACTACCCCCTTCAGGTACGTTGTGAAGGAATATTTTTCATGGTGTAAATGGGTGGTACCTGTTAGGTAAGTAATTTGTGGTGAAATCGACCAGAAGTAGCTTACAGCTACACCATTCCCGAGCGGTGCTCGTACCTCATGAGGTGGGAAGTATTAAATGTATGCCGTACAATATCAGTTGTATGAGTTTATGATGGTATTATGCTCATATTTAATATCTGACCTCTTCATTATTAGTTTTCTGAAGAAAAAAAAAAAGTTTCAGTGACTTAACTACAGTACTTCAGGGGTGTGTGACGAAATACCGAATCGGCGGTCATTTACCGAATCAACACCGAATTGACACTTTTTAATTGGTAAGTGTTATAGATTTTATCACCATAGAGGTTCATACTCATCTAATTATTCGAAATCTGGTCAAATTTTTGTATTTAATTTTACCTTTTAAAAAATCCAGATTCACAGCGAAAACTGGCTAAAATTAGCGTAAGTGTTTCTCCTTTAGCTGAACAGCTAGCCTTGGCAGACTTCTGCTTTGAATATATATTAATTTAACATACAAATGCATTCATTTGCACTTTAAATCAGTATCTGTTCAAAACAGAAGTCTGTCAAGGCATGTTGGCGATCTGAAGTAGAAATACCCGCTAACCTTAGCACGTTTTCGCCCTTACTCCTAATATTCTATTAATAATTAAAGCTTAGTTTTTTTTTTTACTGAATCTCAGATAATTAGGAGTGTATGAACCTATATGGAGAAGAATATAATATTTTCACGACAGTAAAGACTGCATTCCAGCACTGGGAACTTCCGACGAGCAGCCAGCCACCACTGCTTTCGTTTATTGTTATTGGCTGGTATACAAAGGAATAATTTCCCTATTGTGCTTTTGTCAGTGCACTTACACATTGGGACGAAACATTAGCAATTATTCCTCTTGTCACTGGACACTCTTAGAGGTCAGAAATAAGCACAGTGTATCTTGGCTAATCGTTAACAAAGCAGACTATGCTGCCTCAGTGTGAGTAGTGACGTCACGACCAATTGTGGGTGGGGGGGAAATTAGAAAAATTTAGAATATACCCCCGGTAGTGTCGTAAATATTTAACTGGCTAATCACTTGCACTAAACAAGACAAAAATAGGCCTACAACACTACATAATTTGTCCGGATATATATGTCTTACTCCCAGGACTCACCTGGATCGTAATGACGTGTAGGTTGTGTTCCCTACTAAGCAACTAAACGATCTATTTAAGGATCCTCAAATAAAAGCTGGAAACCCTGGTGAAATATTATTCACCCAGTCTTTCGCCACTAAGGGTTACTTACTTAAGAGTAGCAATGGAGAGGCTTGTAGGTTGTTGCCATATGTTCGGAGTTGTTGAAGATGTTGCTTGTTGCTTGTGCTTGGCGGATTACTGGAGGTTACGGCCTGGACCAAATACGTACTTTTTACGTAAGCATTACTATTTACACTATTTATAAATTAAAGTGAATTGATAATGTTCATTCCCATCTAGGAGGAAGCACTGTCGTAAATTAATTAATCAGTCCAGTCTGTCCCAACCGAATTCTCTCTCAATACCACGAGAGTGGTTAGACTGCTTCCAAGGGTGACTAAAGCATGACTGGGACTGCCCCTGACTCGACTCGAGATCATCTGAGATTAAGACTCAATGAATTAGGACTGAGAGCGTGGGCGAGAGCCCGAGCAACTGAGGTCTCGAGACTCGTAATTGACCGAGGCCTAGCCGAGACTAAAACTTAGACCTCTGGAGAGAAGAACAGAGGCGATCCACCAATCAAATAACTAAAAATGCACATGTGCACATTCCATCCATGGCTGGGAAAAAGACTAAATTATGAACCATAGTATAAATATACGTAATCCTATATACCCATCACCCTGGGTTACGTATAATACATTATACTTCCAAAATACGACTGCCCATCACCAACTAAAATAAAAAATGGGAGGAATTATTCCTAAATTTCCGACATCCTGGGGGCCAAGAAATCTAAACATCACTCCGTTTAATTAACTCCCCCAGGTGAGCTCGGAACCGTTGTGCGGCTCCCCGCTGTGGTCTATCTGAGCTTCCCGCATCTGTATCCCTACGGCCATGAGTAACGTCCCCGAGTGCTGTATTAAGCGCCTCCGGACGGGAACTCACGGCTGTTTCTAATGGATATAATTTATTGATAGTCCTGAGTACAAGGCCTTGGGCCGTCTTTAACTTCACTGTACGAACTATCCCTTGCTTATCCGGATGGCATTCAATAACTTTCCCTGGCCAACTATTCCTTGACTTATCAGTGTGAATTAACACTACATCCCCCTCCTTAATATCAACATCCGTTTTATTAGCCGACTTTTGGTGTACATGTCTATCGAGAAGGGATGACAAATATTGAGTTTTCCATGAATCCTGCCATTTGTTAATCAATTTGGATAACTGATGGTACTTAGTGTTCAATTTATCAGCTTCAATGTAAGAGGGATCCAAATCATAGGGTGCCGTAGTTATTGCAGGCAAGGAGTCCAATCGATATCCACAAATAAGATGAGAAGGAGTGGGGGCTTCTGGCTCATTGAGGCTGTTAAGGACATACGTTAAGGGGCGGTTGTTAACACGGCATTCCACTTCCGTAATTATAGTGTGTAAATCATCCATGTTTACTGGTTTTCTGAATAATACCTTTTTAAGACACCCTTTTACTATGCCTATTAGTCTCTCATAGAAACCACCGAACCATGGAGCTCTCGGCGGTATGAATTTCCACTCACATTCTCTGCTGGTGAATTCATCTTGGACTTCCGCACTCTGCAGGACCTGATGTAGAAGTTCGGATCCTAATTTAAGATTAGAAGCGTTGTCACTGATAATTAATTTCGGGCAAGATCTTCTCGACACAAATCTCCTAAAAGCATTCAAAAAAGTTTCGGCAGTTAAATCTGTGACCAACTCCAAGTGAACTGCCCTGGTGACAGCGCAAGTAAACAGTACCACATACACCTTTTGCTCTTGTAGGGTGTCTGGTTTCAAGACTTCCAAATAGCCTGTATAATCTAAACCGATTATTTCAAAGGGTCTAGCTTCTTCCACCCGCTCTTTAGGTAAGGGTGGTGGTGAAGGATAATGATACGGTCGTCCTTCTAACCTCTTACATGTATAGCAGGATTTAATTGTAGATTTCACAACTTGTCGGCCTTTAGGGATCTAGAAGTTTTCTCGCAATTTGCACAATGTATCAGAAACACCACCATGCGAAGTGGTTTCATGAGCATATAGGACCAATAATTTCGTCAAATGTTGCTGTCTAGGCAACAACAGTGGAAATTTAGTGTGAAAGGGGAGACCAGCTTGGTCCAGCCTACCACTACATCTGATCAAATCATTGTGCTCAAATAAGTTTAAACTCTTAACCAAATCTGGCATCCTTGTTACAAGTGGTTTCTGAAAATATTGGTAAACTTCGGGGAAGCTACTCTTCTGTAAGTATAGCAACCAATATTGTTGGGGTTTCATTAGGTTTAGAGTTTTGTTCCCCCTAATCTTTTGCAAAAAATTGGAAAACCAAACTGGTGATCTTTATTAACTTCTTCCAACTACCAACTCTTTCCGGATCAAACAAGGGTTCAAGTTCTTTCTCCTGAACTTCTAGGACAGTCAGCGCATTAGGCTCCATCTTCGTCTTAAATTTCTGTTCTGGCCAAAGATCTTTATTATTCAACCATTCCGGACCATGAAACCAGGAGTCACTATTTATAAATTTATCATAAGTTAGGCCTCTAGTTAACAAATCAGCTGGGTTATCTTTAGTTGTGAGATGGAGATAATAACAGTCAGGATCAGCATCTCTCATATCTTGTACTCGATTTTTGACATACAAGATGTTACTTTTATTGTTCACTACCCATTGAAGGGCTGCTTCACTGTCTGACCATATATAGGTGGTATTAATCTTTATATTACTGAAGGTCTTCCTGATATACACCCCAAAATGGACTGCTACATACATGGCTGTTAGTTCTAACTGAGGTAAAGTTTTACCTTTTAGAGGAGCTACTCTTGCCTTAGAAGATAAAATTATAGGAACATCCTCATAATTACTGATGTAAGCAACTACTCCATAAGCCTTGGGTGAAGCATCACAAAACAGATGTAAATCATAGGAAGAACCTTCTTTTCCCACCATTCTCGGAAATTTAACACTTGCCAGGTTGTTGCATTCTTTTGAGAGGGTTTCCCAACTCTCCAGCAAGTCTGTAGGTAAAGGGTCATCCCAGCCTAATTTTCTGGTCCATGTTTGTTGAATTAGAAATTTTAAAGGAATAGTTAGGGGAGAAATTAGTCCTAGGGGGTCAAAAATTTTACTAATGTTACTTAATAAAGATCTTTTGCTATCAACTGTATCCCACTCTACATTTTTAACATTAAGGACATCACGGTCTGGATCCCACCACAATCCTAATATTTTATTACAGACTTCAGAATCAGAATTTATTTCAGTGGAGTTAGATGTCCACTCCTGCAATGGCATGTTAGCCTCTTGCATAATCTTGTGGGCTATCAGATGAAATTTCTTTAGATCCTCCTCAGTATTTACAGTCCCCTGAAGATTGTCCATATATAGCGAATCTTTAATTTGGTTAGCCACTTCTATATTTTCTTTTTGCTGCTCTAAGTGATAATTTAGCGTCATTTGCAACAAGAAGGGTGAGCTAGTGGCTCCAAAAAGGACTGATTTAAATCTGTTAGTTACCAGAGAACTGTTATCATCATGAGGATTACTTGGCCACAAAAATCTGGTGAAATCCCTGTCTTCTTCTTGAAGTCCTATCCGTAAAAAAGCTTTGCTGATGTCTGCTGTAAAGGCATATTCATTAGTTCTGAATTTTAGCAGCACATCTAATAGATTTTTGGTTAGAGTTGGACCAGTGTACAAACAATCGTTCAAGCTGTTAGTGTGGGAGCCTAATTTGGCACTACAATCAAATACTATTCGCACAGGTGTAGTCTTACTGTCTCTCATTACTGCCAAATGAGGAATATAATGAGTATTTTGTCCAACCTGTGCCTGCTTAACTTCCTCGATAAACCCCTTTTCTAAATGACTCTTGATTAACTGATCATATTTATCTAGTAAATCTCCTTCACCTTTAAGTCTCTCTAAATTTGAATTTAGGCGATTAAGAGCTAATTTATAATTTGTGGGCAAACTAGGTCGATTGACTTTTCAAGGAAGTTTTACCCAATATTGGTCATCATAGTACTGAACAGTCTTTTTATAATTTTCAAGCACAAAAGCTTCTTCGTGAGTTACCTGTTCAGGTTTAATGCCAATGCTATCCATTTTCCACAAATTGGAAATATCAGGCTCTTCTGAATTAAGTGAGGGCTGCAAGCATATATTCGTTACCATAGCAACCTGAATTGCTTTCACTTCCAAACTTGTCAGGAATATTACCATATACAACTAATCCTCCTTGTACTTTTAGGAAATTTATGCCCTTGAATTTAATGAGACCATAAACTAATTTAGGATAGAAATCAGCACCAATAAGGAGATCTATTTTATCTATGTGATCAGTCAAACCAGGATCAGATACTTTAATTTGTTGATCTTTCAAATAGGTCAAACACTTCTCTAGACCATCTGTTCTTATGTTGTTAGGTAAGGTGTCTCTAACCACAGCCTCTAGTCTAGTGTACTTCCTGCCAGCTTTAACAGTAATCTTAACTAGCTGATATTCTCTTCTCTGATCTTCACTAATGAAGCCGGACAGCTGTAAATTAATCGTACCACTAGGCTTTAATTTAAGCTTGTTTACTAGGTCCTGAGAAATGAATGTCCTCTGTGATCCTTAGTCATAAAGAACTTTTGCTTTAATTTGAGATTTATTCTTTATAATATGAACAGCTCCAACCGGTAAAGCAGTTGAGATGGTATATTGATTTGTTGGAGTGACTGAGCAAATTTGTGAATTAAGTGTATTCAGCTTATCACACAAGACATTGTGATGAAACCCCTTTTTACAAAGGTCACATCTTCTCAAATGGAAGTTACATTGATCAGTCTTGTGCCTACAAGTACATCTACCACACCGTCCTATCTGTTCGAGTCTTTCTACAAGAGTAGAACGACCTGAATACGCCTCACAACTCTTGGACAGATGTGCTCCATCACACAAAATACACTTCAGCTGCTGAGCTGGCTGCTGACTAGCCGATGCAGAGGTTTGTGACTGAGCATTCTTGGGAGATGTGGGTGAAGATACTTGTTCTGAAGTGTGGTAAATCTTAGGAATTGATTTAGGAGATAATTTGACTTTATCAGGCTTCTCTTTAGTTAAAGCACCTTTAGTACTGGAATCTGATTTAGCTTCAGGCCCTTTGGACTCTAAATGATTAATAACTTTTAATAATGAGTCCCTAATTTCCTGTAGCTGGGGATAATCTTCATTTGTTACATGCTGGATTTTCTCAATAGTTTTACTCCTCTTAAATAATTTAATTTGTCTACTGGACTAAGATCTTTTCTGGAATCAATACTGGCAACAAATTGATCCCAGAAGGAATTCCAATTAGCCGAAGTGCCATCAAACTCTGGTAGTTTAAGTGTGGGCAGCTTCGACTCAGCCCTTGTACAAGTTAAATGGGTAGACTCACTTTTCAGAGAGGAATTAATTTGAGCTATTAGTAAGCAAATTCTCTCTTCTTCGTTAGTCTTAGCTATAAAAATTTCATTAAATTCATCATCGTCCTTTGTGGCTTCCAATAAAGAATCAGAAAGTGTTCCCATGACAGTCAGCTGGTTCTGTAATTGCTGGCTCCAGGCCTTAAGTTTAGTGTAGTCTTTGTCAGAGGATTGGAATTCATCATTTACTTTACCACTGAGAGTGGTGACATAGGCCTTATGGCCTGCAATCCTCCTTGACAAGGACATATTGAACCAAGTCTGAAAATCAAAATTAATAGAATCACTAAATGTAGCCTACAGCAACGAAACCACTAGAATTAAATTAACTAAATGTACATAGAAGAATTCGGCATCAAACAGCAATACTAAGAATGATACATAAATCTGAACAACTAAATTAATAGTACAATTAAATTTAGATTACAAATTAAAGCCTTCTAGGGGTTACTACAAAATTAATCCATATTTAGTTTGTGTTAGCAACCCACTGACCATAATGAAATTTAATAGCTCCTCGCACCTTGGCCCAAATTCTACGTCTTCCTTCCCAAGTAGGGTGAATTTGGTCCATGACTCGTACCTCCAGAGGATAGGTCTTACCACCAAGCAAAATAATTTTCCCTTTTAGTTCCTTGGTTATTTTCTTATTAACCGCATTCATGATCTTATTGTAAACAATGGGATCCACATATCGAGGATGATTATGTGGATATTCCCTCTTTTCTACAGTGCATATCACACATTTAGCACCTGCATCTTCTATAGCCTCATTAATTTGTAGTAGTGTAGCCACTAAGTCCTGCACGTCAGTTGACTCATTAATATCGTTTCCACCCAACATGACTATAACCAAATTATAGCCAGGTCTAAGTACTTCTGCAAATTCCTCGTGCTCAAAAAACTTGTCTGCTCTGGCACCCCCTACTCTGATCATCTCCATGGTCACCAAGGGCCATGGTGAAGGCACAGACATCAAGGTGTCACAGGTGACCAGAGAGTGGCCTATATAAGCCACCCGATAATAATTTAATTCCAGAGCAGTCGCCATGTTGGAGTGTTAACAATCCGGTTCGAAGGACCACTTTGTGGGGGAAAAATTAGAAAAATTTAGAATATACCCCCGGTAGTGTCGTAAATATTTAACTGGCTAATCACTTGCACTAAACAAGACAAAAATAGGCCTACAACACTACATAATTTGTCCGGATATATATGTCTTACTCCCAGGACTCACCTGGATCGTAATGACGTGTAGGTTGTGTTCCCTACCAAGCAACTAAACGATCTATTTAAGGATCCTCAAATAAAAGCTGGAAACCCTGGTGAAATATTATTCTCCCAGTCTTTCGCCACTAAGGGTCATTTAGTTACTTAGCTTAAGAGTAGCAATGGAGAGGCTTGTAGGTTGTTGCCATATGTTCGGAGTTGTTGAAGATGTTGCTTGTTGCTAGTGCTTGGCGGATTACTGGAGGTTACGGCCTGGACCAAATACGTACTTTTTACGTAAGCATTACTATTTACACTATTTATAAATTAAAGTGAATTGATAATGTTCATTCCCATCTAGGAGGAAGCACTGTCGTAAATTAATTAATCAGTCCAGTCTGTCCCAACCGAATTCTCTCTCAATACCACGAGAGTGGTTAGACTGCTTCCAAGCGTGACTAAAGCATGACTGGGACTGCCCCTGACTCGACTCGAGATCATCTGAGACTAAGACTCAGTGAATTAGGACTTAGAGCGTGGGCGAGAGCCCGAGCAACTGAGGTCTCGAGACTCGTAATTGACCGAGGCCTAGCCGAGACTAAAACTTAGACCTCTGGAGAGAAGAACAGAGGCAATCCACCAATCAAATAACTAAAAATGCATATGTGCACATTCCATCCATGGCTGGGAAAAAGACTAAATTATGAACCATAGTATAAATATACGTAATCCTATATACCCATCACCCTGGGTTACGTATAATACATTATACTTCCAAAATACGACTGCCCATCACCAACTAAAATAAAAATGGGAGGAATTATTCCTAAATTTCCGACACCAATCACAGGCCGTTTCAGTGTCACGTGATTTTTCAGCTACTTTATCTATTATTTTTTCATGTTTCTGCACATTTTTATTGAAAATAATGGTTGACATAGTTATTTTCTGAGTATCTTTTACCCATACAAGTATCTAACTTCAAAAAAATTTTGACCGGAAACTCGTCTATTCCGGTCCAGAAAGAGGACCACGCTCAGTCGCGGGCGTTTTTAGGACAAGAGGCCGGACTAAAAACACCCAGCATAACACAAAGCTTCAACATTAAATAACGGCAGTCTATGAGACTACAAGTCTATGAGTCTACACACCTACGAGTCTACGAGTCTAAAAGTCTACGAGCATACAGTAGCAACGACGAGTTACGAGTGAGGATCAACAAGCTCTACGATTAACTACAAATAACAAGTCTACAAGACATCTCTATAATCTTCTACACGCACCTACAAGTAGCGACATTCTTCATCCTACAACAAGTAAATCACAAGAAAAAAGGGCCAAGAATAAATTGAGAAAGAAAAACAAAACAAGCAAACGAAAAGCAAGAACACAGCAACATAAACCAGACCACAGCCCTTCTCTCCATCCGCCTCCTACCTCCACCCAACCTCCACCGCTGACGCGGGAGTGCAAATTCAAGACAATGAAACAAATAACATGTCCATATTCACAACTCATCTTCACTGAAGTTACTCATCGCTACTCATTTACTCACAACAGCTACCAGTGTGGGAAGTCGACGTCACTATATGTGTTTGCTGACACGAAGCCACGCCTATCAACGTGTATCTGACACCCCACAACACGTCAATCAACCCGTGAAGGACAACGCTATCACCACGTGCAACACCACTCACACCTTTCCCACCACGGTAAAAATTAGTCAGTTACATAGTTACTTCATTTATACAATACACAATAATAGACACAGTGATAGACAACACATTTTGCGCAAACATATAAAACGTGCTGTATAGTTACAACTTACGTACACATACTTCAATTATCTGCATAACTCAAACACTAAATAATCACCAACAATAAATATTCTACACTGTATATATTCATTCATTTATTATAGCAGTTATTTAATACCAACGAGTGTTACCAATTATTCCTATATAAAATACGTGTTTCATACATACAGCAATACATTATTACATCTACAAAGTAATAAAGAAAATATACTATCACAGCTGCTCAGTGAGCGATCAAAAGAACTGTATTAAACATTTATTAATTAAAGTTACCTAGTGGAAACAGAAATTAAGTTACAAGAAAAACCAGGAAAAAAAATGGCCAACACAAATGACATAAGCAAGAATGAACATCTTCAACATAATCGTGAAGACAAAGATTTCCACACAGTGCTGACACATATATTGCCCACGATAGGTACAAGTGAACAACAAGTCAGTATATATAGTTAATACTGTATATATATATATATATATATATATATATATATATATATATATATTAAAATGCCCGCCGTGCCCGCCGTCGGACCTCCCACCTCACCACCCCCCACCCCACCACCGGGCCGCCACCGCACCACCACCCCAGGAGGACACAACGGTGGGATTAGTGACCTCAGTCAAGAGGGTCATCAGGACATTATGGTCCTAGGTCCTTATTCCCCGCAATTGCGCCAACCCCAGGTGATCAGGGGAAGTAAACTACATTGCGGGCGGAGCAGTGATCGACAGAAGAGGAGTGGGACTGAAGCAGAATCAGTCCCAGGTAGCACCGTATTGACGGCTTTGTTACACCCTCTAGGGCAGGAGGCCCAAGGGCAAGAGGCCCAAGGCTGCGGCCTGATACAGGGTGTGAAGGGGAAAGCGACCCCAGGCTCCGGCCTGAACACACCAGAAGGAGAGAGTTGCCCCAGCGCATCTCTCTCTTGCTATTCTCCCCTTCAGGAGCAACATCCCGTTGTAGGCACTAAGCCGTGGCGTGAGGGCGACCCCGTTCGCCCGGCAGGTGTTCCTGCTAGGACAGATCAGCTACCGGCTGCGGCCAGAGTACGGATCAGGGTAAAAAGCCCCTGCTACCGTACGTGTAGTACTCTCCAATTACAGAAGCAACACCCCGTCGTCGGCGCTAAGCCGTGGCGTGAGGGCGACCCAGTTCGCCCGGCAGTTGTTCTCCATACGGGTAGACACTCGGCTCCGGCCGGGGCACGTACCAAGGTAGAGAAGCCCCTGAAGGTAGACTCAATCCGTATTGGAGGGAGTGTGGCCTCTGTGCCCCTCACTCCGACTTGTCTCGTACTACGGGAACTACACCCCCCCGGCGACCCTCAGCCGCGGCGCAAGGACGACCCCATACGTCCGACAGGTGTCCCCTGTACGCCGGGCAAGTACACGGCTACAGCCAGAGTGTGTGACAGGGGAAGGCGACCCCAGGCTCTGGCCTCCGGACACACTCGAGAGGACACGGGCAACGTGAGTCCTCCTCTCGCCTCTTTCCCTTCAGGGAGCCCTTCGTCACCCCCCGGGAATATAGCCCCGGAGGAGACGCGAGAGTGGTGGCAAGGCCCGATATTGGGCTTACCACCTACACCCGGGAGTTCCTTGTTCCTGTCGGAGCCCCGTAGGAGACGCTGCCGCAGCCCAGTCCTGACGGCACCTCTCCCCCTTGGTGCCCGCAGCCCCAGGATGCCCCGGCCAGAATCTCTAACCCTTGACGAAGGCGACTCGGGCTCCCTCACTCCCCGGAGTTGGAAAAGGCAGGCCCGGCTACTCCGGCTGTTTGGCCCCAGTCCCGAGGGCCACCTATCAGGCCGAGGCCCCCAGACCAAAGGGCCTCCCTGCACCCCACCGGCGCGGCCCCAGTACGAGGGCCGCCTCCCAGGTCAAGGCCCCCAGACGGGAGAGCCTCCCTGCACCATACCTCCAAGTGCAAGATAGAGTGACTATTACCCAGGAAACAGGGAAAACAGTGACAGTGACTCCGTAAGAAACCGTAGTCAATAGTGGCCCATCAGAACTCAGTGTTAACAGGGCAGAAAATGAACTTTGTGAATTATCCTAGTCCCTCCCCATATAAGAGAGTCAGAGAGTTTTCTGTGAACATCTGAGGTAAGGGCGTGGGCTAGTCAAAAGCTAAGCGTACATGTCTCCGTGACAAGGTGACAGAGTCGAGTGTCGCTGTCCGTACCCTACCTCTTTTATAGTAATATTCCCAAACCAGACTCCCAACCTTGTTTATTCCTAAGAGGAACAATCCTATTTATATCCTGCCTCCAAGTGACGTGTAAACCATATTATAGATAATTCACAATCTCCCTGTGTGAACATTGTAGTGTATATGATTGCTCTGTGGAGCCAAGTGTTAACTCTGTATCTCTGTGTCCCTGTATCTTAAATATCATTCTATGTGTATTGTTACGAGTAGGATTAAGGTAATAGATGTGTTAAAGTATACTGCCTGGTTTTTATGTCCTGTTCCTTTGTTAGTGCTTTACTTCCGGTCTAGAAAGAGGACCCCGCTTCAGTAGCTAGTGTTTTTACGACGAGAAGTCGCCTTAAAAACACAGCATTATATATATATATATATATATATATATATATATATATATATATATATATATATATATATATATATATATATATATATATATATATATATATATAACAAAATATAGGGCTACACAGTATAATATCATTTTCAGTAATATCTGTGCAATTTAAACTAAGCCTTAAAAAAGGGTCCCAAGGGAATTAGCCAGCAATTATGCAACCTCGAACAACACCGAAAAAGCGTAGACAAACGAAGAAAAACAAACTATAGAAAATCAATACATACAAAAATGAAAGAAAGAAAAAGAAACAGAGTAAGATCACATAACAAACAAATGAAAATAAGCGTCAGTGTAATGCTAGGTGAAATTAGGCTCGACTTCTCGTTCCCATTTCACCTAACGTGGGGCGGGGTCCTCTTTCGGGACCGGAGCTAGTGCAATAAAGAGAGGCAGGACACAAAAACTCTAGGCAACAACCTTTACACGTATATTACCACAGTCAGACACAGGACAAATCAGCAGATATTACAGCACAATATGTAGCAATCTAAAAACTTATCTAGGATATGTGTATCTTGCAGGATACTTGCTTCTCTGATACTAATGACAACACAAACAATCCTAGTGTATCAGGGGTGCAGTAAATATAGGCGTGGGCGCGGGAAGGGGGTTGAGACTCACAAGGAGGAGATAGGGGAGGTGCAGGGAATGACTTGTGACGGCTAGGGGAAAGCTATGGTAATACTGGAAGGCGGCAGATATTAGCTGTGAAGTTTATATGGTTTCCACTAGCTAAAATATTTTGGTAATTGATTTTATTCTTGATTCCACTTACTTGAGATATGGGAGTGAGAGCGGGTGGTAAACAAGATTTATGGGTAGCGTGGGAGAAGGAGAGAATACTATTAATACTTCCTTTCACGATATTCCTTCACAGCAATGGGGATATGTCTCTAGAGGCACAGGCTTATTAATTGTATAACAGAGAGGTCACTCACACGTATAGTCAATCAGATCTTGTTTCACAGCGTGGGGGAAGGAGAGAATACTATTAATACTTCCTTTCACAATATTCCTTCACAGTAATGGGGGTATGTCTTTATCGGCACAGGCTTATTAATTATATAACAGAGATGTCACTCACACGACAGTCAATCAGATCTTGTTCCACACTCTCGTCCTTTAACTTCTCATTGTGATCTGATTTACCCCGATATTCACTATATGAAATCACTGCACAATACTTACATTAGGGGAAATCACACTTAACCTAAATCACTCGTGCTACAATATCACATGTATTCATCAGGGGGATAGGCAGGAACATGTCACCGGTGATCATGCTGGGCTAGGGGCACCGTCAATGAGAGGCGTGCCGAGAGGGCACGGGATAGCTCGTAAGGGCGTCCTCTCGCGTCCTGGACTTCCTGTGGCTTCCGGACTTGGCTCTGGCGTGTGGCCCTCGGGACTGGGGCCAAATAGCTCCAGGAACCTCTGTGATAGGTCCCGGCGTCGTGGGGGCGTAGAGAGATCACGCCCGGGTGTCTTGGGGAGAGCCGAGAGAGACTGTGGACTGCGGTCTCCAGCGTCTAGGGGCCCCGACAGGGGAGAGCTGTGGCAGCGACTTCCACTGGGGTCCGTCAGGTGCGTCTGCTCTAGAGCCAGGCGTAGGGTACAGAGACCAGGGGAGGCTGGGAGGCCTGTCTAGGTCACTCTGGGACAGGAAGCCTGGGCTCCAGTCTCCTGCCTTGGGGATGTCTTTCTTCTCTGCACGCCCTTGGAGCGACCGTAGATCGTCTTACAAGGGAGGGAGCGACAATGGGTTGTCTCTACCACGACATTCTCGGAGCGACCGTAGATCGTCTCACGAGGATGGGAGCGACCATAGATCGTCTCTACTGGAACACCTTGGGAGCGACCATAGATCGTCTCTACCGGAACACCTTGGGAGTGACCATAGATCGTCTCTACCGGAGCACCTTGGGAGCGACCATAGATCGTCTTTACCGGAACACTTCGGGGACGACCATAGATCGTCTCTACCGGAACACCTTGGGAGCGACCATAGATCGTCTCTACTGGAACACCTTGGGAGCGACCATAGATTATCTCTACCTGAACACCTTGGGAGCGACCATTGATCATCTCTACTGGAACACCTTGGGAGTGACCATAGATCGTCTCTACCTGAACACCTTGGGAGCGACCATAGATCGTCTCTACCGGAACACTTTGGGAGTGACCATAGATCGTCTCTACCAGAGGGGCGCCATCTGGAGTATAGTTTCTAACTCCACCCCTAGCCGGCTCAGCAATTCCACTATGCGAAGGTAGTGTCCTTCTCCTACGGTGGCGGCGGCGTTGTGGCTGCATGTCACAGGGGTGCACAGCCCAGGCTGACATGTGTCGCTGTTGCCCGAAGTGGTGGTGGCTGGTGGCTGCCACCCCGTGGGGTCCGTGTGGGGGTGTCGGCGTATCTGTGGGCACACTACACTGTTCTTGGCTTGCCCTGTCGTCGAGGGTACTATGGTATTCTCCGGGGGCACTGTTTTTCAAGCCACGCATTTCACCACTCTCCCCCCGTAAAAAGTCACGTCCCCGTGGCTGGAGGTGGAAAGCTTGTGTGTTGGAGGTGGTGTAGATGGGCTGGAGGTGTTGCAGCGTAGTTCACCAGGCGACAGTGTAGGAGTTCTCTTCTTGTGCTGGGTCGTAGGTGAGGAAGAGTGTGGAGGTGGTGGTGGTAGACTGGAGGAGGTTTAGCAGGTGGTGTGGCCCATGGAGTCTGTGGTTCCTGCCAAGGGTAGGTGCCCATACGGCCCGCTTCACTCTCATCTTGTTTGGTGTGGCTGTCGGTGTGGTTGGGAGCTGAATGCTGGATACTGCAGGTAAGGGCCGGGTTTTGTGCCGTGATAATGCGGCGTTGAGTCTCTGGGGAGTACAGGTAGAGGAGATTTGGGCCTGATGTAGCTTGATGGTGTGAAGTCGTGGAGAGGTGGGCGGTGTAGGGGTGTGTGTGTATCGGGTGGGTGAGCATGAGAGTCGGCTGGAGGGGGTGGTGGTGGTGGTTCTGAGGGTGGGTGTGGGTGGGGAAGTAGGCATGTGGGGTGGGCAGGGTCGGTTAGCATGGGTTGTCGCGCTCGTTGGGGGCACGGGAGAAGGTGAGATCGTCGGAGTGGGCGTACGTAGGTGTGGAGGGGAGAAGGCGGTGGTAGTGGGTTGTCCTGCGGGGGTGGCGGGGTGGGCGGGGCATGTGGGATTGGGTGGAAAGGGTGAGGCGGCGGAGGGAAGGGGTGAGGGTGAGCGAGGCGTGGCGGGTGAGACGTCAGGTGAGGTGCGGGGGGTGGTGGAGGCGGTGGAGGCTGAGGTGGTAGGGGAGGTGGTTTTAGGAAGTAGGTTAGGGGAAGATGAGGAGAGGGTCCTAGGAGGCCTGTGAAGAGGGAGGCCGGTTTTGTGTTGAGAGGGTATAGTGGTGTGTGGGGTGGGAAGGTTAGAACTAGGGGCAGGAATAGGGGAAGGTGGAACAGAAGAGATAGTGAGAGGGGAGGAAAAGGAAAGATAACGTTCTCCCCTGTCATAGACTGGGGGAGAGGTGAGGTGGCCCCCGTCATTATGGTGGGATGTGGGGGCAGTGGGGGGGGGGCTTTTTGTGTTTCCCTTTTTGTATTTTCTTCCCCTGAGGCTTAGGGGAATTTGCGTATGGTGGGGAGGTTTGTAAGCGCCCTCGTGTCATATGGCTGCACTGGGCAGCTTCTAGTTGCTCACGGATGTCGTGGATCGGACATCCGTGGTAGCACGGAGAAAATTCCCACGGGTTGACGGTGATGAGGTGAACGGGGAATTGATTTATTTCGCCGATGCATTGAGGGGTGGCATGGACGGCTAAAAGGCGCCTCATTAAACTGATATCTCTATCCATGTCTCCTGTTGGATCATGGATAGTGAAGTGTTGTCTTACGACACTTGGGAGTACTCTGAGCAGAGTATTAAATGTATGCTGATCCCGGGTTTCCTCATCTGCCTCCGGGTAGGCAGCAGTAATCAGGCGTCTTGCCTGTATCAGGGTATTATCTAAATCCCCGTCGAATGAAAAGCTATCCAATTTGGATAGAGCCACTACTTTCCCCAATGATGGGGTGATGGCTTGTACAGTGAACTTTGTAAAGTTCTGCCAGGTAAGTTCTGGGACGATTTTCGGCGCTATGTTCGCCGTCTTTTTACCCAACAGTGGTAGTGTGACTGCAATTTTTTATTGGTCATTTTCAAAGCCAATATCCAGTAAGGGTTTAATTATTGCCAGATATGTGTGTATATCATACTGGTCGGGGTCAAACTTGGGTAATTGAACGTGCGGTTTAGTTGCCATTTTGCCAAATATTTCCTGATTACCTTTCTCTTACGCCCAGGTCTAGAACCACTGCTGGCCACCAGTGTAATGCTAGGTGAAATTAGGCTCGACTTCTCGTTCCCGTTTCACCTAACGTGGGGCGGGGTCCTCTTTCGAGACCGGAGCTAGTGCAATAAAGAGAGGCGGGACACAAAAACTCTAGGCAACAACCTTTACACGTATATTACCACAGTCAGAGACAGGACAAATCAGCAGATATTACAGCACAATATGTAGCAATCTAAAACCTTATCTAGGATATGTGTATCTTGCAGGATACTTGCTTCTCTGATACTAATGACAACACAAACAATCCTAGTGTATCAGTGGTGCAGTAAATGTAGGCGTGGGCGCGGGAAGGGGGTTGAGACTCACAAGGAGGAGATAGGGGAGGTGCAGGGAGTGACTTGTGACGGCTAGGGGAAAGTTATGGTAATACTGGAAGGCAGCAGATATTAGCCGTGAAGTTTATATGGTTTCCACTAGCTAAAATATTTTGGTAATTGATTTTATCCTTGATTCCACTTACTTGAGATATGGGAGTGAGAGCGGGTGGTAAACAAGATTTATGGGTAGCGTGGGAGAAGGAGAGAATACTATTAATACTTCCTTTCACGATATTCCTTCACATTAATGGGGATATGTCTCTAGAGGCACAGGCTTATTAATTGTATAACAGAGAGGTCACTCACACGTATAGTCAATCAGATCTTGTTCCACAGCGTGGGGGAAGGAGAGAATACTATTAATACTTCCTTTCACAATATTCCTTCACAGTAATGGGGGTATGTCTTTATCGGCACAGGCTTATTAATTATATAACAGAGATGTCACTCACACGTATAGTCAGTCAGATCTTGTTCCACACTCTCCCTTTAACTTCTCACTGTGATCTGATTTACCCTGATATTCACTATATGAAATCACTGCACAATACTTATATTAGGGGAAATCACACTTAACCTAAATCACTCGTGCTACAATATCACATGTATTCATCAGGGGGATAGGCAGGACCATGTCATCGGTGATCATGCTGGGCTAGGGGCACCGTCAATGAGAGGCGTGCCGAGAGGGCACGGGATAGCTCGTAAGGGCGTCCTCTCGCGTCCTGGACTTCCTGTGGCTTCCGGACTTGGCTCCGGCGTGTGGCCCTCGGGACTGGGGCCGAATAGCTCCAGGAACCTCTGTGATAGGTCCCGGCGTCGTGGGGGCGTAGAGAGATCATGCCCGGGTGTCCTGGGGAGAGCCGAGAGAGACTGTGGACTGCGGTCTCCAGCGTCTAGGGGCGCCGACAGGGGAGAGCTGCAGCAGCAACTTCCACTGGGGTCCGTCAGGTGCTTCTGCTATAGAGCCAGGCATAGGGTACAGAGACCAGAGGAGGCTGGGAGGCCTGTCTGGGTCACTCTGGGACAGGAAGCCTGGGCTCCAGTCTCCTGCCATGGGGACGTCTCTCTACTCTGCACGCCCTCGGAGCGACCGTAGATCGTCTCACAAGGGAGGGAGCGACAATGGGTTGTCTCTACCATGACACTCTCGGAGCGACCATAGATCGTCTCACGAGGATGGGAGCGACCATATATCGTCTCTACCGGAACACCTTGGGAGCGACCATAGATCGTCTCTACTGGAACACCTTGGGAGTGACCAAAGATCGTCTCTACCGGAGCACCTTGGGAGCGACCATAGATCGTCTCTATCGGAACATTTCGGGAGCGACCATAGATCATCTCTACCGGAACACCTTGGGAGCGACCATAGATCGTCTCTACCGGAACACCTTGGGAGCGACCATAGATCGTCTCTACCTGAACACCTTGGGAGCGACCATTAATCGTCTCTACCAGAACACCTTGGGAGCAACCATAGATCGTCTCTACCTGAACACCTTGGGAGCGACCATAGATCGTCTCTACCGGAACACTTTGGGAGAGACCATAGATCGTCTCTACCAGAGGGGCGCCGTCTGGAGTATAGTTTCTAACTCCACCCCTAGCTGGTTCAGCAATTCCACCATGGAAAGGTAGTGTCCTTCTCTTACGGTGGCAGCGGCTTGGTGGCTGCATGTCACAGGGGCGCACGGCCCGGGCTGACATGAGTCGCTGTTGCCCGGAGTGGTGGTGGCTTGTGGCGGCCACCCCGTGGGGTCCGTGTGGGGGTGTCGGCGTATCTGTGGGCACACTACGTTGTTCTTGGCTTGCCCTGTCGTCGGGGGTACTATGGTATTCTCTGGGGGCACTGTTTTTCAAGCCACGCATTTTAGTAAGTGTTATTACAAATGCCAAAATATCACATAAACTACAAACAAAAAAGCAAATTGTTGTCTCCACAAGCTAGTGGCATGGCACATCATCACTATCATTGACCACAGCATGACCGGATTAGCGATGTCAGGACTGGATTTATTACAATTATTTAACGACAAATGATTGCATTATGTTACACTTGCTACAATTATGTAACTACAAACAATATGTAACAGTTACGTAATGACAAACGATTGCATTATGTTACACTTGTTACAATTATGAAACTACAAACAATATGTAACAATTATGTAACAGTTGCATTAACAAGATGTAACTTTTATGTCTTTAACTACAAATATAAGGCCAACACAATTATGTAACAGTTGCATTAACAAAATGTAACTACAATTATAAGGCCAACACAAACATGTAACAGTTGCATTAACAAAATGTAACTACAGTTATAAGGCCAACACAAACATGTAACAGTTGCATTAACAAAATGTAACTACAGTTATAAGGCCAACACAATTATGTAACAGTTGCATTAACAAAATGTAACTAAAATGCGTGACTTACAGAACAGTGCCCCCAAAATATACCATAGTGCCCCCGACAACGGGGCAAGCAAGATACAGCCCAGTATGCCCGGGAATGTGCCGACACCCCCACACGGACCCCACGGGGTAGCTGCCACCAGTCGGAACAACTCCCGGCAACAGTGACATATGTCTGCCCGGGCCGTGCGCCCCTATGTCATGCAGCCAACCACGCCATCGCCGCTTTAGGAGAAGGACACTACCTTCACGGAGTGGGATTGTTGAACCAGCTAGGGGTGGAGTTGTTATAGACACTCCAGATGGTGCCCCTCCTCGTGAGACGGCCTATTGTCGCTCCGAAAGTGCTCCAGTATAGACAGCCTATTGTCACTCCCGCCCTCGTGAGACGGCCTATTGTCGCTCCAAAAGTGTTTTGGTAGAGACGGCCTATTGTCGCTACCCTCCTCGTGAGACGGCCTATTGTCGCTCCGAAAGTGTTCCGGTAGAGACAGTCAGTTGTCGCTCCCACCCTTGTGAGACGGCCTATTGTAGCTCCGAAAGTGTTTTGGTAGAGACGGCCTATTGTCGCTCACCTCCTCGTGAGACGGCCTATTGTCGCTCCGAAAGCGTCCTGGTAGAGACGACCTATTGTCGCTCCCCTCCTTGTGAGATGGCCTATTGCCGCTCCGAAAGTGTCCTGGTAGAGACGGCCTATTGTCTCTCCCCTCCTCATGAGATGACCTACTGTCGCTCCGAAGGTGCCCTGGTAGAGATGGCCTATTGTCGCTCCCCCCCTCGTGAGACAGCCTATTGTCGCTCCGAGGGTGCCCTGGTAGAGACGGCCTATTGTCGCTTGTGCTCTCGTGAGATGGCCCATTGTCCCTCCGAAGGTGCACAGAAGGAGGCAAGGAGCGAGACGTCACCCCGGCAGGAGACAAGAGCCCAGGCCTCCCATCCCAGAGAGGCCCAGACAGGCCTCACAGCCTCCCCTGGCCTCCGCTCCCTACATCTGGCTCTAGAGCAAACGCACCTGATGAGCCCCAGTGTAAGTCGATGCCGCAGCCCTCCCCTGTCGGCGCCCCTAGACGCTGGAAACCGCAGTCCGCAGTCTCTCCCAATTCTCCCCAGGACACCCGGGCGCAATCTCCATACGCCCCTACGACGACATACGGCTCCCACTTCTGGCCGAGACTTACAACAGAGGTTCCTGGAGCTATTCGGCCCCAGTTCCAAGGGCCATACTCCTGAGCCCAGTCCGGGAGCCATGGGTAGCCCAGGACGCGAGAGGAAGCCCTTACGAGTTGTCCCGTGCCCTCTTGGTATGCCTTCCCTTGGCGGTGCCCCTAGCCCGGCAGGATTGCCGACGGCATGTTCCCGTCTATCCCCACGATGAATACGTGTGATGTTACAGTGCAAGTGATTTAGGTTAAGTGTGATTTCCCCTAGTATAGTATTGTGCAGTGACTTAATATAGTGAATATCGGGACAAGTAAGATCACAGTGAGAGAATAAAGGACGAGTGTGTGGAACAAGATCTGATGAACTATATTTATGAGTGACGTCCCTTATATCTAATTAGTAAGCCTGTGCCACCTGGAGATTCCTCCGTAGTGACATACCCCTACTACTATGAGCCCTAAAGAAATAGTACGAGAGAGTATTAGTGATATTCTCCCACTCACGCTGTCCGTAAATCTTGTATGACACTCTCTCGTCCCAGTATCTAGAGTAAGTGTAAATCAAGAATAAAATCAATTACCAAAGTCCTTTTGCTAGTGTAAAACGTGTAGTCCTCATTGTTAATATTTGCCTCTCTCCAGTATTACCATAACTCCCTCCTAGCCATCACAAGTCACTCCCCGCACCCTCCCCCTTTTCCCCCCCTTGTGAGACTCCCCCCCCCCCGCGCCTCCCGCGCACGCCTATATTCACTGTACCCTAAATACACTAGGATTGATTGTGTTGGCATTAATGTCAGATAAGCAAGTATCCTGCGAGATACCCATGTCCTAGATAAGGTTTTATATTGCTATGTATTATGTTGTAATATCTGCTGATTTGTCCTGTGTCTGATTGTGGTAATATACGTGTAAAGGTGATTGCCTAGAGTTTGTGTCCTGCCTCTCTTTATTGCACTAAGCTCTGGTCTCGAAAGAGGACCCCGCTCCACGTTAGGTGTAGTAGGAACGAGAAGTCGAGCCTATTTTCACCTAGCATTACACTGGTGGCCAGAGGTGGTTTTAGACCCTGGCGTAAAAGAGAGGTAATCAGGAATATTTGGCAAAATGGCAACTAAGCTGCACGTTCAGTTACCCAAATTTGACCCCGACCAGAATGATATACACACATATCTGGCAATAATTAAACCCTTACTGGATATTGGCTTTGAAAATGACCAACAGAAAATTGCAGTCACACTACCACTGTTGGGTAAAGCGGCGGCGAACATAGCACCGAAAATCGTCCCAGAACTTACCTGGCAGAACTTTACAAAGTTCACTGTACAAGCCATCACCCCATCATTAGGGAAAGTAGTGGCTCTATCCCAACTGGATAGTTTTTCATTCGACGGGGATTTAGATAATACCCTGATACAGGCATGACGCCTGGTTACTGCTGCTTACCAGGAGGCAGATGAGGAAACCCGGGATCAGCATACATTTAACACTCTGCTCAGAGTGCTCCCAAGTGTTGTTAAGCAACACTTCACTATCCATCACCCAACAGGAGACGTGGCTAGAGATATACAGCTGATACGGCGCCTCCTGACCGCCTGCCCTTCTCCACAGCAAATCAATGTTGTTAAGAAATTCCCCACCCGACCCCCGGCTCCTCCAGCCACACCACGTCCACCTCTGCCTCACACCAGCCCGACCCCGGCACCTAACCCGCCCAGGGCACACCCCTCCCGTCGGCGCCCCGCCCCGCAAGAAAACCCGAACCTAATTCTTATCGACCCATGGGAATTCACAGCCTACAACTGCCGCTGCCCCCTTCATGACATACGGGACCAGCTTAAAGCTGCTCACCGCAGAATCACAGCCCCGGGTTCGCGTAAAGTGTCCGCCTTAGAAGGCGAGGCCCCAGGGGACGAGCTGACGCCCACGGATGAGCCCCATTCAGGAGAACTGGAGCAGGAACAGGAGAATGAAAGCCCTAGACAGCTGGATTTTTAGGCCCGCCCCCGCACCAACCCACGGTGGCGGGGGCCATTACCCCTAAGTATCGCCCCCTAGTATACCACAAGATGAAAATAAACAGCGTGAAGGCCAGACTGCTAGTCGATACGGGAGCGGCCAGGTCCTGCCTTTACAGCCACTATTTCTCCTACTACAAATCATGGTTTGGCCCACTCCGCCCTACTACCACTCACCTTGTGGACGCGGGGGATGGACCCCTGCCCATCCGTGGGGAAACTCAGGCCCTATGGGTTGACACCCACCAGCCGGTATCCACCCAACACCCATTCATCATTTTTATTCCTCCTGCCAGAGTTATGATGGTTATTTAGGGCTGGACTTGCTCCAAAAACTCGGAGCCACGATTGACTGTTGCCACCGACAACTTCAGTTCCACCCCCCACCCCATTCCACCCCAGCCGTTTGCACATGTACGCAGCGGCCCTGGCCAGAGGATTCGCCCCCTTCCTCCCCCCAGTGCCCCCCTTCCCCCCCCTTTCCCTGCCCCCCTCTCCTCCCCCTCCTGTGCCTTTCCACCCCACTCCTGCTCCCTCTTTCACCGCCACCGTTTCCGCCGCTGTTACCATCCCCTCCCACCATGAGGCTTGGGTGCCCCTTAACAGGCCCTCAGGTCCATCCGTTTTGTTCTCCCCCTTCCTCCCCTCCGGACCCCTTTCTGCCTGCCTTGTATCCCCCACCTTCCTCCCACCCCACCACACTGCCATCCACATCGCCAATCTCGCCCCGTCCCCTCTCACCCTCCCCAAGGCGCTTATCATCGGAGAGATGGAGGAAGCCGAGCCCTGTGCCCATCCTCCTCCCACCTCCCCACCCCTCTACCCCCCATCCCCGACCATCTCTCTGACCAGCAGTCAGACACCCTACGCCGCCTCCTCCTGGATTTCCAGGATTTGTTTGCAACAGGACCAGCAGATATAGGGCATACCATATACCTGTCGCACGAAATTCATACGACAGGTTCACCTATACGACAACCATCCCGACGTAAGAACCCCCAACAGAGAGAAGAAGAGGACCGCCAGGTGCGCAAAATGGTAGAGGCAGGTGTTATTTCCCCCTCCACCAGCCCATGGTCCTCCCCCGTCGTTCTAGTAAAAAAGAAAGGCGGCACGATGCGATTTTGCATCGACTACCGCCGTGTGAACGACGTCACCATTAAAGATGCCACCCCCCTCCCCTGCATTGACGATTCCCTAGACTCCCTCTACGGGGCGTCTTGGTTTTCTACCCTCGACCTCCAGTCTGGATACTGGCAGGTCCCCGTCCATCCGGACCATCGAGGCAAGACGGCCTTTTCCACCAGTAATGGCAAACATTACGAATTTAATATTCTGCCATTCGGCCTCTGCAACGCCCCTGCCACTTTCTCCAGACTAATGGAAGCTGTCTTGAGCGGCCTCACTTGGGAAATATGTTTAGCTTATCTTGACGACGTCATTGTTTTTAGCCAGACCTGGGCCGACCACTTGCAGCGCCTCTGTCGAGTTTTCACCAGAATTCGCCAGGCAGGCCTCAAGCTACATCCTTCTAAATGTGTCCTAGCCGCTAAAACCGTCTCGTTACTGGGACATACTATTTCCCAAGCAGGAATTTCCCCAGATCCCGACAAGCTCTGTGCCATAGCGGACATACTGCCGCCGCAGGATGTCCATGGCGTCCGCGCCTTCCTGGGACTCACGTCCTATTACCATCGTTTCGTGAAGGGATTCGCGCAGATTGTCAAGCCTCTTCACGATTTGACATGAAAAGGGGAACCTTTCCTCTGGACTGAGGACCGGCGAGCTGCTTTTCAAAAGCTAAAAGACAAGCTCGTCTCTGCCCCCACTGTATCGTTCCCCGACTATGCCCTCCCTTTTCGCCTCTACACCGATGTGTCCCTTACTGCAATAGGTGCCGTCCTAGCCCAGGTACAGGCCGGCAGAGAACACATCATTGCCTGCACCAGTCGCACTCTGAATCCGGCTGAAAAGAATTATGCCGCCACCAGGCGAGAATGCCTCGGCATAATCTGGGCCCTCCAATATTTTAGGGCTTATCTTTCCGGGACCCAAGTCATGATAATCACCGACCACCAATCACTCCAGTGGTTACACCAGTCGGACTCCCATAATGCCCAACTTGTCAGGTGGCGCGACACCTTAGAGGAGTTTCAGTACGAAATTTCATACAGGCCTGGAAAGCTCCACACCTATGCAGATGCCCTCTCCCGCCTCCCCATCCATGCGGTACAGCCAGACCCTGACCTCCTACAACTCTGGCACCACAAGGAACGGCCCCCCTGGATCCCTGCCCAACTATTCCCTAAGCTATGCTGACAGGGCGACCACCTCCTAACCCCGTCCGGGCATATCCTCTTGGCCCCCGATGCGGCACGCGACACCCTGCGCCACCTCCATGCCCACAACAGTATCCACCTGGGCAACAAAAAATTATTACAGGTGTTCAACGATATTTACTGGGCCCCAAATCCATCCACCCTCGCCAAGGAAATTATCCAGACTTGCCGTGCCTGCACGCTTGGAAAGGATATCACCTGGACCGCCGGACCATCGGGCCATATCACCGCCCACAAGCCCTGGCAACTCCTGGGGATTGACGTAGTAGGCCCTCTTGCCCCCCAAATCTGGATATAAATACGTGATCACTTTTGTAGACATGTACTCAAAATTCGTAGTAGCCTGCCCGGCTAAGGAACATCATGCCTTCGCTGTCGCCGATGCCCTTCTCTGACACGTGTTCCCTTACTTTGGCATCCCACAAGCCATCCATTCCGATAATGCCCCTGAGTTCTCCAGAAAAGTCTGGGAGGAGCTAGCCAGGATTTTCGGATATAAGATCTCCCACTCCTCACCATATTGGCCTCAAGGGAACGCCTTATATGAACGTAGCCATCGTACCCTTATCAATCAGCTATGCACCCGAATCGAGGCTACAAAGGACGACGATTGGCCGGCGCTTGTTAAAATTGTCCAGTGGGGCATGAATTCATGCCCCCGAGAAGATGGGGTTTCCCCCCACGAAAGAATCTTTGGGGAAACTCCCCTCCTACTACCCCTATGCCACCACCTGCAGTCACCAGCTTCCACTCCCACTACAGACCCGCTACACCTGCTAAAAGGGCGGATACACCACCTACAAAAGAATCTGGACCTTGGACCCAACACAGCCTCCCACCCCTTCAACCCTGGTGACACAGTCGTCGTCGCCCAGCTCCCCACTCCCCAAAAGCTCGCCCCCCGCTTCACGGGGCCCCACACAATCACCCGAGTCCCCAACCCATACCAAGTGGTCATGGACTATCATGGCACTCCCCGTACCCTCCGGAACCGCCACGTGCGGCTTTTCCGCACGCCCACCTCCCCCGCCCCGGCCCCACACCCCCAGCCCCCACACCACCCTCTACATTCACATATGAATGCTACGTTTCCTCCTCACCCTCCCACTCCACCCCCCCTACCACCTCTGCCTCCCCGGCTGCCACCCCCCAGCACCTCACCTGACGCCTCCCCCGCCACCCCTCCCTCACCCTCACCCCTTCCCTCCATTGCCCCCCCTCAATGCCCACTTCCACCTCTTCCGCCCACACCACCACACCCTCACCACAACCCACTACCACCACCCCTCCCCCACCCACCATGCGTACACCCACTCCACCAACACCACGCCCCACCGCGCCCACAAAACATGGAACAACCCGCCTACCCCATACACCCACTTCTCCTCCCACCCCGACCCTCAAGACCACCACCACCCACTCGGGCTGCCTCTCACGCCCGCCCGCCCAATACACACACACCCCTACACCACCCACCTCCCCACAACTTCACACCATCAAGCTACATCAGGCCCAAATCCCCTCTACCTGTACTCCCCAGAGACTCAACGCCGCATTACCATGCCACAAAACCCGGCCCTTACCCTTGGTATCCAGCATTCAGCTTCCGACCACACCGACAGCCACATCAAGCAACATGAGAGTGAAGTGGTCCATATGGGTGCTTACCCTTGGCAGGAACCACAGACTCCACGGGCCACACCACCTGCTAACCCTCCTCCAGTCTACCACCACCGCCTCCACCCTCTTCCTCACCAGCGACCCAGAGCAAGAAGAAAACCCCTACACCATCGCCTGGCAAACTGTGCTGCAACACCTCCAGCCCGTGTACACCACCCCCAACACGCGAGCATTCCACCTCCAGCCACGAGGATGTGACTTTTTACAGGGGGAGAGTGGTAAAATGCGTGATTTACAGAACAGTGCCCCCGAAATATACCATAGTGACGCCGACAATGGGGCAAGCAAGA
Source organism: Coenobita brevimanus (assembly GCF_032717465.1). Classification (NCBI taxonomy): domain Eukaryota; kingdom Metazoa; phylum Arthropoda; class Malacostraca; order Decapoda; family Coenobitidae; genus Coenobita; species Coenobita brevimanus. The sequence goes on along the minus strand of NC_137060.1, from coordinate 14,795,126 downwards.
TACAGCCCAGTATGCCCGGGAATGTGCCGACACCCCCACACGGACCCCATGGGGTAGCTGCCATCAGTCGGAACAACTCCCGGCAACAGCGACATATGTCAGCCCGGGCCGTGCGCCCCTATGTCACGCAGCCACCACACCGTCGCAGTCGTAGGAGAAAGACACTACCTTCACGGAGTGGGATTGTTGAACCAGCTAGGGGTGGAGTTGTTATAGACACTCCAGACAGCGCCCCTCCTTGTGAGACGACCTATTGTCGCTCTGAAAGTGCTCCGGTAGAGACGGCCTATTGTCGCTCCCCTCCTCGTGAGATGGCCTATTGTCCCTCCCGCCCTCATGAGACGGCCTATTGTTGCTCCCGCCCTCATGAGACGGCCTATTGTCGCTCCAAAAGTGTTTCGGTAGAGACGGCCTATTGTCGCTCCAAAAGTGTCCCGGTAGAGATGACCTATTGTTGCTCCCACTCTCGTGAGACGGCCTATTGTCGCTCCGAAAGTGTCCCGGTAGAGACGGCCTATTGTCTCTCCCCTCCTTGTGAGACGGCCTATTGTCGCTCCGAAAGTGTCCTGGTAGAGACAGCCTATTGTCGCTCCCCTCCTCGTGAGACGACCTACTGTCGCTCCGAAGGTGCCCTGGTAGAGATGGCCTATTGTCGCTCCCACCCTCGTGAGACGGCCCACAGTCGCTCCGAAGGTGCACAGAAGGAGGCAAGGAGCGAGACGTCACTCCGACAAGAGACAAGAGCCCAGGCCTCCCATCCCAGAGTGGCCCAGACAGGCCTCACAGCCTCCCCTGGCCTCCACTCCCTATGTCTGACTCTAGAGCAGATGCACCTGACGGGCCCCAGTGTAAGTCGATGCCACAGCCCTCCCCTGTTGGTGCCCCTAGACCCTGGAGACCGCAGTCTGCAGTCTCTCCCGATTCTCCGTAGGACACCCGGGCGCGATCTCCATACGCCCCTACGATGACGTAAGGCTCCCACTTCCGGCCGAGACTTACAACAGAGGTTCCTGGAGCTATTAGGCCCCAGTCCTGAGGGCCATACTCCTGAGCCCAGTCTGGGAGCCATGGGTAGCCCAGGACGCAAGAGGACGCCCTTACGAGTTGTCCCGTGCCCTCTTGGTACGCCTCCCCTTGGCGGTGCCCCTAGCCTGGCAGGATTGCCGACGGCATATTTCCGCCTATCCCCACGATGAATACGTGTGATGTTACAGTGCAAGTGATTTAGGTTAAGTGTGATTTCCCCTAGTATAGTATTGTGCAGTGACTTAATATAGTGAATATCGGGGCAAGTAAGATCACAGTGAGAGAATAAAGGACGAGTGTGTGGAACAAGATCTGATGAACTATATTTATGAGTGACGTCCCTTATATCCAATTAGTAAGCCTGTGCCGCCTGGAGATTCCTCCGTAGTGACATATCCCTACTACTGTGAGCCCTAAAGAAATATTACGAGAGAGTATTAGTGATATTCTCCCACTCACGCTGCCCGTAAATCTTGTACGACACTCTCTCGTCCCGGTATCTAGAGTAAGTGTAAATCAAGAATAAAATCAATTACCAAAGTCCCTTTGCTAGTGTAAAACGTGTAGTCCTCATTGTTAATATTTGCCTCTCTCCAGTATTACCATGACTCACATCTAGCCGTCACAAGTCACTCCCCGCACGCTCCTCCTTTTCCCTCCCTTGTGAGACTCACCCCCCCCCCCCCCGCGCCTCCCGCGCGCACCTATATTCACTGTACCCTGAATACACTAGGATTGATTGTGTTGGCATTAATGTCAGATAAGCAAGTATCCTGCGAGATACCCATGTCCTAGATAAGGTTTTATATTGCTATGTATTATGTTGTAATATCTGCTGATTTGTCCTGTGTCTGATTGTGGTAATATACGTGTAAAGGTTATTGCCTAGAGTTCTTGTGTCCTGCCTCTCTTTATTGCACTAAGCTCCGGTCTCGAAAGAGGACCCCGCTCCACGTTAGGTGTAGTAGGAACGAGAAGTCGAGCCTATTTTCACCTAGCATTACAGTAACTACAATTATAAGGCCAACACAATTATGCATTACTCCAATATTATGTAACAATTCATACAACGTTACAATTATTACTACAGTGTTACTACAATATTATGTAACAAGTCATACAATTTTACCACAATTCTGTATTACCAGAATCATCATACAAGTTAGGTGAAATATTAGACATTACTAAAGGGACAACTCCATATGTAATGTAATGACCTATCAGTATTACCATTGCACAATTGTATGTGTATGTCTGTTATACATACACATTTTACAAAATGTCATACAATAACCAATTTAATCATATTGTATTTGTTCAATTATGTATACAACTTGTTTAACATATAATATTACTGAACCATTACAATATTAACATGAATATTATATGTATACAATATTATAATCAATATTATGTACTAATAGATTAGCATATGTCAATGATGATTGCTGTCGGAGGACCTCCAGCTACGTGACCGGCGATGTCAGGACTCCATATTATAATTACGAATCATAATAGATAGCATGATGAATAGATAGATAGATAGATAGACAGATAGAAGCAGCAAGTCAGGGGATGAGATAGGTAGTGTGTCAGCGAGAATCGAGCAATGGTAAATATGCTTACACACTCTAACTCAAGGAATGCTTGATAGGCACACGAATAATGCCTCGTGATCATACACACACATACACATATACTCACACACAGGCTTCTAGAACATTTCAGCAAGAGTGTAACACATGTGACACGACCCCTGCTACACCAGAATTTAGGAAACAGAGCTCAGAAGGAGGTTAGCCTTAGAATCGACAGGTAGTAGGGAGAAGGAGGCTAGCAACATGGGCGAGAGAGAGAGAGAGAGAGAGAGAGAGAGAGAGAGAGAGAGAGAGAGAGAGAGAGAGACAAAGAGGTAGCTCGCGGGACTCTACTTTATACTTCACTCGTGTATGAGGGACTTTGTTAATATTTCCAAGACAAATAAAAATAGTCCCATACTATTCTTTACCTCTCCTGTCATTGCATGACTTACAAAGCTACTCACGTATAACAACCGCTCGTCCACGAGTCTAATATATGTATAACTGATCTACAAAACTACAATACACAAAGCTACAAGGTTGCTGTAAGACAGACATATGCACAATACTCTGGATAAATTAGAATAGAGACCTTTATGGGTGGTGTTTCTGTCTCATTATTTTATGTCACTAATAGTCACTTCACCATAAAGTCTTTTAGCACAACACTGGGAGCTGGAGGCATCGTCACTGGGCTGCTGAGGCCTGGGCTTAACTGAGGTGACACCTGGGAGTGGGAGGGAGCCCTTCTGGGGACCCCTCCTGCAGAAGGCACAGGATAGTTATCGGGGGCATTGCAACCCGGGCCAATGTCTGGTCTGGGATACAGGGAGGCCCGTTCCTGCTCGGGCCTCAACCTGGTAAGGGGCCCTCGGGACTAGGGCCAAACAATGTCAGGAGTTGGGCCTGCTGCTTCTGGCTTCTGGCGGAGGGCTGACAGGGGGTGGGGCCAGAGCGGTCCCGCCCTGGGGTCTGTAGGAGGCCTGGGACTGCGGTCGCCTCTAGGTCGGGGTGCCATCAGGGGTTGTCTGCAGCACCTCATCCGCAGGGCATCCGTCAGGATTTGACGTCATCCAGGGGCAGACTGCAAGGCTCAAACCTTGCCTTCAGCGACAGGACCTCACCACCACTCCTGGAATGACAGCACCTCCGGGGAACCACACCTGGAGGAGAGAGAAAAGGGCGTCCCACGCAGCTGAGGGGTGGAGGGTGGGCCGCGCAAGGGACCTTCCCCTCTGGGAAACCCCTCGGGACTGTGGATGAATGGCGTACAGTGGCTATCCCTTCCCCGATCCATACAGTGGCCGTCGTTGCGGTTCCACAGCCCCTTGGGGTAGCAGCAGAAGGATGTACAGTGGCCATTCCTTCCCCGGTATGTACAGTGGCCATTACTGCAGTGCTGCTCCCGAAGGAGGAAGAGGCAGATGAGGGACATACAGTGGGCGTTCCTTCCCCGATACGTACAGTGGCCGTTACCGCAGGGCTACTCCCGTAGGAGGAGGAGAGAGTGGATGAGGGATGAACAGTGGCTGTTCCCTCCCCAATGCATACAGTGGCCGTCCCCGCGGGTCTGCCTGCCCGATGGGAAGTAGCTGAGGGACGTACAGTGTCCATTCCCTCCCTGGTATGTACAGTGGCCGTTACCGCAAGGTTACTCCCATAGGAGGAGGAGGAAGTGGATGAGGGATGTACAGTGGCTGTTCCCTCCCCAATGTGTACAGTGGGTGTCATTGCAGTTCCACTCCTGCCTTTGCCTGTCGGTGTGCACTCAATAGCTAACACACCGAGGTGGGCTCCAGATGTGGCTGCAGCAGAAGGACATACAGTGGCCGTTCCTTCCCCAATGCGTACAGTGGCCATTGTCGTGGGGCTGCAGGGGGAAGCAGCTGAGGGACATACAGTGGCCGTTTCCTCCCCGGTATGTACAGTGGCAATTACTGCGGTGCTGCCTGGGACTATCTGGAGCAGTCCCACCCCAATCCTGGTGAGGGCTGCTCCGGCAGGGGAGTAGTCTTGTTTCCATGCGATGTTGTAGTTGAGCCGGTTGAGGGGAAGAGGGACATTTGGCTGGGGTGTACCTGGGCCCGTTTTGCTCTCAGGCTGGGCAACTGTCATCCAGTCCACCATGGTGTCCTCCTGGAGTGCGGGTGGGGATGCGGCTCCGTAGCAGGGTGGGGGGGTCTGGCTGCAGGAGCGTGCATATTAACATGGCTATAAGCTTGGTAACTCGACTGGTTTTATACTAACTTGGTCCAAATATTTGTCCATTTTGCAGCTTATATATAGTAGCTCAGTGGTGAAAAGACAAGACTGTGGCACTTCATTCTTTCTACAGTGCTTCTTCGTGACCTTAAAATTACAGAATTGAGGAAGGAAGAACAAAAAATTAAAAAAATAATCCATACACTAGATTACTGGCATCCTCCATTCATAAAACATCTGCAGCAGTTGGACTTGAACAGCTGTAGGTTCAAGTTTGGTGGAGGAGACAACTCTGGGAAGTGCATTCCAAAGATGCAGTTCGGAAAATAAAAGAATTCTGATAGGCAGAAGGTCTGGAATATGGCTGTTTGACATTCCAGTTGCTGAGGCGCTGCATTTCTAGCTAGACTGTTTTGGAGAATTCCCGATGTTAGTCGTAGACTGAGGGTCATATGCATGGAGTGACTTATGCTGGAAGTAACCATTTCGCTCAGTGCACTTGCACCGAGTGGCCGTTTAGCTTCTATTGTGAAAGTCTTCGCATGTTATCTCAAATTTTGTGCCATTTATCAACAACTTTTATGAAATACATGTGTCTGGAAGATTGTTGGATGTCTTCTCGACCTGTAGGTAACTATAGGTCGATATATGGTTATACATAAGTATAGATATATATGTATGTTACAGGCAGATTGTGAAATTAGTCATTTCGTGAATTTAGATTAGCCTATTTTAGATTTATTTAGATTAGGTTGATCTAGGATAACGTTAGGTTAAGGTTAGGTTAGGTTTGGTTAGGTTAGGTTAATTTAGGCTTAACAGAGAAGGGAACGGTAACTTCCAGCATAAAGTCACTCCGTGCATATGACACCGGTACAAGTCAGAGTTGCCAGTTAGCCTGCTGTTATTAGCACAGTTATTTTGTAGGTTATGCATTACTTTTTAAAATACAGGAATAGTCACTGAGGGCATCACAACACCCCGAGGAGGAGCCTATGGAGAGGCAGACAGAGCGTGACCCAACCCCGGGTGACAGGGACGTAAATCTGCCTGGGCCGCGCGCCCCTATGACCCAGAATTAGCCCGCTGCCACCATAACAGGAAATGGAGACTACCTTGTGGGTGAGCTGACCCTCGACAGGATCAGGGTGGAGCTACTTCCTTAGCTCCAAGCAGCACCCCAGTGATGGCCTGTAGTCCTGCCCTTTGTGAGACAGCCTATAGCCACTCAGACCTTCAGGAGATGGCCTGTAGCCACTTGGAAGGCTTCCCAGAGACAGCCTGCGGCCGCTCTGCCCTGCAGGAGACAGCCTGTAGTTTCTTCCCCTTAAGAGCCACGGCCTGTAGCCGGGTTTAAGTGATGGCCGGTAGCTGCGCCCTTAAAAGGCCATGGCCTGTAGCCAGGCCTCACGGCAGGAGACAGCCGGTAGCCGCTTCTCCGTCAGGTGTTGTTATACCCCCCTACAGGAACCAGCTACGATCGGTAGCCACGCTGGGGAGAGAAGGGTACGTCCCCCCTGGTCCTGTAGTTGCCTTAAAGGACAAGACACAGGTGATGGCTGGTAGCCATGCCCGTCGGCAGGAGACGTCCTGTAGCCACTCCTTGTCGGGTCGTCGTCCTCCATACGGGGCTCAGGTGATGGCTGGTAGCTGCACCAACAGGCAAGTGACGGCCGGTAGCCGCACTTCGCCTGTATCCCCACTAGAGGGTCAGGCCTATGACAAAAGGACGGCCAGCAACCGCCCTCATTTCGTTGCTCACGGGAACCCAGCAATGGTCGGCAGCCGCACCGGGGAGGAGCACCAAAGCCCCTTGCCCCCTGTGACTCCATTATAAGACAGCGTTCTGCCATCAGACCTACTGACCGGCGGAGGTGCAGACGACCCTACTGTCCACCACCAGCAAGGCAACCTTCAGGAGGAAGGCCTCAGCCCTGAGGATCCGTGGAGAGGCCCTGTGCCATCTCCAGGGTTATTCTCTGCCCAGCTGGTTCCCGAGGGACCCTACCTGACAGACTCCGACAGGGGCCCATGCCGCAGCCCACTCCTGATGGTGTCCCTGACCACCAGAGACTGCAGCTGATGGGCCCTCGAGGCTAGCCTCAGGACCCCTGGGCGAGACCTCTCCACACCCCAATGCAGATGACATTCGTTCTCCATCAGGCACCTGAGTGAGTGCTTCTGGAAATTCTTCGGCCCCAGTCCCAAGGGCTGAACCCCAGTTCCCAGCCCCGACAGTGCAGGGCCCTTCGCCGCACACAGCCCTGGATGAGAAAGGATGCCCCTACGAGTGATCTTGTGGCTGCAGGACACGGAGGCCTTTGGCAGAACTCAGCCCCATCAGAAGCCAGGCAGTGAGCTCTCCCGCTGCCCCCCACCAATGCCGCCACCCTACCCAGCCCTGACAGTGAGTGACAGTGGAAGTGCAGTAACAGTGAAACAGTAACCTAGGCATCGGGCAGTGTGTTAAGATATTAAATCAGTGCTATAGTGCCAGAAGTGTACACCAACAGTGAAATAGTGACAGAATGAAAGTAGCCGAGCAGTGATAACAGTAACCTGCGTGAGTGTGTATCTTGGCCCTAGTAATATAATTCTTCGCCGTCATAAGACCTACAGGCACGCTGCCTATTCCAACCACAGTGTAAAACTCCCTCAAAGTGATAGTGATCGATTTCCCTGCCCAACACCTTAAGTGCTGTTTATTGTACTATCTTCCTTTATCCCAAACTATAGTCCAAGCAGTATCCTTCGAGATACCACTACTCCCGATCTCAGTGTGTTATATGAGTGTCTAGATTCCTATTTGTGGCATCTACCTGCTCCACATTAGAATTTACCAATATACGTGTAAGGTTGTTGCCCTGAGTTTTTGTGCCCTGTCTCTCTAAGTCTTCTAAGCTCCGGCCTAGAAAGGGAACCCAGCTGCAGAGTAGGCGTTCAAGGGATGGGAAACTGACCGTTAAGCACCAAGCATAACACTTTATGTGCTCTTTCTCTCTATAATATTTTATTTGTGATTGTTGAATTATGTAATTTAATGAAATGCATGGCATACAAAATAGTGCCCCTGAAAACAAGGTGAGAGAAGAACAGCATAGTGCCCCCGGAAATGCACTGACACCCCTACCCGGACCCCATGCCGCAACCACACTAGGGGATGCCATGCGACAACGGCATAAGGGAGCCCGGGCCGTGCGGCCTTATAACACCCAACCGTAGCACTGCCACCCTAGCAGGAGGAGGACACTACATCGGGGAGTGGGATTGCCGGACAGCACCCCTCTGGAGACGGCCTACTGCCACTCCCGCCTTCGTCAGTCGGCCAAGCATCGCACTGAAGGTGTTTCTCTTGAGACGGCCTACTGCCGCTCTTCTCTTCTGCCCAAGGAGACGGCCAACTGCTGTTCCTCCCTCCTGCTGAAGGAGACGGCCTACTGCTGCTCTGAAGGTGCTGCCCCCGAGACGGCCTACTGCTGCTCCTCCCTCCTGCTGAAGGAGACGGCCTACTGCCGCTCCCCCCTCCCGCAGAAGGAGATGGCCTACTGCCGCTCCCATCTTCGCCAGATGCCCAATTGCCGCTCCAAAGGCAATGCCCCTGAGACGGCCTACTGCCGCTCCACCCTCCTGCAGAAGAAGATGGCCTACTGCTGCTCAGGAGGTGACCAGAGGCAAGCTGACTCCCCCACTCAGGCCACGGCCAATTGCCAGGCCTTGGCGCCCTATAGTTGCGCCCCTGGGCGGCCACGGCCAATTGCCAGGCCCCACGACCACAAGGAGGTATTGTCAGTGTCATCGCCCCTGCGTGAGGCAGGCGCCCGGATCCCCAGCAGCAGAGAGACCCTGCGAGGCGTAACAGCTTCCCCTGGCCTCCGGTCTCTACTCCTGGCCCTGGAGAAGACCAACCTGACGGACCCTAGTTCAGGTCGGTGCCTGACAGCGCCGCTCGACTCTGGGGACCGCAGTCCTTGGTCACTCCAGGCCCTCCCCAGGACACCCAGGCGAGACCTCTCCATGCCCAAGAGGCGGCGTAAGACCTCCACCTCCGGCTGAAACCTGACCCAGAGAATCCTGGACCTGTTCAGCCCCAGTCCTGAGGGCCACACCCCTGAACCTAGCCCGGAGACTGCGGGCTCCTATGTCACCTGCAGCCCTGGACGCGAGAGGACGCCCCTGCGAGCCGTCCAGTGCCCTCTCGGCACGCCCTCCCCTGGCGATGCCCCTAGTCCGGCAGAATAGTCGCCGGCGTGTCTTGCCGCCCCCCCCCCCACTACATGAGTAAATTATGTTAAGTGTGGGGTTGCCCCAGAACTAGTGAATTGACTTATGTTAAGTGTAACGTTGCCCTAGAAACAGGTTACAGTGACTTAATGTATGTCGAATATCGGGGCGAGTGAAATCACGGGTGGATGAGTAAGAACGAGTACAGTGAGTAAGTTCTGAGGAATTCGATTCACAAGTGACGCCCTTGTAGAAAAACCAGTAAAACTCTTCCCCCGAGGAATCCTCTGTAGTGAAAATATACCCATGTCCTTTGTTACCAGAAAATAATAGAGAAAGTTTGAATAATATCCTCCCGTTTGTATTACAATAAAACACAGGGAATACCCAGTGTCCTCCATTCCCTCGCTTCCTAAAAAATCTCCTCCCTGCAGCTAGCGTAACGTAAACAAGAGATAGAATCAAATGTCAAAACCCCTTTACTATCAGAAGATATTGAGTTTGAGATAATAATTTTTACCCTCTCCCAATATTACTATAACTCTGTTTTGACCCGTCACGAGTCCTTCCCCTCCCCCCCTCTCCCCCCGCGCTTCCACGCGCGCCCGTGTTCCCTGTACACCTATGCACTAGAATTACTGTATTGGCGTCAGTATTAGTTAAGCCAGTATCCTGCGAGATACTAATATCCTAGTTAAGGTTTTACTTTTGTGTCATATATTGTTTTGTAATATCTGGTGCTTTTGTCCTGTGTCTGACTGTGGTAATATACGTGTAAAGGTTATTGCCTGAAGTTTTCGTGTCCTGCCTCTCTTTCATTGCACTAAGCTCCGGTCTCGAAAGAGGACCCCGCTACACGTTAGGTGCTTTAGGACCGAAGAGTCGGGCCTTTTTCATCTAGCATTACATTAAAGTTATATGATAAATAATTGAGGGAGTTATGCAGTGTATGAAAATATCATTTATAGCCTAGAGGATCATAAAGTCTCAGGGAGGAAATGTGCAAGGACATCCCACCGTAGAGACCAACAAAAATAACCCGAAAGTCAGCACTACATCAATTGAGTCCGTGCGAGAACCCGTACCATACCCATCTTCCTGCACTCTCCGGGGTACTTTCAAAGTCTTATGCAACGGTGGAATTACTTAAGGACGTATGGACGTTATTCCTGTGAAATTATATTTGCTAATTTATAACACCTTTTCGTATTTAATTTTTTACTTCAAACTCAAATTTTCTTGTATGTTTGAGATGCTTATGCAATGTTGGTGTTACATGACATGTCATACGTATAAATTTATATATTCGCATCCCTGTGCTTGTTTTTGTTCAGGGCCAAAAGTATAACTGCTACATTATGTGTATATCAATTTTCTTAACGGAAGATAAACAGAAGAAGGAAAAATGAATTACAATAATTATATTTCCATACCAGGATAAAGTATGTACGCGGGATGGGATACTCAAACATATCCACGATCGATTCCCCGTAATAAATTGATGTTTTGACAGGAAGACAAGGGAAGATTTTGCACTGCATTCCCTGATCTTCCTTCTGAAAACATTTATATTCTGGTGTAATTTCCGTCCCAAAGCTTAGATTTATTTATGAATCCGAGAAAAGAAGACAGAGGAGGAGCTGACAGTCCACTTGTCCTCCCTGCAAATCAAAACCAGAGTTACGGCAGGGAACTGATCATAACTGCGTTTGTATATCCCGACATACGTTACTTGCGATCTCAGGTGTTTTCAGCTATCAACAATTTGTCTGCTGATGGACGGTTCCTATAGACTTAAGCAGGTAATATGCTACAGTTACAACAAAACGTGGATACAAGTTTGGTAACTCGACTGCTTTAATACTAACTTGGTCCAAATTTTCGTCTGTTTTGCAGCTTATTTCAGGTTGCTCAGTAGCAGAAAGACAAGACTGGCACTTCATTCTTTCTACAGCACTTCATGATCTTCTTAAAATTACAGGAGAGGAAGGAAAAAAAAAAAAAAAATCCATGAACCAGATTACTGGCGTCCTCCATTCATAAAACATCTGCCACAGTTGGACTTTAACAGCTGTAGGTTCAAGTCTGGGGGGGAAACTGTTATGCTGGGTGTTTTTTGGGTCGACTTCACGTCCTAAAGACACCAGCTACTGAGCGGGGTCCTCTATCGAGACCGAAACTAAAATACCTTAACATAGGAACAGGGCATAAAAACTCGGCAGGCTACCTTAACACATGTATTGCCTTAATTCCACTTCCATACAATATGCATATGATAGTATACAGACCAAGACATGGGTACAATGACAGACTCTGGGTGTTTATATATATGAATATGCCACTACACATACAAGGGCAACCACCTTAAGTAACTGACATACAGAGTTATAGGTACAGTCCATATTGCCCTCTCCCCCTACAATTATGGTACGTCACACGGTATCATAGAGTCTCACAGTTCTTGGCTATATTCACTACCAGTTGTCGCTGTATCTCTGCTTTGAGTCTGAATGGGCACTGTCAGTTCTAGTTCTTTGACACGACACTGAGATTACACTCTGGCGCCTTCTTGGGCTGCTGAAGTCTGGGCTCAATCAAGGGGGTGCCCGGGTGTAGGAGGGAGGCCCGCAGGTGTGCCTTCCTGTAGGAGGCACGGGACTGCTACTGGGGGTGTCACTGCCCGGGCACGTTTCTGGTCGGGGGTGCTGGGAGGCCCTCTCCTGGTGGGGCAACCTGGTGTGTGGCCCTCGGGGCTGGAGCCAAATAGCGTCAGGAGCCAGGCCTGCCTTTTCTTACTCTGGGCGGAGGGCCGGCAGTGAGAGGGGTCAGGAAGGTTCTGCCCTGGGGCCTGGGGAGTGTCCCTGGATAGATGGGGACTGTGGTCACCTCTAGACCGGGGCGCCATCAGGGGTTCGCTGCAGCGTCTCATCCGTGGGGCGTCCATCAGAGCCAGGCGTCGTCCAAGGGCAGGCTGAAGGGCGCGGATCCTCTCCTTGGCTATTGGGCCACCACCCCTCAAATGGCAGCTCCCCTGGGGAACCACACCTGGAGGGAGAGACAGAAGGACATTCCACACAGCCTCCGGATGGTGAGTGGGCCACGCCAGAGACCTCCCCCGACAGGAGGACCCTAGGGGCCGTGGATGAAGGGCGTACAGTGGCCGACCCTTCCCTGGCGTGTACAGTGGCCGTCACCGCGGTTCCACAGGCCCTAAGGGTAGCAGCAGAAGGATGTACAGTGACCGTTCTTTCCCTGGTATGTACAGTGGCCGTTACCGCGGTGTTGCTCCCGAAGGAGAGATGAAGGATTCTCTCCCTGGTGCATACAGTGGCCATTGCTGCAGGTCTGCCAGCCCGACAGGAAGTAGCTGAAGGACGTACAGTGGCCGTTCCCTCCCCGGTACGTACAGTGGCCGTTACCGCGGTGCTACTCCTGTCGGAGGAAGAGGTGGATGAGTGACGTACAGTGACCGTTCCCTCCCTGGCACGTACAGTGGCCGTCGCCGCAGTTCCACCTCTCCTTAACTCGCTAGCCGGTGTGTGTACAGTGGCCATCACACTGGGGCTAACTCCAGGTGTGGCTGCAGCAGAAGGGTATACAGTGGCTGTCCCTTCCCGGGTGTGTACAGTGGCCATTACCACGGTGCTGCGGGAGGAAAAAGCAGATGGCTGTACAGTGGCCATACCTTCCCCGATAAACAACTCCAGCAAGCGAGTTCCAGTGAGATGCAGTTCGGAAAATAACAGAATTCTGATAGGCAGAAGTTCTGGAATATGGCTGTTTGACATTCCAGTTGTTGAGGAGCTGGATTGCTAGCTAGACTGTTTTGGAGAATTCCCGACGTTTGTCGTAGTTCTGGTACGGGTTAGAGGTGCCTGTTAGCCTGCTGTTTATTACCATAGTTATTGAGTATGTTATGCATTACTTTTTGTGCTCTTTCTCTCTAATATTTTATCTGTGATTGTTAAATAATGTAATATAAGTTGTATGCTTAGTTTAGTGTCATGGTAGTGTATTATAATTCCATGTATAAGCTGATCAATTATAAAGTCCCAGGGAGGAAATGTGCTAGGACATTCCACCGCAGAGACCAACAAAAATAACCCGAAAGACAGCACTACATCAACCAGAACACCACGTTAACCCACACCATACCCATCTTCCTGCACTCTTTAAGGTTCTTTCAAAGCCTTATGCAATTTTGGAATTATTTAAGTACGCATGATGTTATTGCTTTGAATTCATATTTGATAATTTATGATAATTTTTGGTATTTTGTCATATATTTCATATTCAAGTTTCTTTGTATGAATGAGATGTTTATGCAATGTTGGTGTTACTTGATATGACATACATAAAACTTTTTATATTCGCGACCCTGTGCTTTTTCTTTGTTCAGAACCAAAAGTATAACTGCTGCATTATGTGTATATCACTTTTCTTCTTAACGGAAGATAAACAGAGGAAGGAAAAATATAATACAATAATTATAATATTTCCTTACCATGACAAAGTATGTACGCGGGATGGGATACTCAAACATATCCTCGATCGATTCCCCGTAGCAATTTGATGTTTTAACAGGAAGAACGAGACAAAGGAAGATTTTGCACTGCTTTCCCTGATATTCCTTCCGAAAACAGTTACATCCTGGTGTGATTTTCGTCCCATAGCTTAGATTTATTTATGAAGCCGAAAAAGAACAGAGGAGGAGCTGACAGCCCACGTGTTCCCCCTGCAAATCAAAACCAAACTTACGGCAGAGAATTGATCATACTGTGTTTGTATGTCCCGACGTAGGTTACTTGCGATCTCAAGTGTTTTCAGGTATTAACATTTTGGCTGCTGATGGACGGTTACTATAGACTTAAGCAAGTAAAATGCTACAGTTAGAGCAAAACGTGGCTACAGGCTTGGTAACTCAACTGGTTTTGTATTAACTTGGTCCAAATTCTCGTCCGTTTTCCAGCTAATTTCTAGTAGCTCAGTGGCGGAAAGACAAGTCTGTGGCACTTCATACTTTCTGCAGCACTTCTTCATGACCTTCTTAAAATTACAGAATAGAGGAAGAACAAATTGTAATGCTAGGACTGGTTCTCAACTCGTTTCAGGCCATGGACCACCAGCCCAATTAAAAAAAATATCATGGACCATTTCATTTTTGAGTTATGATAAATAAAACATAGACAACAAACATTATGGTTAGAAATATAATTCTTCCTGTAATGCTAGGTGAAAAAGGCCCGACTCCTCGGTCCTAAAACACCTAACGTGCAGCGGGGTCCTCTTTCAAGACCGGGGTGTGGTGCAATAAATAGAGGTAGGGCACAAAAACTCCAGACAATAACCTTTACACGTATATTACCACAATCAGACACAGGACAAATTCAGCAGATATTACAACACAGTACGTGACAGAAATGAAACCTTAACTAGGATATTAGTATCTCGCAGGATATTGGCTTCACAAATATTGATGCCAACACAATAAGTCATGATACAGGTGTACAAGGGAATACAGGACCGTGGCACGCGGAGGAGGGTGTCTCTCACGGGGGGGGGGGGAAGGGAGGCCGCGGGTAGAGCTAGAAGATATTTATGGTAATATCGGGGAGGGGGAATAGTATTATTGTTTCAGACTTACAGTAGTATATTCTGATAGTAAAAAGGTCTTGACAATTGACTCTGTTTCTAATTCAAGTTATTATATTCACTCTGACTGTTGGGAGGAGATTCCTGAAGGGAAAACTGGAAAGAGGAGGGGGGGGGGAGGAGGAGGACACACTGGGAATTTACACTAGTTATAGTAATACCCGTACAGGAGTATTCTTAACACTTTTCTTCAGTGCTCCATAGTAATAAATGACATTTACCTGTTTCTCAATAGGGAGACTTTTATGGTAACTGTAATGCTAGGTGAAATTAGGCTCGACTTCTCGTTCCTATTACACCTAACGTGGAGCGGGGTCCTCTTTCGAGACCGGAGCTTAGTGCAAGAAAGAGAGGCAGGACACAAAAACTCTAGGCAACAACCTTTACACGTATGTTACCACAATCAGACACAGGACAAATCAGCAGATATTACAGCACAATACATAGCAATATAAAACCTTATCTAGGATACGGGTATCTCACAGGATACTTGCTTCTCTGATAGTAATGACAACACAATCAATCCTAGTGTATCAAGAGTGCAGTGAATATTGGCGCGCGCGGGAGGCGCGAGGGGGTGCGTCTCACGAGGAGATAGGGGAGGGAGCGGGGAGTGACTTGTGACGGCTAGAGGAAAGTTATGGTAATACTGGAGAGCGGCAGATATTAGCCGTGAAGTTTATATGGTTTTCACTAGCCAAGGGACTTTGGTCATTGATTTTATTCTTGATTCACACTTACTCGGGATATTGGAGTGAGAGAGAGTGATAAACAAGTTTTATGGGTAGCGTGGGGGAGGGAGAGATTACCATTAATACTCCCTTTCACAATGTTCCTTTAGAGCTCACAGTAGTGGGGGTATGTCATTATAGGGGAATCTCCAGGCGGCACAGGCTTACTAATTGTATAAAAGGGATGTCGCTCATAAACATAGTTCATCAGATCTTGTTCCACACGTATTCATCAGGGGGATAGGCAGGAACATGTCGTCGGCGATCCTGCCGGGCTAGGGGCACCGCCAATGCGAGGCGTGCCAAGAGGGCACGGGATAACTCGTAAGGACATCCTCTCGCGTCCTGGGCTACCCGTGGCTTCTGGGCTGGGCTTAGGAGTGTGGCCCTCGGGACTGGGGCCGAATAGCTCCAGGAACCTCTGTGATAAGTCTTGGCCTGTAGTGAGGGCCTTACGGCGTCTTGGGGGTGCAGGGAGATCGCGCCCGGGTGTCCTGGGGAGAACCGAGAGAGACTGCGGGCTGTGGTCTCCAGCATCTAGGGGTGCCGACAGAGGAGGGCTGCGGCAGCGACTTCCACTGGGGTCTGTCAGGTGCGTCTGCTCTAGAGTCAGACGTTGGGAACAGAGACCATGGGAGGCTGAGGCCTGTCTGGGTCATTCTGGGACAGGAAGCTGGGCTCTAGTCTCCTGCCGTAGGGACGTCTCTCTCCTTACCTCTTTCTGCACACCCTTGGAGCGACAATAGATCGTCTCACGAGGAAGGGAGCGACAATAGACCATCTCTACCAAGACACTCTCGGAGCTACCATAGATCGTCTCATGAGGATGGGAGCGACCATAGATCGTCTCACGAGGATGGGAGCGACCATAGATCGTCTCACGAGGATGGGAGTGACCATAGATCGTCTCTACCGGAGCACTTTCAGAGCGACCATAGATTGTCTCTACCGGAGCACTTTTGGAGCGACCATAGATCATCTCACGAGGATGGGAGCGACCATAGATCGTCTCACGAGGATGGGAGCGACCATAGATCGTCTCACGAGGATGGGAGCGACCATAGATCGTCTCACGAGGATGGGAGCGACCATAGATCATCTCACGAGGATGGGAGCGACCATAGATCGTCTCTACCGGAGCACTTTCAGAGCGACCAATGATCATCTCTACCGGAGCACTTTCGGAGCGACCATAGATCGTCTCATGAGGATGGGAGTGACCATAGGTCATCTCTACCGGAGTGCCTCTACTGGAGTGCCTATGACAACTCCACCCCTAGCTGGTTCAAAAATCCACCCCTAGCTGGTTCAAAAAAGGTAGTGTCTTTCTCCTACGGCGGCGACGGCGTGGTGGCTGCGTGACATAGTGGTGCACGTCCCGGGCTGACATATGTCGCTGTTGCCGGGAGTGGTTGTGACCAGTGGCGGCTACCCCGTGGGGTCCGTGTGGGGGTGTCGGTACATCCTCGGGCATACTGAGCTGTATTTTGCTTGCCCTGTTGTTGGGGGCACTATGGTATATTTCGGGGGCACTGTTCTTTAAGTCACGCATTTTAGTAACAATCTGACGGCTTTTCTACAAGGGCGTCACTCGTAGTTTTACTCAGTCTATACTCGCCCATGATCTCACTTGTCTGACATACACTTATCCCAGGTCACTGTATCACTTGTCTTAGGGCACCGTTTACTTAACATAAGTCACTTCACTGTGTTGAGGGCAATATCCCCCACGACATGTTTCACTCGTGCGGTGTAGATGACGGGGCGGCATGCCATTGTCAGTTAGGCCGGGGATAGGGCACCATCAAGGGAGGGCGTGCCAAGAGGGCACGGGATGATTCGCAGGGGTGTCCTCTCGCATCCAGGGCTGCAGGTGGCGGAAGAGCCGGCAGTCTCCGGGCTAGGCTTGGGGGTATGGCCCTCAGGACTGGGGCCGGAAAGCTCCAGGAACCACTGGTGTAGGTCTCGGCCAGAGGTAGAGGCCTTAGACCTTCTGGTGGGCATGGAGAGGTCATACCCAGGAGTCCTGGGGAGGGCCTGGAGGGACAGTGGAATGCGGTCCCCAGAGTTGAGGGGCGCCATCAGGGAAGGATTGCAGCACCGACCTGAACTAGGGTCCGTAAGGTGTGTCTGCTCCAGGGCCAGGCACAGGGAGCGAAGACCAGGAGAGGCCGTCGGGCCTGACAGAGGTTCTTGAGTATTGGAGGGCAGGACTCTCGTCTGACACTGGGGCGATGGTGCGGGTGACACCTCCTGCAGGTCGTGGGACCTGGCAATCAGCCGTGGCTGTCCAAGGGCGTGACTATTCAGCGCCAAGGCCCAGCAACTGGCCATGGCCTGAGTAGGAGAGTCAGTGCGCCTCTGGTCACTTCCTGAGTGGCAGTGAATCGTCTTCTTCTGCAGGAGGGAGGAGCGGCAGTAGGCCGTCTCAGGGGCAGAGCCTTCGGAGCTGCAATTGGCCATCTGGCAAAGGTGGGAGCAGCAGTAGGCCGTCTCGGGGGCAGTGCCTCTAGAGCATCAGTAGGCCATGACCGGGGCGGCGCCTTCAGAGCGGCAGTAGGCCGTCTCCTTCGGCAGGAGGGAAGAGCGGCAGTAGGCCATCTCTGGGGCAGTGCTTTCAGAGCGGCAGTAGGCCATCTCTGGGGCAGTGCCTTCAGAGCGGCAGTAGGCCGTTTCCAGGGCAGTGCCTTCAGAGCAGCAGTAGGCCATCTCCTTTGGCAGGAGGGGGAGCGGCAGTAGGCTGTCTCCGGGGCAGCACCTTCAGAGTCCTTTGGCAGGGGGGAGGAGTGGCAGTAGACCGTCTCCTGCAGAAGAGAAGAGCGGCAGTAGGCGGTCTCTAGAGAAGCACCTTCAGTGTGATGCTGGGCTGACTGATGAAGGTGGGAGCGGCAATTGGCCGTCTCCAGAGGGGCACTGTCAGGAGCTGAAATGTCAGCTCCACCCTGGGCTGATTTGGTGGCCCCACTTCTCGAAGGTAGTGTCTTTTTCCTGCTGGGGCGATGGTGGGGCGGCTGGGTGTTATAGGGGTGCTTGGTCCGGGCTGACTTGTGTCGTTGTTGCCTGGACGTTCAGTGTTTGGCTGCAGCTACTCCATGAGGTCCGTGTGGTGGTTTTGGTGGTTTCTCGGGGGCACTATACTCTAACTCACGCATTTCACTTACAAACAGAATTTCGAGAAATGATATAAAATAGTAGACAACTGATATTTTGGTCTAAAATATATTGCTTCCAAACATAATTTCCAGGAAATACATGAATACTTCTCTAACATTTTGCTGTGAAATTTATTTCTAACTGAAATACAGCATAGTGTCCCCGGGAATGCCCAATCCCCTCCACCAGGGATTCAGCATAGTGCCCCTGGAAACTCCCCGACACCCCCCACAAGGACCCCACGGAGAAGCAGAAGCAGCACACCGAGACTCAGAGTGACAACGACACAAGCCAGCCCGGGCCATATGCCCCTATGACCAGGAGCCACCCTGCCGTCACCATAGCAGGAATCCAGCACTGCCTTCCAGGCAAACCATCTCGGGGTGAAGCTGTCTGTCCAGCTCCGATCAGCGCCCCTCAGGAGTTGGCCTGTAGCCACTCTCATCTTCTACAGGAGCGTGCCAGTAGCCTCTCCGAAGGTGTCTTCCCTCTTGGGACAGCCAGTAGCTGCCCGCCCCTCGTAAAGGAATCAGCCCAAAGCTGACCTTAGGGTAATCAGGAGACGGCCGGTAGCCACTCCCACCTTCATCAGAAGGTGTCCTTCTGGAGATGGCCGGTAACTGCTCCACACTCCCTCCTGAAGGAGTCGGCCTGTAGCCACTCCCACCTTCATCAGAAGGCCGGTAGCCGCTCCGAAGGCATTGCCCCCGAGTTGGCCTGTAGCCACTCCACACCCCTCCTGCAAGAGTCGGCCTGTAGCCACTCCACACCCCTCCTGCAAGAGTCGGCCTGTAGCCACTCCCACCTTCGTCAGACGGCCGGTTGCCGCTCCGAAGATGTTGCCCCCGAGTCGGCCTGTAGCCACTCCTCATACCAGCTGAAGGAGATGGCCTGTAGTCACTCCCGCCTTCGTCAGATGGCCGGTAGCCACTCCGAAAGTGTTGCCCTCGAGTCGGCCTGTACCCGCTCCCCATCTCTCCTTCAGGAGGCAGCCTGTAGCCGCTCCCGGCTTCGTCAGATTGCCGGTAGCCACTTCGAAGGCGTCCCAAGGTGTGCTGGTACTTATTCCCCTTCTCAGGCCACAGCCAGTAGCCGGGCCTCAGCGCCTTATGGTCACGCCCCTGGGAAGTCATGGCCAGTAGCCGGGCATCAGTGCCTTTTGGTCACGCCCCTGGGAAGTCATGGCCAGTAGCCGGGCCGCACAACTGGAAGCAGTCGAGAGCAGCCCCGCCGCCCCAGCGTGAGATGAGTATCCTGACCCCCGATGCAGTGGACGTAGGAGAATACTGGAGAGGCCCTATCGCCTCCCCTGGCCTCTGCTTCCTACGCCTGGCCCTGGAGAAAACCCACCTGACGGACCCTGATGCAGACTGGTGCCGCAGCCCCTCCTTGATGGCGCCGCCTGGCTCTGGGGGCCGCAGCTCTCGGGAACTCCAGGCCCTCCCCAGAAAGCCCAGGGGGACCTCCCTACACCCCAACGGCGGAAGGCCTCCACCTCCAGCCGAGACCTGACCACAAGTTTCAGGGAATTGTTCGGCCCCAGTCCTGAGGGCCATACTCCTGTTCTTAGCCTGGAGAAATCGGGCCCCTTCACCACCTGCAAACCCGGACGAGAGAAGACACCCCTGCGCACCACCCCATGCCCTTTCAGCACGACCTCCCCTGGTGGTGCCCCTGCCCCGGCAGAACTGTCGCCGGTGTGTCTCCATGCCGCCAGTAACTTGTGAGACAGTGATTGTGCCCTAAGTACAGTGTAACAGTGACAAGATGATAGTGTACTCTCCTAGCACCAGCCCCAGTGTTTACGTGACGTGGAAATAATGGCCTAATGTACGACAGGGCGGAGAAGTGAATAACCCATGTAAAATCCAAGTGATAGTGCATAAGACTCATGTGTGACTCCCTTCATGTTATAATCAGTGTAATGACCAAACTGTGGAACTCATGTTAGTAATTTATCCAAATGCTCCTTGCTCTTAGAAAATAATAAATCGAACACGCTATCAATACCCTCCACTTCATATTACTATAAACATAATTAGACCCCAGTGCCTTACGCTATCCCCTAATGAGCTTTATCTTTAACTCCTCCACATGCGCAACAGCCTTGGACCGTATTGTGATAATTAACTCACCCCGTCCCGTCGACGTATGGATACGTTGCAACATTTTGCATTTGCAAGTCCCGGCGATGTACTGGTACGTTGTGCAATTGCAAGGTCCCTAATTTGCACAATTTTCAATTTTCATGCTTGATTTTTCATACGTATATACGGGACACCTTCCTCTATTCCTCTTCAAGATGCCAAGCAGGGACAATGCCTTACACTGCATAACCTCCCCCCTCCCCCCTCATGCCATTGTCTCAGCAATTCACCTGTTACCAGTGACCTAGCCAGTAAAGACATTCAGAGCCAGAGTAATTCCCCAATCGATGACAATGTGGAGGACAAAGTTTACATAGCATTACAGGAAGAAACAGTCAGAAATAATGATCAGGTAATGTGGCAAAAGAAGGTCAAGTATGGTGATGAGTTAGTGAGTGAAACAATGTTTATAATGCCTATATTACTGTTTGAAAACCAATTTACTCTCGTACTACATATAAATTCGTACCAAGTAAATAAATAAATACCGTTTATGAGTGGTGTGAAATAGTTACCCTCCCATAGAACTCGTTTTCTTTCGTGCCAGCCTGTTAGGAAACCCAGTCAGGTAAGGAGGTACTGGTACCTGGATTGAGTATTTTAAACCTCTGGTGAGCGATTTCTCTATGAATTTTCGATGTTTCTCACCAAAAGTGGAGGTATTAGCCAAAATTTTTTTTTTCGAAAATACCTCGGGATTGGGGGGGTGTCAGAGGTGCGAAATAGCTCAGAACGTGATGGATTAACTAATAACCCTTTGCTCTTAGAAAATATAAGTTGAACACACTATCAATAACCTCTGCCTCATACTTCCTTAATTACAATTAGACCCCAGTGCCTTACACCCTCCCCTAGTGGGCCCTATCACTCACTCCTCCACATGCACCGAGACCCCGGACAATACTAATTCTGCACACTACGCCTCGAGTGTCATTCCACGTACATACTACTGTAATATCCTGCAAGATACTGAGAATCTAGTTATAAGAGTTTGTAATTGACCAAATATTGTGCTGTATCATCTGCTGTTGTCCCTAGTCTGCCTAAGTAATACAAGTGTAAAGGTTATTGCCTGAAGTTTTTGTGTCCTGCCTCTCTCTTAGTTGTACTAAGCCCCGGTCTCGAGAGA
Organism: Coenobita brevimanus; assembly: GCF_032717465.1. Taxonomy (NCBI): domain Eukaryota; kingdom Metazoa; phylum Arthropoda; class Malacostraca; order Decapoda; family Coenobitidae; genus Coenobita; species Coenobita brevimanus. Next base: position 14,773,285 of record NC_137060.1, on the reverse strand, counting down.
GGACCCTGCTACACGTTACATGTTCTAGGAGCGAGAAGTCGAGCCTAAACCACCTAGCATTACACTAACAAACAGAATTTTGAAATTATGTAGGAGTATACGACTTGTTATGCTGGGTGTTTTTAGTCTGACCTCTCGTCCTAAAGACTCCAGTGACTGAGCGGGGTCCTCTTTGTAGACCTGAAGTAGAACACTCACAAAGGAACAGGGCATAAAAACTCGGCAGTATACCTTAACACATCTATTGTCTTCATTCAAACTCCTTACAATAGATATACAAAGATATACTGAATATGGAAAGGGTAAAGTGACAGAGTGACTAATATTGGTACAATTTGTACATAGGCAACGTATTGCTATCTTGAGTCCGTGTACCACTTCACTTCAGTACATATATATAACAGGTCACAAGGGCACAATATAGATGTCAGAGTTAGTGCACAATTTCCATTCAGTATTCACATATGAATAGAGTGAAGCGACGAAGTAATTAGTACTAGCATACATATCACATAGGCACAGTGTCTATACCTGAGTCAAGGCATGAGGGAATGTCACTTAGCTGTGGCGACACTGATCACACGTTCTGTCTTTAGGACTGTTCTTAGTACTGTAGGTTAGTCTTGGGCTGCACACTAATACATTACCCTGGTTCCAAAGGGCTTGAGCATAAACACAGTACCTTGGATAAACTAGAAAAGGAACCTTAGTGTATAGTTTCTGCCTCGCTGTTCACATTCACTGACTGTCACTTTCACTAAGTCTTTAACACGATTCTGGAGGTTGAAGGTGTTGCCACTGGATTACCAATGCATAGGGTTAACTGAGGTGGTGTCCGAGAGCGTGAGGGGGGCCCCTTGAGAGAGCTCTCCTGTAGGAGGCATGGGACAGCTCTCTGGGGCGTCAACCCGGGCGCGTGTCCGGTCTAGGGTGCAGGGAGGCCCTTCCATCTGGGGGCTTCGACCTGGTAAGTGGCCCTCGGGACTGGGGCCAAACAGCGTCAGGAGTCGGGCCCGCTGCTTCTTACTCTGGGCGGAGGGCTGACAGAGAGCGAAACCTGAGTGGTCTCGCCTTGGGGTCCACGGGCTGGCCATGGGAGGCCTAGTGCTGCAGTCACCTACAGGTTGGGGAGCAGTCATGGGTTGGCTGTGGCACCTCTCCTGCAGGTCGTCCGCCAGGGGCTGGTGTCATCCAGGGGCAGGCAGTAGGACAGGAACCTGGCCTTCGAGGACAGGACCTTGTCACCACTCCTGGAACAGCAGCACCTCCAGGGAACCACATCTGGAGGAAGAGAGAGAAGTGCATCCCACGCAGCCGAGAGGTAGTGAGCCAGCCACACAAGGGACCTTCCCCTCCGGGAGAACCCTCGAGACTGTGGATGAAGGGTGTACAGTGGCCGTCCCTTCCCCAATGCGTACAGTGGCCGTCGTTGCGGTTCCACAGTCTCTAATGGCAGCAACAGAAGGACATACAGTGGCCGTTCCTTCCCTGGTATGTACAGTGGCCGTTACCACGGCGCTGCTCCCGAAGGAGGAAGAGGCAGATGAGGGACGTACAGTGGCCGTTCACTCCCCAGCACATACAGTGGCCGCTGCCACGGGTCTGCCTGCCGAACAGGAAGTAGCTGAGGGATGTACAGTGGCCGTTCCCTCCTCGGTACATACAGTGGCCATTACCGTGAGGCTACTCCCGTAGGAGGAAGAGGAAATGGATGAAGGACGTACAGTGGCCGTTCCCTCCCCAACGCATACAGTGGCTGTCATCGCAGTTCCACTCCTCCTGCCTATGCCTGTCGGTGTGTGCTCAATAGCTAGCACACCGAGGCAGATTCTAGATGTGGCACAGCAGAAGGACGTACAGTGGCCGTTCCTTCCCCGGTATGTACAGTGGCCATTACCGCGGGGCTGCAGGGGGAAGCAACTGAGGGATGTACAGTGGCCGTTCCCTTCCCGGTACGTACAGTGGCTGTTACCGCGGCATTGCCTGGGACTGTATCTGGAGCAGTCCCATCCCAATCCTGGTGAAGGCTGCTCCAGCCGAGAAGTAGTGTCGCATGCTTGCGACATCGCAGTTGGGTAGGTTGAGGGGAAGAGGGACTCAAGGTAGGGGCACCCTGGTGCCTCTCTTGCTCTGGGCCAGCCCCTCACTCACCTGGCCCGCCGTGGTGTCCTCTTAGGGTGGGGGTAGGGTTGCGGCTCCGTAGTGGGGTGGGGGGTCCTGCGGTGGAGGCGCGCATTTTACAACTAACATTTTTTTTGCAACCAGACTTTTGGATTCTCTTCTCACTGACAAGCTTCTCAATGTTAGGAGTGGTACTTGATAATGCACAATGAATATCGCTTTCCACTGCAAGCCGATTCCTCTGTTTGGATTTAATGTGCAACAAACATGAATATCTGCTCTCACACATGGAAGTTGATGCAAATGGCAGAAGACATCTGACTGCATGTGTTGACAGATTTGGGTAAGTACCAGTCATACTGAGATAATCAATAGAAATAATACAATAAAATGAATGGCCAATTATTAGACTAAGGCAACACCTTACATGTGTATTACTAAATCTTACAAAGGAATGAGCAGATGTCACAAATACAAACAAGCTGGAGAATTATAATTCTTGGGCTGCAGATATGAAATACTAGTATCATGCGGGATACTGTACAGGACCAGATTGGTTAGGGGGAACGACACTTGAGCTAGACACTTATGTTGGTGGGGGAGTTTAGATTTCCTAGGCCGGTGGTGGTGGTTGTCTCGATTTCCCAGGGTAGCGTTAATATTTTACTCTGGGCCTAAGCGTGACCTTATCGAGACGTGCCGTCACTGTTGCATAGAGTGTTCACTGTCCCTTGGCCCATAGATCACTTTTACATTACTCTACTATGTACCCAGGTAGAGCTGGCGGTACCAGAACTTCAACTCAGGGGCCTAGGTGTGCTATTCACTATCTTACGGCGGCACTGTACACTATGGTAGGCCCGTCCTTCACTGTCTTATTATTGCACTATCTTATCCACCAGTTTCTTTTATGCTCTAACCACTGGCCCACTTTACTCTGTCACTCCTACACTGTCTGTATGCTGTGTGTGTTCACTTTCACTCACTGTCAGGTCAGATGTGTCACAGTCAGGCGCAGGGGTGGCGGCAGAGTCTCAGCCTCCCTACTGACGGAGGTGGGATCCGCCAGGGGCGGCTAGGTCCCGGGGCTGGGGGACAGCACGTAGGGGCGTCCTCTCTCGTCCGGGGCTACTGGGGGCGTAGGAGCCCGAGGCTTCTGGGCTCAGGGTGGGAGTCCGGCCCTCTGGGCTGAAACCAAACAGTCACCTGAACTTCTGAGTCAGGCACCTGACGGAGGATGAGGATCTCTGGCGTCTGGGTGCAGGGAGGTCTCACCCAGGAGTCTGAGGGGCAGTTGGGAGGCTGAGGTCCCTGCAGGTCAGGGATGCCATCAGGAGTGAGCTGGGGTGTCAGTCAGCGTCGGTGTCTGTCAAGGGCATCTCCACCGGCTGTAGGGAGAAGAGCCGGGTGGTGGTCACCTGGCCTCTCCAATACTCTTCCAGGCTGGGGGATCCCTCCAAGTCGTGGGTAGGTGGACTGGGCTCAGCACCTGATGAAGGAGCTGCTTCAGGCTGTCTCTGGTGGCAGGGCCCGGCCACTGGCCATGGCTGTCTCAGGACACCTTTGGAGCTGCTACTGGCCGCTTCCTGCAGGAGGATAGAGCAGCTACAGGCCGTCTCTCCAGGGGCACTTTCAGAGCAACTTCCGGCTGTTTCCTGACGAAGGCGGGAGCAGCTTCCAGGTGTCTCCTGATTGACCTCTGGAGCGGCTTCAGGCCCTCTCCTGTAGGAGGGTCAGCGGCTACTGGCCATCTCTCCAGGGGCACCTTCAGAGTGGCTTCCAGCCGTCTCCTGATGAAGGTGGGAGCTGCTACCGGCTGTCTCCTGATTGGCCTCCGGAGCAGCTGCAGGCCGTCTCTTCGAGGAGCACCTTCTGAACGGCTTCAGGCCATCTGACGAAGGTGAGAGTGGCTTCAGGCCGTCTCCTGTAGGAGGGAGAATGGCTGCAGGCCGTCTCTTCGAGGGGCACCTTCCAAACGGCTTCAGGCCATCTTCTGACGAAGATGGGAGCGGCTTCAGGCTGTCTCCTAGTGTCCTCCATAGTGGCTTCCGGCTGTCTCCTGTAGGAAGGTGAGCTGCTGTCGGCCATCTCAGGGGTGCTGTTAGGAATTGGAGAAACAGTTCCACCCTGGTCTGATCTGAGGGCAGCTCGCCCGGAAGGTCGTCTTGTATTCCTGCTATGGTGGCAGCGGGAGAGTTCCGTGTCATAGGGGCGCACGGCCCAGGCAGATTTCAGCCGTTTCACCCGGAGCTCATTTGCGCCGTGTACACTCCTCCATGGGCTCCTTCTGTTTTCATGTCCTGCTGCATTTTACAAATAAATAAAAAAACAATACATTCACCAGATTGTTATGCTGAGTGTTTTTAGGTCGACTTCTTGTCCTAAAGGCACCAGCGACTGAGTGGGGTCCTCTTTCTAGACCGGAAATAGAACACTTACGAAGGAACAGGACATGAAAACTCGGGAAGACACCTTGAAATGCGCGCTCCCACCGCCAGACCCCCCACCCCACTATGGAGCCGCAGCCCCACCCCCACCCCAGGACACCACAGTGGGCCAGGTGAGCACGACGCTAGCCCAGAGCGAGACGGGCTCAGGTGCGTCCTGACCCTGTGTCCCTCTTCCCCTCAACCTGCCCAACCACGACATTGCAGGGATGCGAGACTACTTCTCAGCCGGACCAGCCCTCACCAGAATCGGGGTGGGACTGCTCCAGATTCAGTCTGAGGCAGCACTGCGGTAAGGGCCACAGGACGTACTGGGGAGGGAACGGCCACTGTATGTCCCTTAGCTGTTTCCCCCTGCAGCACCATGACGACGGCCACTTTACGTCCTTCTGCTGCAGCCACATCTGGAGCCTGCCTCGGTGTGATGGCCACTGTACGCACACTGACAGGCAAAGGTAGGAGGAGTGGAACTGTGATGATGGCTACTGTATGTGTTGGGGAGGGAACGGCCACTGTACGTCCCTCATCCACCTCCTTCTCCAACGGGAGTAGCACCCCAGTAATGGCCACAGGACGTACTGGGGAGGGAACAGTCACTGTATGTCCCTCAGCTACTTCCCGCTGGGGAGGCAGACCCGTGACGATGGCCACTGTATGCACCGGGGAGGGAACGGCCACTGTATGTCCCTCATCTGCCTCTTCCTCCTTCAGGAGCAGCACCGCAGCGATGGCCACTGTACATGCCAGGGAATGAACGGCCACTGTACGTCCTTCTACTTCTATCCCATGGCCTGTGGAACCACGACAACAGCCACTGTCTGCATTGGGGAAGTTACAGCCACTGTATGCCCTTTGTCCACAGTCCCAAGGGTTCTCCTGGAGGAGAAGGTCCCTTGCATGGCCCACTCTCCACCCGGTTGCTACACGGGATGCCCCTCTGTCTCTCCCTCCAGGTGTGGTTCCCCAGAGATGCTGCCATTCCACGAGTGGTTGCGAGGCCAGTCACTGAAGGCAGGATCCACACCCCCCAGCCTGCCCCTGGACGATGCTGGGTCCTGATGGAAGCCCCACAAACAAGGCACCGCAGCCATCCCCTGACGGCGCTCCAACCTAGAGGCGACCATAGTCCCAGGCCTCCCAGGGCCAGTCCTTGGATCCCAGGCCGGGACCGCCCTGACCCCACTCACCGTCTGCCCCTCCGCCTGAAGTAAGAAGCAGCAGGCACGACTCCTGACGCTGTTTGGCCCCAGCCCCGAGGGCCTCTCACTAGGTCGAGGCCCTGACAAGAGAGGGCCTCCCTGCACCCCGGACCTGAAACGCGCCTGGTAGCAGTCCCGTGCCTACTGCAGGAGAGCTCACCTGTAGGGCTCCCTCCAACTCCCGGGCATCACCTTGACTAAGCCCAGACATCAGCAGCCCAGTGACAACACAGTGAGATCCCAATGTTGTATCAAAGACATGGAAGTGACAGTGCCCGTATATTCTAGAGACAGTGAGACAGGAACACCACCAGTAAAAGTGTCTCTAACCTAACGTGCTCAGTATGCTGTGTTAGTGCCTAAGTTCCCAGGACTAGAGCAATATACAAGTGTGTGACGATACCTAAATTCAGCAGACCAGCGTACTATACAAGGACTGAGGAGATAGGACTGTATGAACTGTCACCATCTCTCTGTATTACTCTCCTGTAAAATAACTCGGGTGTTATCACAGTGTCTGTGTGACGTGATGTATTATTGTTAACTAGCCTGTCACTATACCTGTTCCACATCTAGTGCACTATTGTATGTATATTGTAAGGAAAATTGGATTAAGGCAATATGTGTTAAGGTGTCTTGCCGAGTTTTTATGTCCCATTCCTTTGTAAGTGTTCTATTTCTTGTCTAGAAAGAGGACCCCGCTCAGTCGCTGGTGTCTTTAGGACGAGAAGTCGACCTAAAAACACACAGCATAACACTGGTGGCCAGCGATGGTTCTGGATTTGATTAGAGCGTGGAGGAACATATAGAGAAATCTAGCACACTGGCGGCCAAACCACATATCCAATAGGAGTGTTCGCATACCTGGAGAAATGCCAGATGTCACCAATATTTTAATTTTTCAGATGGAAAAAAAAATCACATGTCGGGCAATAATTTAATGTCTTTTTTCATGCATCTTACTTCTTGTAAAAATACATAAATATTCTATTTCTTCTCTTTGAAACAGTGTTGTGTCAATGCAGCATGAACAAACGTAATTATAAAAAAAAATATTCCACAGCGGTTCCAGCCTGGTTTATGATTGCATAGATAAATGTATGTATATCTTTATCCAGTGACAGAAATTAGTTATAATTTATACTAACAAATTAAACTCCCTGTGAGTAAGAATAAAACCTAATTCATTTCATGAAAGCATGTCGAAATTTATATGCTACCTTCGGTAAAATAAGTTTTCCGAGGAAACCGAAACAGCCGTCTGTCTGCACTGGCTGATTTACTTCATCACCATGCTTGCTTCGTACGTCTGGCAGCGCTAGGCTTCAGTAAGCCGTTACATTTTAGAGTCTAATAAATATTAAACTATGGACAGACCATATGTGCCATTTTTTGTACAAGTCAGATTATATATAAATGTCAATATCTATACGCATTTTTTACTTCTTAGGGTTCAAAAACCGTCTTTTTGGCAAATATTGTACTAATCTTCTTAGGAAAGACTATACAAATATATTATTTTATTGGTGATAATTGGGTGAAATAGCATAAGTAAGAGTGATTTACATTTTTTAAAGCTATCTGCCTAACCGGTATCATAATTATTGGTCAGAAAAATAACACTGAAATTTAACTATGAGCCCCTTAGCCCGCAGAAACGAAAACGAGACGTAGTTTCTGGCGGTGTCTGGCAGATTTTCCTCTTTGAGCGAAGGCTCCCATTGCCAAAGTTCAATCCCGAACAATGTAACACTGATGTGTACTTGGCTATGGTAATACCTATACTAGACATAGAGTTTGAAAATGACAGGGAGAAAATTGCCATCACATTGCCACACCTGGCCAAAGTAGTGGAAAGCATAGCTACGAAAATCGGCTCGGGACTAAAATGGGACCAATTTACACAAATTGTGAAACAGGCAGTTACGCCATCCCTGGGCAAAGTTGTAGCCTTATCAAAACTGGACGCCCTCACATAAGACTGAAGCCTTGATGACACATTCATCCAGGCTAGGTGGCTCGTCACCTCTGCGTACCCGAAACAGACGCAAAAACCTGGGAACAGCTTTTATTTAACAAACTCCTCAGGATCCTCCCCAGTTCATAAAAAAAACATTTTTTAATACATGACCCAATGGGAGACCTGGATAAAGATATCAATTTAAATAACTCATTTCCACTGCTCTCATTCTTGACTTGTGTCCTTCCAACAACGTCCAAGCTTCACTTCCATACGTTAGGTTTGGTATCACAATACTGTCATGTAGTAACTTTTTCACTTCCATGCTCACTTCCATGTTTCTTATCACTGCTTTCAAAGAACCAGCAACCTTTCTTCCCTGCTGTACACTTTCAAGCACTTCACCCTCCAAACCTCCATCCTTACTCATCACACTATCCAAATACTTAAACGTACTCACATTTTCCAGTTCCTCACCATCCAACCTCGCTGTACATTCACTGAATTCACCTCTCTCAAAGACCATCACTTTACTCTTCCCTACATTCACCTTTAGATCCGTTTCTTACACACTCTCCCAAACTCATCCACCAAGCCTTGCAGCTCCCCTTTGTCTTCACTCAACAACACAGGATCATCTGCAAACAACAGTACAGGGAGTTTCCAAACACTATCCTCTCTCACCAGGGCCACTCCAACATCCACTACCCTACCTTGTACCTCTTTTATTTCCCCATCCATGTACAGATTGAACAACCATGGAGACATGACACATCCCTGTTTCAACCCAACTTTCAGAGAGAAAAATTCACTTAGTTCACCATCCACACGCACTGCAGCCTTCGCACCATCGTACATACTCTTCACAGCATTCAACAACTTCCCATCTACTCCATATATTCTTAACACTTTCCACAATCCTTGTCTATCCACCCTGTCATATGCTTTCTTCAAATCCATGGAAGCCGCATAAAACTTCTTTCCCTTCTCTAGAAACTTTTCCACTAAAGATCTAAGAATGAATATCTGATCTACACAACCTCTTCCCTTCCTAAAGCCTCCCTGTTCTTCTCCAACTAATTTCTCTGTTCTTTCTCTAATTCTGTCAATAAGTATCCTACCATACACTTTTCCTATTATACTAAGAAGACAAATGCCCCTATGATTACCACACACTTCTTTTTCCCCTTTTCCTTTGTACAAGGGAATAATTATACCTGACTTCCAATCCTCCGGGACTCTACCTTCCTCCCAGGCCAATCTGCACATCTTCCACATCCATTCTACTACTATCTCTCCCCCATGCTTCAGCATTTCATCACACACTCCATCAATTCCTGGGGCTTTCCCCGATTTAACTTTCTTCATTGCTTCCACAACTTCTATCCTACTGATTTCTTCCTGTCTTCTCACCTCCCTCCTTCTCCCAGCCACTCCCCAACCACTTATACTCGCATTACTTCCATCCTCTATGTTCAACAATTCCTTAAAGTGTTCTCTCCATCTGCTCAATTTTTCTCCCTTCTCCACTAGTAATCTACCATTTTTATCTTTCACTCCCCTGCTAACTTCACTTCCACCCTGTCTTACTCTTTTCACCTCTTTCCAGAACTTTTTCTTACAGTCCCTCCATTTTAAACTCAAATTCCTTCCAAATTCCTCATCCACTCTCATCTTACTCTCTCTTACTAATATACTAATTTTTTCACCTCTCTCTTTCTTTCTACATATAACTCTCTCTTCCGCCTCTCAACTTCTTCCACGCCCCTATTTCTCATCCATTCATTGTATGCTTTCTTCTTTTGTGCCACAGCCTGTCTCACCTCTTCAGTCCACCACGCTGTTCTTTGCACCCCCTTCCGTCTTCTCTTCCTTCCACACACCACATCACATGCTGCACATATTTCTTCTGTAAATATCCTACACACACCTTCCACGTCTCCCATCTGCTTCAATTCATATTTGTCCAATCGTTCCTCCACTTCTCTCTTATACTCTGCCTTTTTCTCATCCTTTTGTAACCTTTCCACTCTCCTTGAAACTACTCCTTCCTCTCGTCTTTCCCTTCTTCTATTCCTCCATATTACTTGAATCCTAATTCTGGCCACCCCAGGTAGTGGTCAGAAAGTCCACTCCCCCAACCTCTATAAGCTCTTGCATCCATTACACATCTTCGCATCCTTTCATCCACACACACATAATCAATCATTGCCTTCCTTTCATTCAGTTCACCACCCACCCTTCTCATCACTCGCCATGTATACCTTGTGGATCATTTTATGCCTGAAGAGGGTATTGGCTATCACCAACCCCCTCCCAGCACAAATGTCCACTAACGCACCCCCATTCTCATCTATCTCAGCAGGCACACTCCACTCACCAACTATTCCATCCACCTTCACATTCCCAACTTTACCATTCATATCACCGATCAAAAACACTCTCTCATTCCTTCCAAACTTTTCCATGCACACTTCTACATTTGTCCAGAACTCTTCTCTCACTCTTCTAGCACCATCTTACATTGGCGCATACACACACAATCGCCCACGTTTGTATTCCAACTTTCAACTTTACCCACACAATCATAGACCCAACTGATCCATACTGTCTTATGCTCTTCTTCCATCTTTTACTCACAACTATACATACTCCTTCCTTTGCCCTCTCATTCTCACCTACTCCTGCACATATACCCCATCCATACTCCCATTCTCTCACACTTTCTCCTCTCCATTTTGTTTCAGTTATTCCACATACATCCACTTTCGCACCCTCAAGCACCTGGACAATCTCTCTCTCTTTCACCTCATCATAATAAATGAAAATGTGAACAGAATCATGACTGAGGTATTCAGATAGATAATCCACAATGACCTTTGGCCAGGAGATACTTAAACAAAGGAGAATGTTCTCACAAAAAACATGGGTGTTCTTACAAAAAATAACATTGAGGGGATAAAGTACAACCAATGCACACAAAAATTTCCTGCCTAAACTGGCCTTTTGTATACCACAGTACACAATGTCCCTTAGAGACACATCATAGGATGTCATAGTCTGATTTTTGTCTGTATCCTTTCCCGAAGTAAACTGCCAGACGTGGCAGTTAGTGCACACTCTGAAGACTGAACTGAGCCTCAACTAGGACACCTAATACAATATCATTCACTATTCTTACGCTTCACTAACATACTACCAGTTATACAAAAGCGTCCTAGTGGAACTAGATGGTTCCTGTAAGGAGGAGTACTCAAAGTCAGCCAATATCCAAAAGGGCCAGCGGGAAAAAAGCTGTCAGCCTGTTAGTGTAACCTGTCTCCCACAGATTATCAAGTAAGAAAACATAATTATGAAAATCACAAGTGAATAATCCATCACCCAAATACAAACTTGAGAACAATTCCCACTACAAATCAAGGTACACTTTATTACCTGCAAAGTTACATGAGCACCAGTCGAAGAAAGTAGCACCTCCACAATGACATTAAGGTCCAAAGTATACATTACAGCCAATCGTTCCTGAGAAAAATTAAGTATCTAAGTTAACTGAGCATATAATTTGTTGTAACTATTACTATCAAAGGTCAGCATACCTCATGCAGGAATACCATTTTATTAGTATCCAGAAATTTCCCAAGGGGGAAATCTCTTCTCTCAGGAAGGGAGGTGTCACTGGCGTAGTTACCCCAATAGCGAATGGGTGAAATAGAGGATAAGGTGATAATGAAAGGGGAGAGAAGCCAGCCATTCATAACATAAAATCTTTTTCTTATCAGTTTTGCTGCCTGTAAGGGTAACCTTAGTCCCCATGTTTATTTACCCAAGCGGTCACTCTTTGCCTTCTCAACTGATAAGACCCCAGATGTTTTTCTCACAAATTATGCAGAAAGTTCCTCCTGTCCTTGAACTGTGGGTATGACATAATGTGGGAGGAGCAAAGTAGGGATGTTTTCCAATTAGAAGCCTATATGGCGCTTTTGTCACGTTCTTGATGGCACACAATTGGTTCTGTGTGAAGTGTATGAGGCCCTCATTGGTAGCAGGTGGCTCTATTGTTTCTGTATGGACAGAGATTATTTTTAAGACAGCCTAGTGGTTAATTAGCTGAGAAAGGCGGAGTAAGCTCCTTTATAATCTCCAGGAAAATGTGAAGAGACACATTTAGTCTCATTTTTGTACACACATCCCTGTACGCATTTAGTCTCATTTTTGTACACACATACCTGTACACATTTTGTCATTTGTACACATTTTGTCCCATATACTGTCACGTTACACTTTTGTCACATTGTGTTGCACTTTTCCCCAACACTACTCAGTACGTGACTTTGATTACAAAACACACTGTTTATGTACTCTTTCCCATTTTTGGTTCACTCCTCCATTTACACTAATGTGTGATTTATACCTGGATATAACCTTCGAAGTCTCCACGTTTCCTCGAGCTTTGTGAGTACTTAGCTTCCACTGAGTGTATTCTGGTTAGGTAAGAAATAACTTGTTTTATATTTGTATCCTGAGGCCTATATGAATCCTCCCTTTTGTAAAACGAACCCTGGTTTCGTCTTCGGTTGTTTATGTTATAGTGTCCAGTAAAGTTAAGTTAGTTTTCTTGCAAACTTTATCTTATCCTTTTTGGTGTTTAAATAAGGGTTGAGTGCACCGTAATATACACCCCCATAACAATATATATATATATATATATATATATATATATATATATATATATATATATATATATATATATATATATATATATCATCATCAGCCATAACTATAGTAGCCGCAGCGAGAAATGAACGCTGTGGTGGGGCAGGCGAGATGACCTGGGATTCCCCCACTGTTGCCATATCCACATGTCACCGACCATAGAGGTAGGATGTCACCGACCATCGGCCACCGCTGCAGCCCCGCTCCATGATCCTTACCCTGTGTCTCTGGCTTTCTCTTTCTCTCTCGGTTTCTATATAAACTGGTGTATTTCGAAACTAATTATGAAATTATTATGACTTTTGTTCCACACCACCACTGAGGTAAAAATCAAGGAGAGTTTTCTGTATAAAGGTTTCCCCCCCCTTGTCTGAGGGCAGGTCAGTTCTGGCGAGTGTATAATTATAGGTCAGGCGGAGGTATCGGCAAGGCCGCACTCCCCCGCTCATATGCCACATTTAGGAGGGGGGGGAAACCTTTATACAGAAAACTCTCCTTGATTTTTACCTCAGTGGTGGTGTGGAACAAAAGTCATAATAATTTCATAATTAGTTTCGGAAATACACCAGTTTATATAGAAACCGAGGGAGAAAGAGAAAGCCAGAGACACAGGGTAAGGATCATGGAGCGGGGCTGCAGTGGTGGCCGATGGTCAGTGACATCCTACCTCTATGGTCGGTGACATGTGGATATGGCAACAGTGGGGGAATCCCAGGTCATCCCGCCTGCCCCACCACAGCGTTCATTTCTCGCTGCGGCTACTATAGTCCACTGCTGAACAAAGGCCTCCCCCAACCTTTTCCACAAATTCCTTGACTGAGCCAATCTTTGCCACGTTTTCCCTGCAAATTTCTCTATCTCATCTCTCCATCTCCTGTCTGGCCTTTTTCTGCTACTCTTACATTTTCTTGGTGTCCAGTCCGTCAGCCGCTTACTCCATCGGTTATCCCTTGTTCTTGCTATATGGCCTGCCCACCTCCATTTCTGTTCTTTTGTATTTCTATAATATCTTTGACTTTAGTCTGCTCTCTCACCTAGGTTGATCATCTCCTGTCTCTTAAAGATATTCCCAGCATTGACCTTTCCATTGCTCTGTGAGAACGAATTAATTTATTTTCCATTGATTTTGTCAGTTTCCAGGTCTCACAACCATACGTCATAGCTGGAATTATACATTCGTTATATACTTTTCGTTTCATACAAACTGGCAAACTACTTTTCGTAATTTCTCTATGTTTACCGAAAGCTTTCCATCCAATTGTAATGCGTCTTTTTATTTCGCTATCATGATCTTTCGTTAATTTTAGTATTTGTCCCAAGTAATTGTACTCCTTAACTTCTTCAAGAATTTCATCGCTTATTCTGATAATGATCTTTGGTGTTTGTGGATTAAACATTACTTTAGTTTTACTTTGGTTCATCTGCAGTCCTACTTTCAGACTTTCTCTGTTCAGGTCATTTAACATTTCTTGCAATGCCTCCGCTGTTTCTGGGATTAGGACAATGTCATCTGTAAATCTTAAATATGGTTTAGCTTTTCTCCATCAATGTTCACTCCTTTGTTTTCCCAGTCTAGCTTTCTGAAAATACATTCTAGGCATGCTGTAAATGATTTTGGTGAAATTGTATCTCCCTGACGGACGCCCTTCTCAATCTTAATTTTTTCTTAGTCCTTATGTAATTTAACTGTAGCAGTTCCCTCTTTATATATGTTTTCGAGCAGGTTTACAATGTTCTCATTCACTCCTTGTTCTCGCAATGAACTTATAATTGCTATGCGCTCCGCTGAGTCGAAAGCCTTTTCGTAATCAACAAAACCTAAGTAATGTAATACTTTTCTCAATTAGCTGGTTCACTGTCTGTAGATGATCAATGGTCGAATAGCCGCTTCGGAATCCTGCCTGTTCACGAAGTTGGTTTTCCCCCCAAATTGTTGTTATTCTGTTCGTAAGACTTTAGTGACGAGTTTGTAAATGACTGATAATAAGCTAATGGGTCGATAGTTACTAAGATCTTTTGAGTCACCCTTTTTGTAGAGTAAAATAACTATTGCATTACACCATGTTTTGGGAATTTTCTTGTTTTGTACAGTGGGTAAATAAGTGAGCAAGCCTATTTTGTACTTCGGCTCCGGCATCCAACAGTAAATCTGTTACTATTCCATTTTCTCGCGGAGCCTTCCCTCTTTTCATATTTTTAAGACAAATATTTACTTCGTCTGGTGTTACCTCAGGTATTTCATTTGTGTCAACTGAAAAGTTAGCTATTGGTATTACTGTCTTTGATATATATACAGTTCTTTGTAAAATTCTTCAACTCTCCTCACCATCTTATCTCTGCATTTAATAATTTCACCGTTTTCTTCTTTCAGTGATGTCATTTTTTGCTTTCCATGTGCCATTTTACTTCGGACCTGTTTCACATTTTTTCTATTTTTGATGGATTCTTTGATCTGATCCATGTTTCTCTTTCTTTTTTCTTCTCTTTGTCTTTTGTTGATAAGCTTATTTAATTCTGCTCGTTCTATTTCGTCTTTCTTTGTCTTTACTTTCATTTCCTTTCGTTTTTTTCATAAGCTCGAGTGTCTTTTCTGAAAACTTCTTGGCTTTGGTTATATTAGGTTTTCCTACTACTACCTCTGCTGATTCTCTTAGCACTTTTGTTAGTCTGTCATTCAGCTCATCATGTGTATTTCTCTCTCTCTCTCTCTCTCTCTCTCTCTGCCATTCTTCCTGCTGAAAGTCATCCTTTCCCCCAGCCCCGCCTGTACAGTAGAGGTGGTCATCGGGGGTCCCATCCTGCCTAAGATGTGGTCGGGGTAAACACCTACCAATATCCAAAGCTTGTGTTCCTAGGGTAAAAACAATGGTTTTGCATGAAGGTTTTCCCAGTACCCCGGGAGTCACTCCCTCCACAGTGAGGAACGAATGTTACCGGTTCCTCCCTTCCCAAAACGTGGTCATGGGGAACATCTGTCCGTATGTAAAATTTCATGTGAAAAACTTTGGCCTTTCATACCCCCTGTGGGGGGAGGGGCGGCCATAGGGAGCCTCACTATAATTATAACCTGGTGCAGGTGAAGATCTGGCAGTATTCAGAAGTTCGTGTTCCAAGATAAAAAACTGGTCGTGCTTAAAAGGTCTGCCTCAGGAGCTCCAGTCTGCCATAAACCTCGCCCGGTGTGAGGTCTTCCATTACGCAAAATTTCGTTCACCTATCACTCCTCCCTTACGGCCTGGACGCCATTCTTCTAGAAAGTACAGTAAGTCTGTGAGTGAATGAAGGAGTGAGTGACGCAGTTTTGGACAAGCACTTTAATTTTCACCACTGTGGATGAAGTAAAATGTGAGGCAGGACTAAGTGCTGCTTGATCTGGTCACATACCTGTAGAGAAAATGGATTGTATAGGGTTGTGAAATGGATTTCTGTGAGTGAATCTGAGGGTAGTAGGAGGTGTGGAAATCCAAGAAGATCGAAGGATATGGTAAGGGAATGTGTGAGTAAGGAAGACAGATATTAATGTGGCAAAAATATTAACGACAGATAAGAAATTGGTGATGGAACTACATGTGACGATGCAAACCTCAAGACTTATATAACTTTTTATACTTGGCAGTCGGCAGAATTATCTTCATTCCACACGTGTTATTGGTGTGTGTGTGTGTGTGTGTGTGTGTGTGTGTGTTATTTCCGGGAGGTGTAACCGAAGGTTTTGATAGTCTGAATGGTGTGTTTCATTTCATTGGGCCTTGTGTTGATAGTTCACCTACTTCTGCACTTCCGTATGCCTGTCTCAAAACACCTACCCAATAATGCATTAACTTGAAATAAATATGATGATGATGGGAATGATGATGGTAACGCGTGATATTCGGAAGGCGTCAGAAATGGATACGTTTGAATTTCTTCGTCAAAAGATTACACTCGATGTTAAGCAATAATTAGCATCTAGGTAGTACAATTCACCAGCCATATCAATAATCCTGGCAGTAAACATCATTCCTGTTGAAATTCTGAAAAAAAAAAAAAAAAAAGCTAAAAAGGGGGAACTTGAAGGCAAGTTCCAACATGACAGAAATTGATTATGTAAAGTGCTGTACTAAAATCAAGTCTGAATTGTTTGGAAAAGGTTTTACGATTAAAGTATGTAACTGCTTTTCCTTTTATATGGCTTATTGGTCATCATGTGAAGCATGGGACGTCTAACTAAATAAACGCCGAACTCCTAATTAAAAAAAAGAAAAAAAACTTAAACGGCTCACAACTCTACTCAGCTAAATTCCGTCAGGGACGCTCCACTGGCGATCTTTTCACCTACCTTTCAGACTCCTGGTCATCCTCCTTTCGGGACTTTGGCAAAAGCTTTGCCATTGCACTTGACATCTCAAAGGCTTTCGATCGAGTCTGGCATAAATCTTTAAGTTCCAAACTGCCCTCTTACGGTTTCTATCCTTCTGTCTGTGTCTTCATCTCAAGCTTCCTTTCTGGTCGTTCTATAGCCACTGTTGTAGACGGCCATCGTTCTTCTCCTAGATCTATTAACAGTGGTGTTCCTCAGGGTCCTGTCCTATCACCAACTCTCTTTCTTTTATTCATCAATGACCTTCTGAGCTGTACATCTAACCCTATCCACTCATACGCTGATGACTCCAACCTTCACCTTTCCATTCGATTCCCACAACGTCCATCTCAGCAGTTACTTCAACAAACAAGGGATGAGGCTATGGCACACCTAATGTCTGACTTGGCTCGTATCTCTGACTGAAGTAAAAATAATCTGGTTGTTTTTAATGCATCAAAGACTCAGTTTTTGCACCTATCAACCCGACAAAATCTTCCACAGGTATACCCACTAATGTTTAATAATATTCATCTTAATCCTGCATCATCGTTGAACATGCTTGGAGTTTCATTTACTCGGGACTTATCGGAAAGATCATATTACATCTCTTGTAAAATCTGCTTCCAAGAGATTGTGTGTGCTAAGCCGACTCCGTTCCTTCTTTACCCCTGCACAATTGTTGACTCTATACAGGGGTTTTATCCGCCCCTGCGTGGAGTATAACTCTCATGTGCGGGAAAGCTCCCAACATACAGCTCTTCTCAATAGCGTGGAGTCAAAGGCTTTTCGTCTCATTAACTCTCCTCCTCTTACTGACTCCCTTCAACCTCTGTCTCATCGCCGCATTGTTGCATCTCTATCTCTTTTCTATCGCTATTTCAATGGTCTCTGTTCCTCTGAACTGTCTGCATGCATTCCTCCACCTGTACGACGGGCGCGTAGCACCCGTCTAGCAGCATACTCTCACCCCTTTTCTGTCCAACTCTGTAATGCAAGAGTCAACCGTTATTCCCAGTCCTTCATTTATGCAACAGGTCAGCTCTGGAACTGTCTCCCCCTGTCTGTATTTCCTGCTTCCTATGATCTCCAGTCTTTCAAACGCAGTGTGTCCGGGCATCTCGAAATGAATGGATCTTGAATTTGGCTCTTTCTTGTATTTTGTTTTTCGCTTGGAAGGAACAGATTTGCGGGCTCGTTGCCTTTGGTTCCTCCTTCCTCACATTAAAAAAAATAATATTATTTCTAGCAATGTGGCCCCAGCAGTAAGAAAAACGTAGCTCTGTGTATGTGGGCTTTCTGGATGGAGTATAGACACAGTAAATCAAGGCAGACTGTTTTGAGATGTGGTTTGGTTTGAATAATTTTAGAGGCACTAGCTAGCTCGTCCACGTTTCTTCGTTGCTGTCAGACTACCGACTATGCAAAGATTGGCGACTTTGCGCCAGAGCACAAGCGAATGGATACATAGAAAACATGATGCAGTATCTTGTATAAAAGCGACTTGGCGGCCTACTAAAATAAAACTAACAAAATTATACTTTAACATAGATTAATACTAATTTTAGTCTAACAGTATCCTTATTTTAGTATTAACATCCCCAGGAATTACAGGACTGCTCTTGTTTCGGTGACGTCACATCAGAATGGCTCCCTTTTCTCTTACAGTATACAGTATTAAATAAAACTACACAATAATCATGAAATGACTGCCAACATATAATACACAAAGAGCTTATTCCTTTTGTCAGCTTGAAGGACATCGACGGTGAAATTGGTGTACGTTTATTATTCTCACTCAGTGTGTTGGTACTAAAGGAGAAGGAATATTGGTGGAGATAATTTCCATGCCATTTTTGGAGGAATATTTAGGTACCGTGACCAAAAGAAACTGTCCAATGCATCAGTTTCGGATTAGTAAGAGCCAGGTATATGATGAGACCAAAGACTTTTAATTCCATTTTGTTGGGGTCCCTACAAATGAGCCTTACATTGTATGACATTCACTGATGAATAATTTTCAGATCAGGTTTGATACTGGTGAGGAAGTGAGACTCCTAGAAACAGACAGAACACACTTAGCACCAGCGCACGTCCGTCAAGGAAATAGAGTACCTCGACAATTTGTTCAAATTGCAGTCTTTTTATGATGGAATTTTGTTTTAAACAGAAAAATTATCTGAAAACCGAAAATGAGCACTCATTTTTAATGCATCCAGGTGCTTGAGAGGGATGCCTTCACGTGGTGGCACCAATATAACTGTGGCTTTGATGCCCAGCTATAGAAACGTCTGTTAACTTTTTCTTTACTTTACCCCCAGAAAAGAGGATTGGGGACTGAAGAAGGGCAGTTTCAGCCCACAGTCCACAGACTTTACGTCCAGATCAACCTGGACCACTACTAAAGCAACAATAATGCATTCAGCTCTGGCCATTATGTTAGAAAGTTCTTGACTTCTCGTAGTCCACCAATGCAGGCTTATCTCTGCAAGTATCACACGTCACTTAACACTTGGGCACATTCCTAACATCTGCACTGTGATACGCAAGATACGAATATATCACATTCAGATTTGTTGCTTTGGAATTAAGAAGAAGCTTAAAGATGTCAGTGGAACCATAATTACAGAAAAGCTGTGAATATATCGAATCCGTAATCACACACACCAGTAACCATTCTATCCACTCACGGCCACAACATTCCTAGCCGGGAATCGTAGCAACTACAACAAAGTTTCTAACCCACCAGTCTATACATTGCACCATCGCCACCTTTACTTATCCACCATATAATACATCCCGTCATTTATCAGATTATTGTCGAGTCGTGAAGCCAAGCGCGGGTGAAATAGACGGCTGTGTCCAAGTAAGACATCAAAGAAAGGTTATAAGATAAAGCAGTTGATTACATATGTGGTCAAAAGACCGATCTGAATTAACCGTATAAACTCACACCATTTTACCTGCCAGTTACACTCTATCACACCCACACCACAACTGCCAGTTACATTACCTTATACTTGCACCACATCTTTATGTTACACCCCCTCACACTAGCACTACCTATGCTAGTTCCACTGTTCACTCCCACACCACACCTGCCATTTTTTTGTAAAATAACAGGACAGAGGAAGGAAAAACAAATGAATGAAAAATAATCCATACACCAGATTACCGGCGTCCTCAGTTCATAAAAAATCTGTAATAGCTGTACTTAAACAACTGTAGATTGAAGTTCAAGGGGGAAACACCTCTGGGGAAGCGAGTTCCAGAGAGATGCAGTTCGGGGAATAAAAGAATTCAGATAGGCAAAAGTTTTGCGATATGGCTGTGTGACGTTCCAGTCATGAACGCTACAAGATGCCCGTGTAGCACGAGTGAAGATACGAAGAGGTGGCACAATGGATGCAACTTCGTCTGAGCATTTGCCAAAAAAGTATCTGTAAATTAATGTAAGGGAGGCAACATTGCTTCTTACTTGTAGGGTTATTAATAATTCCAACAGCTTTGTTCTGAATTTTGTCCAGTTGTTTTAGTGCAACCTCTCCACATCCATTCCACAAGGGTGAGCAATATTCTAGCTGTAGTGCACATGACTCATAAATTATAGATAACTGCTCGACAGTGAAGGAGTTACGGACTCTGTAAAATAATCCAAGTTGAGTCGGTTTTAGCAAGTGATCTGACATGAGAGGTCCAGCTAAGAGCATTGTTAAGTGAGACACTGAGAATTTCAGTACTTTTGAAGATGGGAATATTAGTAGCATTGATGGTAATATACGAATCTGGCAATATTTCTCTATTACTAAATTGTATATATTTGGTTTTATTAGCGGTAAATGAGACAAGGTTATTTTGTCCCCATTCATTGATCTTAAGTAAGTCTTGATTTATGGAGATGGCTGCACTGAGTAAAGAGTTAGAGATATTAAACCTTGTGAAGGGTGTTTGAGTGTGAATGAACTGTGAAGTGTTGAGTCATCTGCATGTGAATAGATGGGATTGTGGGTGACAGATAAGAGATCATTAATATGTATAGGGTTGGCGCCAGAACTGATCCTTGTGGCACGCCGATGTTAACTGAGTGGAAATTGGAATATACATTATCTACTTTAATTTTTCTGTTCCTGAGATACGAGGAAAGCAAAGGAACAAATGACATTAATCCGTAACCAGTGAGTTTAGACAGCAGGGAAAGGTGCCACACTCTGTCAGAAGCTTTAGAAATATCAAGTGCTACTATGGGGGTTTCTCCATGTTGGTCAATTGCTTGATGGATGGAATGAGTCAGGAGATTGAGTATATCAATGGTGGATCTTTCGTAATGAAAACCATATTGTCTATCACTGATTAAGTTGTTGGATTCAAGGTGTTTACCTATGTGCTTATTAATTACAATTTCAAATACTTTAGCAAAAGAAGACGTGATAGCTATTGGTCTGTAATCAGAGAGGTCAGGGGAACTTCTTTTCGTTGGCATTGGGTGGATATTGGCTTCTTTCCATGAATTAGGGAATGAAGATCCATCTGGGCCTGGAGCTTTCTTGGTTGGTAAATAAACTGGGATGAATTTTATGTATCTAGTCTGTATTTTACGTGGAACAGTTTCGGGAGAGTCAACTTCTAGGACAGGGACGTTCTGGCTGACATCCTCTAAGGTAGAATTTCTGGCAAATGTACTGGCAAGGACATTCGCTTTACCACACGGTCATTTGTAATGTTGCCATTTGAAGATTTAAGCGGGGGAATGGGTGATGACTTGTTTATTATTGAAAGAACTGAGAGTTGACCAGAATATTCTATTATCATTAGAACTATTAAGTAGTTTTGATGCTTGATTTTGAAGAAAGTTTGTTTTAGCGAGATTTATTACTGCTTTTGCATGCTTTCTTGCAATGTTTAATTAACAGTGATTCAGATGCTTTTATATTAAGTAAGAGTTGCTCTAGCACAAATGCCATCAAACCATTGTGGAGAGTTCAATCTCTTAGTGAACTGTTGACTTGGTATGAATAAATCCATACCAGCTAGTATTAAGTCACTGCTGTGGGACTAGGTAGAATTGACATCATTAGAGAAGAAAGACTGCCATAGAATGTCAGCAAGATAATTTCTAAATCTTTCTCAGTTTACCATATCAAAGTGCAATCGGGTCACCCTGACAGGTTTAGAACAGAGAGGTTTGGAGAAGCCCACTGATGAGGCTTTGATGAGATTGTGGTCGGAGGATCCAAGTGGTGACAGTACTTCTATCCTGTACTGATCTGGAAAATTTGTCAAGAACAGATCCAAGAGATGTGTGTTATGGTCAGGATTATCTGATATTCTGGTTGGCTGCTTTGCCAGTTGCGTGAGATAAATCGATTCTGCATACAGCTCGCACTTTAGAACAGTGTCATCCGTCCTGGCAGAGTTCTATAACCATTCTATATTATGTACGTTACATCACCCAAAATGGTAATTTCAGTTTTAAGGTTAAAGTTACTCAACTGTGTGGATATGGAGTCAAATACACTAGGTTCTGAAGAAGCACTGGGGGAGCGATAGACTACACAGATGTATTTGGTAATATTTAGATTATTTAGTTTATACAGCGAGTAACCAATATTAGTTAAAGAGAAGTTTAAAACAGTGTCAACTGCAAATTCAGATTTTATATAACAAGTGCCATCCTTGTTACTCTCACACCAGCACTACACCTGCCACTTACACTCCCTCACACCCACACTACACCTGCCAGTTACACTCTCTCACACCCACATCACACCTGCCAGTTACCCTCCCTCACACCTGCACCACACTTTCCAGTTATACTCTCTCACACCCATACTACACCCTCCAGTTACACTCCCTCACACCCACAGTACACCTGCCGCTTACACTCCCTCACACCCACACTACACCTGCCAGTTACACTCTCACACCCACACTGCACCTGCCAGTTACACTCCCTCACACCCACACTACACCTACCAGTTACACTCACTCACACCAACACCACACCTGCAATTACACTCCCTCACACCCACACCACACCTGCCAGTTACATTCGCTCACACCCTCACCACATCTGCCAGTTACACTCCCTCACACCCACACCACACCTGCCAGTTGCACTAAGTATACACTTTTAACCTCTCTCTTTTGCACTTTTTCTTCCCTGCTTGCTATTTGTATCTGCCGTTCATTTGCGTGGAGTGTTCTTTTACTAACAAAAGACGCGCGCGCACTCACGCATGCACACACACACACACACACACACACACACACACACACACACACACACACACACGAGAGAGAGAGAGAGAGAGAGAGAGAGAGAGAGAGAGAGAGAGAGAGAGAGAGAGAGAGAGAGAGAGAGAGAGAGAGAGAACTGAAAAATGTTGGTGTGTGGGTAAATAAAGAGAGGATGAGAGGGACGCTAATGGAGGTAGAAATGGCCACATGTTTGTTTATCCTCTTTACTATCATTTTTTGTTTTATTTTCATACGACTCGTAGATGGAGAGTAAGTGTTTAATAGAACTGCGTCACAGTTCGTGGTACTGGTACAAAATACATTAACGTTTTTCTGGCTACTATAACGGATGTGAGGACTGCGCAGTAGACCTACAGATCATTGGCATGTGTATTCACATTATCATATCAAGGACAATCTAAGGTAGGAAATCAGGGATAGGTGATAATGTTTTGTATATTTTGGTAGGTTACATATGATCAGAAGGATGCATGATTGCTAGAGGTAGAAAAAAAGGACATACATTTCTAAGTATAGGACAATTCATAGTTTATCATGTACTGCGTGCCATATAGAAGAAACGGCCTATTAAAAATATCCCAAGTAACTGCCTGCTTTATGATACATCACAGTCTTGTAATGGTTAGTAATGTGTATCCACGGTGAACTAACTACAGTGCTAGCTGTTTCGAGTACATGGTAATGTAAGTCATGTATCATTACTTGTGTTACTCTGAAGAGTTAAATCTATTAATCGTAGGCATTTTTTGTGTATATGAAAGCAGTACAGTATTTACGGAATTTGTACTCTCCGCCAGTTCCCCATATTTGTCTCTTTCCCATGTGTTTGACCTGGATGGCATGTACAAATTGGCTACTATTACATTCCCTTCAGATGTATTTATCTCTGCTGGAATCAGTTCTACTTGTGATGGTATATCTAATTCTATTTCTTTGACTTTTAGATTTCTCTTAGTTAATATTATAATTCCTCCTCCTTTTTTTAAGTTCCTATCTCTTCCCCATATATTATATTCCTCTAGGTTTAGGATGTCATTTGATATCCTTGGTGTTAATTTTGTTTCAGTTAGGCATATTATATGTGGTTCATTTTCTCTGACACAATCATTCATCTCTAATAATTTAGATACCATTCCATCCACATTTGAGTACATCAACTTAATCATCTTGTTTATATACTTGCCATGATTTGGTTCTACTATCGTCCTCCTTTTTATTCTCTCATGTTTATGTACCACTTTCGTACCTGCAATCCAATTATTTTGTAAAAAAATTTATTCTTCTCCTCCTCTGATCTTCCCTTATTTTTGTTTTTGCTTCCTCCCTCTTCTCTTTCAGTAATTCCAGTTCCTCTTGTGTTAGGCATCTTTTTATCCATACATTTTTGAACTCCTCTTTTTCCATAAGATTCTTTGCATTTTTTAGTATCTCCTCCACGGTGTTTACACTCTGGAAGGTTACCTTTAGGGGTCTTGACTTGCTTTTCTCATATTTCCCTATCCTTTTGTGTTCCTCTGTGTATTTACTACAGATTTCCTTTGATACTTCTTTCAATATGCCCATTACATTTGCCATCTCCTTTTTGTCTCTTGAGATTTTGTTTTTTACTTCTTCCTCTTCTATACCAGTGATTACTATAGATTTATTAATATCTATTGAATCTCTGACTAACTTAGGATTGTTTTGGATTATTCTTTTCACTTCCTTTTTAATGCTTTTTTCTTCCACCCTTGTTTCCAAGTCTTTCTTTACTTTCACTATTTCAGCATAGGTAGTTTCCACATCATTTTCGTAGCTTTGAACAGCTTCATTCATCTGTGTTATCTTCTCCTCAATATCACTGCTCTGGTCTATCAGACTGCTTACTTGCCTAATTGGCTCTGTATCATTTTTGAACTCTTCCATAATACTCTCGTGGTTGACTACTGTACTTGCCATTTCACTAATTTTCCTCCTAAGTGTACTCACTTCAACTGTTAGCTCATCTATGGTTGTGTCTTTCTTGTTTCTATTTCTTCTTTTTGCAAGTGCATCTGTTTCTTAATTTCATCAATCTCATTTTGAAAAGCCGTCTCTAACGTGTGTACTCTTTCCACCAGTTTATTGTGAGTCTCCATTTCAACCAGTTCTTAGTGGAAATCATCATCCTGTTTTCTACCTTTATCCCTTTTCTTTTCCAAAAATACTTTACTAAAGTATGTGGTCATTTTGCAGTACTAAAAGCGCATATACAGTAGTACTTTCATTCCCTGGGCAGATTGTAGACTAAACAACGATCAGTTGATTGTGCACATTCTTGCGCCACTGGTTTGTTTACTTTTCTGTTTGACCAAGTCTTAAAACTTCTTCTTTTTTATATTAGAACACCATTTAGTCTAACCTTGTACAGAGCTTGACTTGTATAAAGATACTTATTTAGATAATACCATTGGCCAAGTTGGCCAGGTATAGAGTGGTGGCGACATGTGTCTGCTTTCTCTCGGTGCCTGTGTGTGTGTGTGTGTATTTTGGGCAGCCAAAACTACACATTCAAATTGCACCAAATTGGCAAAAAAATCGCAAAAAATTCGCTGATGTGAAAAAACTTGGTCCCACCATGATTGAAAAACTTTAACTATATTTAACCCGCACTGTCCCGACTGATTTTCCACCACTGACTCCCCCCCAATCCCGACCAATTTTGGAAAAAAATTTTTTTTAGCTCAAACCTCCACTTTTGGTGAGAAACATCAAAAATTCATAGAGAAATCGCTCACCTGAGGTTTAACCCATACCGTACCATATATTATTGCAATTTTATACCCACCCAATCCCAGACCAAAAACAGAATTTTTTTTTTATTGCATAAAACAATCCAAAAGGACATGTAAATCAAGGAAAAGCAAAAAAAAAAGTACTCCTTATAGAAGAAATAAGTGCAGGATGGCCGTCCATCGTGTTTCTAGCCCAGTTTCCCAAGCCGTGAGCTATGTTTTCCCACCCAGCTGGGCGGGATGAGAGAGAACTGGGGGAGGAGAATGGGGGAATCCCCATTCTCAATATTCTTCTCCACTGGCTTATATTCCTCCCCAGAAGAGTCATCCAGGTCCTCCTCTTCTATAGAATCACTAAATGAAGGGACAGAAGGTCCATGTGACAGTTTCAACCGCCTCCTCCAGCCCAGGGAGGTGGAAAAATGGCGTGACTTCCGCGACATTCTAACACTGTGATGGACAGTGGCACACTGATGTTACCCAGCCATGCAGAACCAAACTCAGTGCTACAAGTGCTTGTGCACAATGTTGCCAATACATTAAGCTACTCTTTAGCAAAAAATTAGCTAGACAGAAGCAGTTAGAGACGAGCTACAATGCTCGAATTTTGCTGTCAGCACCATCACGTCGCTGGGATTACTTGAGATGTTTTGTACTGTCAGCACCATGCCGACGGAGGGATAGTATGGGTTACAATACTCGATACAGGTAGCAGTACTCCTTACCTTACTGGGTTTTCTATCTGGCTGGCTCCAAAGAAAACGAGTTCTATGGGAGGGTAACTATTCCACACCACTCATAAACGATATTAATTTATTTATTTGGTATGAATTTATATGAAGTACGAGAGTATATTGGTTTTCAAACAATAATATAGGCAATATAAGCATTGTTTCACTCACTAACACATCAACATACCAGACCTTTTTTGGCGACATTACCTGATCATCATTTCTGTCTGTTTCTTCCTCTAATGCTACGTAAACTTTGTCCTCCACATTGTCATCGATTAGGGAATCACTCTGGCCCTGAATGTCTTTATTGGCCAGGTCACTGGTAACTGCTGAATTGCCGAGACAGTGCCGTGCGGGGAGGGGGGGAGGTCATGCAGAGTAAGGCATTGTCCCTGGCTGACATCTTGTAGAGGAAGGTGTCCCGTGAATACGTAACAAAAATCACACGCAAAAATTGAAAATTGGGCAAATTATGAGCCTTGCAATTGCACGACGTACTGGTACGTCAATGGGTCTAGCTGTGACAAAACATTGCGACGTACCCATACATCGATGGGACGCCTCAGGTTAATAAGTGATCACATTTTGACCAAAAAACGCTGCTCCAGGTGCCCAGAATAGGATCTCCTTAGAATTTTTTGCCCATAGGTACAACTAAAATAAACTATTGCAGAGCGAGAGCCCTCCACAGGAGCAAGTGTGAGGGACCCGAAGGGCCCACGAGCACTTGTCTGAACTATCCGCTTGCATCCCTCGTGCATTACGGCTCGCGCGTTGCACTCATCTGGCAACACACTCTCAACCCTTTTCTGTCCAAATCTCTAATGCAAGAGTTTACCAATGTTCTCAGTCATTTACAGGGGCTTAAAAATGTGGATGGATTTGAAAAATCTTTTTTTTTTCTTTTCTTACCAACACCTTTTTCCTTTCTCTGTTTTGATGAGGGGATTTATGCGATTAAACATACGTGAAGTAGAAGTTGCCACCAAAAATGGTTTTCACAATGGAGTAGAAAGTAAAAAAGCCGTCCTGTTGTGGAATGACACCAAATCATACGACAAGGTCAGACATTAGTTCATACATGAACCCCCAGTCACATCAAGCAAAAAAAAAAAAAAAAAGTGTGCAATATGCCGGCAGCCATCCAGTAAGTCCACTAACGTTAGGCACACTCCGCTTTCCAACCACAGGGAAATCACATATTCATGTACACTCATATTGTATTTAATGTATATATCTACATACATACAGTACATGTATGTATGTATGTATGCATTATATATATATATATATATATATATATATATATATATATACAGATATACAGATATATATACCTACACACATACATATATATATATATATATATATATATATATACAGATATATATACCTACACACATACATATATATATATAGGTAGGTGGGAGCACCCACCATCCACTCACTCAATGTAGTGCTGCTCTCGGGTGTCTGCCCTGTCCTCTCCTCCATCCTTGTTTCCTTCCATCTTCGTCTGTCTTTTTTTCCTTCATTCTTTTCTCTTCATTCTGCCTATGGGTGACTTTACACTCCCTCTTCTGTCTTTCATTCTTTCATTCTTTCCTCACGCTTCTGCCTGTGGGTGACTCTACACTGAGTGACAAGCCAAATGGTTTCTTGTACACCAGGAAACCATCTACAATGCTGGGTGGTAACCATATAACCAAATATTGGCGCCTAGTGGTTTAGTGGGTAATTATTGTGCTCCAATCGGATTGAACCGGTGAAGGTTTATATTCAAGGGGTGATTGGGGTTTACTGCTCATGTAATGCCACTCAGGGATGAGTGAGGCTGGTCACTCTCATCTTAAATGTCAGGGCCAACTGCCTAGCCCCGGGCTTGTACACTCCTCATGGGGCAACGTAGGATTGGATGATGGTTGGATGGATAAATAAATATATATATATATATATATATATATATATATATATATATATATATATATATATATATATATATATATATATATATATATATATTATTACATAGCCTATGATTTCATCATCCTTTGTATAATTCTAAAATACAGTGTGCTGCATGTTTGATCACGATTCGCCTCGTGGCTTCCATAGTGACCGGACTTGCGTGTTCTGCCTCACTCCCCCCTTCTCCCCCTTGTAGTAGAGTAAGTCGTTCTTTCTGTTGTTCAGAGCAGGAGTGTCAACTCTTTGTCCTCTGTGCCTTCATTTGCCCATCCTTCTTGCAAGTTGTATCAAGCTCTGCCGGCCCCTATATAATGAGCTCAGTCTCTGCATTAATTGCCACTTAGATCTACTCCTCATTTTGTTCACATCTCTGTCCTCCCCTGTACAGTTGTTATTATTTGTGAGTGCTCAGGAAGTCTCCAACCATCTGGCTGCTGTGTAATTTGAGTATAAGTGTTGTTGCATTTTTTCTTGTACTGTATAGCATAAGGTGTTAATTCGTAGGCCTGGTAAGGTTTTTGTGATTCGTGTGGAGTTTTTGATGTCAGCCATTATTGATAATATTTTGTATCTGTAATAATATATCTTGCATTAACTGAGCATTATCCGGTTTTCTCATTTTATCAGGGCTGACTTAGATAAAAATATTCTTGCTAATTTCGTGTTAATAGAGGCTATTGCAGTTAACCATATATTTAACCTGTTTTTTGCCATTACATTATCCTTATGAGTCCTGAATGTTTAGTTGTTAGTTTGAGCATTAAACTTTAATTTGTAATTTTACCTAACTCTTTTGTTTTGAACCTGGAACTTTGCGGGACAGTAGTGATTTTAATATTCTCACTTGAAGTGTTCATTATCTCTCTCTGTTCCGTAACATAAATTTGGCGACCTCTTATCAGGATATTCCGGATATTATCATAATGATATTGCTTGATATTTTGTGACTTATGATTTATTCATGATGTGTACTATTACTACGCTTGATGAAGCCAAAGATTTTTTGTCAAATGTGCAAACAGTGTGTGATGTAGAAAACAGAACAAAGAATGAACTTAAGCTTGTTGCTCAACAATTGGGAATTGCTGTTCGCTCTCATCATTCTGAAGATCAAATTGTTGACATGATTAATAAAAGCTTGTTTAATGTAACTCCTCCAGATGAGCAAACGCAGATTGAAATAGCTAAGTTACAGCTAGCCCTGCAGGAGGCTCGTGCTAAGGAGGCTGAGTTTCAGGCCCGTGCTAAGGAGGCTGAGTCTCAGGCTCGTATTCAGGAGGCACAGGCACAGGCACAGGCTCAGGCACAAATTGAACTTGCTAGGATTCAGGCAGACCATGAGTATCACATGAAACAAGGTGGAACTGGATCATCTAGCTCTGATGATTTTGATGTGGCTAAAAATGTTAAACTTGTCCCTCCTTTTAATGAATCTGATTTAACAAAGTATTTTCAGTTGTTTAAGAGGGTAGCTACAGGTTTTAATTGGCCCAAAAAGTATTGGCCAGTACTCCTTCAAACTGTTCTTACCGGTAAAGCTCAAGTAACTTATGCATCTTTGCCTCAAGATCAATCTGATAATTATGATGTAGTTAAGAGCTTGATTCTTAAGGCCTATGAGCTTGTTCCTGAAGCCTATAGAGTAAAATTTAGGACAACTTATAAGCAAGATAAGCAATCCCATGTTGAGTATGCAAAAATCAAAGAAGATCTGTTAGAGCAGTGGTTAAATTCTAAGAATGTAAATTCTGATTTTGATAAATTTAAGCAGATGATTTTGCTGGAGGACTTCAAAAGGTGTATTAATAAAGATGTAAGCCTATATCATGATGAGAGAAGAATAGATAATTTGTCTGATGCTGCAGTTTTAGCTGATAAATATGTTCTCACTCACAAGAGATATTCTAAAGAAAAAAGGAAAGCTGAGAGTAAGTACGTTGCCTCTACTCAGAGTACAGGTAACAGGAAAGAGATTAAAGATGATGTTTCTCAGGAAGTAAATACCAGCTTCACCTCTAGATTTCAGAAAAGTAAATGTACTTATTATAGTAAGCTTGGTCATACTACGGAGAAATGTTTCAGGAGACAGCGTGATGTGAACAAAAAGGAGTCTTTAAATGTTCAGTCAATTGGTCTAGTGTCCACCCTTGAGAGTTCCCAGAATTCTTTAACTGAGTTAACTGAACCTGCTTTGAGGAGTAAATTAAGTTCTCATGATGAAGCTCCTCTTTTGAGCAGTAACGTGGGTGACACTCTCAAGAGTTCATGTGCTAATTTCCAGTCTGATGGTTTTGTCAGTCCTCTGGACAGTAATGTCAGGAAATCAGTTAAAATATATCGTGATACAGGTGCTTGCCAATCCCTTATGCTGACCAGTGTTCTAGGCTCTAATGTTAATTCCTCTGATGAAACTGTAATCTTACAAGGTGTAGGGAATAATTACTTCTCTGTCCCTCTGTGCAGAGTGAATTTAGAGTCTGGTTTTGTTAATGGTTCCATTATGGTTGGGTTGGTTGAGACACTCCCAGTGTCAGGTGTAACTTTCTTACTTGGAAATGATATTGGTGGAAGTCAAGTGTGTCCAGCTCCTCAGTTGTCTAGTGAACCAGTGACTGCAAACCAGGATTGTGATATCCCTGACGTGTTCTCTGCATGTGCTGTCACTAGGGCTATGTCTAAAGTTACTGGTGACTTAGAGGATAATGATGATGATGATGTTATCCTAGCTGACACTTTTCTTGCTAATTTGGACCACTCACCAGATGAGGCAGTACCCCATAGTGTTGATAATTTGTCTCGTCAAGAGTTGGTTGAGTTGCAGGTTGCTGACCCTGAGTTGAAAGGTCTAGCTAACTCTGCTTGCAGTGAGGAAGAGTCAGCTAGTGCTTCTACTTGTTATTATATAAAGTCAGGAGTACTTATGAGAAAGTGGAGACCCCCAACAGCATCAGCCGACTGTGAATGGGAGGTCGTACATCAAGTTGTCATCCCTCGTGTTTGTAGGCAGGATATCATTAGAGTGGCTCATGATTCCAGTTTGGCAGGACACCTTGGAGTGAGGAAGACTGTGGCACGCATTTTGAAACACTTCTACTGGCCAGGTATCTTCAGAGATGTTTCCTGGTATTGTAAGTCTTGTCACACCTGTCAAGTTGTGGGGAAGTGTAATCAGACCGAAAAGGTTGCACCTCTAGTTCCCATCCCTCCTTCTGAGGCGCCATTCACCCGTGTGTTGGTGGATATTGTGGGCCCTCTTCCTAAGACTTCTTCAGGATTTTCTTATGTGTTGACCCTGATTGATATGGCTACTCGTTATCCTGAAGCCATTCCACTTAGAAATATCTCAGCAAAGAACATGGTTAAGGAAATGCTAGGGTTCTTCACAAAGTTTGGTCTGCCCAAGGAGGTACAGTCAGACCGGGGAAGTAATTTCATGTCAAATGTTTCCAAGCAGTCTCTGAAAGAGTTGGGCATCACCCAGATCACGTCTTCAGCTTACCATCCCCAGACCCAAGGAGCGTTGGAGAGATATCATCAAACACTCAAATCGATGCTCAAGAAATACTGTTTGGAACATCAGAAAGACTGGGATAAAGGTCTTCCATTCGTTGTATTTGCCACAAGAGAATCTCCAAATGAATCACTGGGCTTCTCACCCTTTGAATTACTGTTTGGCCATGAAGTAAGAGGACCCCTTAAGCTACTCAAGGCATGCTGGCTGTTGGAGGAAGATGACGTCAACCTGCTGGAGTATGTGATGAAGTTCAAAGAATGGCTGTCCTGCTGCTTTACAGCTGGCGAGAGAGAATTTAGGAGCTGCTCAGGAGAAGATGAAGACTTGGTATGATAAGAAGTCCAGGTTACGCCACTTTCAGCCAGGAGATCAGGTTTTGATTCTGCTACCGGTGCATGGGCAACCTCTTCAAGCCAAGTTTAGTGGTCCTTATTTCGTGGAAAAGAAACTCAGTGATGTCAACTATGTCATCGCCACACCAGATCGTAGAAAGAACAAGCAACTTTGTCACATCAACATGCTAAAGTTATATCACAGGCGGGACGAAAATAACCCAGTCTGCACTGTAGCTGTTCCACCCAAGTCTGCAAGTGAAGTTCTCCCATGCAGCATGAGCCTGAGTGATAGTTTGGGGAAGAATCCTGATATCATGAATGATCTCCAGACTAAGCTTTCTCATCTAGCTCCCGAGGAAAGGCAGGAGTTTTCGGCATTACTGCAGGAGTACCCTCAAGTGTTCCGTGCCACTCCAGGAAGAACCACTGTGTTGATGCATGATGTCAATGTTGGAGATGCAAAGCCAATTAAACTGCCTCCTTACCGTGTGAACCCAGTGAAAGTTCCTCTCATCCAGAAGGAGCTTGGCTACCTGTTGGACCACAAGATGATTGAGCCCTGTCAGAGTGAGTGGAGTTCTCCTGTCACTGTAGTCCCTAAGCCAGGTGGGTCACAGCAGCTTTGCATCGACTACAGACGTGTTAATCAGATAACCAAAACAGCCCTTACCCTCTCCCTCGCGTGGAAGATTGCATAGACAAGATCGGAAAGGCTAGGTACATAAGTAAGTTTGATTTGTTAAAGGGATATTGGCAAGTACCTATGACTGAACGTGCTAGGGAGATCTCATGTTTTGTAACACTAGGAAAGACTTTTGCATGTTCTGTAATGCCATATGGTATGAAGAATGCACCAGCCACATTTCAGAAGCTCATGAATGTTGTAACAGAGGGTTTGGCAGGGTGCGTTGTTTATATTGATGACGTATTAATCTTCAGTGACAACTGGAAAGATCACCTATGCCATGTCAGTAAATTTCTTGAGCGTTTGGTTCAGGCTAATCTTGTAGCTAATTTATCAAAGTGTAAGTTTGGTCAAGCTAAAGTTCAGTACCTTGGGTACGTAATTGGTGATGGACACGTTGCACCACCAGGAGCTAAGGTTCAGGTTATAAGTGATCTTCCCAGACCTAAAAGTAGGAAAGAGCTACAAAGATTTTTGGGAATGGTAGGTTATTAAAGGAGATTTGTTCTTAACTTTTCAATTCTTGTATCACTACTTACAGACCTACTGAAAAAGGGAGTTAAATTTGTCTGGACCGATAATTGTGAATCCTCTTTCAGTAAACTTAAAGCTATCCTATTAAGTCAGCCAGTGCTCGCTACTCCAAATTTTGCCAAGCCTTTTAAGATGGCTGTTGACGCAAGTGATACAGGAGCTGGGGCTGTTTTGCTGCAAGAGGATGATCAGGGTATTGAACACCCTGTATCTTATTACAGTAAGAAATTCACTCCACCTCAGAAGAACTACTCAACTATTGAGAAAGAGCTTTTGGCCTTGATTTTGGGTTTACAGCATTTTTCATTTTATTTGTGTTCTGGTTTTGACCTCATAGTCATTTATACCGATCATAACCCACTGAAATTCCTTAGTAAGTTTAAAGATAAAAATCAGAAATTGACAAGATGGAGTCTACTTTTTCAGGAGTATTCATTAGACATACAACATGTCAAGGGGAAAGAAAATGTTATTGCAGATTGCTCATCTAGACTTTAGACAGATTGTTTTAGAGTAATAAGAAATTTCCTTTGTAAATTTCTTTTTCTTTGTGGGGAGGTGTTACATAGTCTATGATTTCATCATCCTTTGTATAATTCTAACGTACAGTGTGCTGCATGTTTGATCACGATTCGCCTCGTGGCTTCCATAGTGACCGGACTTGCATGTTCTGCCTCACTCCCCCCTTCTCCCCCTTGTAGTAGAGTAAGTCGTTCTTTCTGTTGTTCAGAGCAGGAGTGTCAACTCTTTGTCTTCTGTGCCTTCATTTGCACGTACTTCTTGCAAGTTGTATCAAGCTCTGCCGGCCCCTATATAATGAGCTCAGTCTCTGCATTAATTGCCACTTAGATCTACTCCTCATTTTGTTCACATCTCTGTCCTCCCCTGTACAGTTGTTATTATTTGTGAGTGCTCAGGAAGTCTCCAACCATCTGGCTGCTGTGTAATTTGAGTATAAGTGTTGTTGCATTTTTTCTTGTACTGTATAGCATAAGGTGTTAATTCGTAGGCTTGGAAAGGTTTTTGTGATTCGTGTGGAGCTTTTGATGTCAGCCATTACTGATAATATTTTGTATCTGTAATAATATATCTTGCATTAACTGAGCATTATCCTGTTTTCTCATTTTATCAGGGCTGACTTAGATAAATTTACTCTTGCTAATTTCGTGTTAATAGAGGCTATTGCAGTTAACCATATATTTAACCTGTTTTTTGCCATTACATTATTCTTATGAGTCCTGAATATTTAGTTGTTAGTTTGAGCATTAAACTTTAACTTGTAATTTTACCAAACTCTTTTGTTTTGAACCTGGAACTTTGCGGGACAGTAGTGATTTTAGTATTCTCACTTGAAGTATTCATTATCTCTCTCTGTTCCGTAACAATACATATATATATATATATTGTTAATCTCTCTCTCTCTCTCTCTCTCTCTCTCTCTCTCTCTCTCTCTCTCTCTCACACACACATTATTTTTTCATTCCATGCTCCCTTCCTCTGACAACCCTTTGAACGATGTATGGTGGTCTATTTTGTTTGTTCTGGGTCCGAGGCCATTGTTTGTTTATATTTGTGCTTTCTTTTACTAGATGGATTGCCAACTTACAGCAAACCCCTTTTTCGCCTCCCGCCTCCACCACACGCAGAGACCGCGTGAGTTTTAAAACGTCAGCAGGAAATAGATAGCAGTTATGTAGAAGAAATACGTACGTACAATAGTTTCCATCCCGACTTTGACTTAATAGATGTAATTACTTTCCACGAATAATATTTTTACACAATGTCACTTATTTAGCTTTGGGCCCCACACCACTGCCATGGTAGTATCTCCCAAAGACAATGCTAACTATTCACCTCCTACCTAAAATTGGTCAGAAAGCGTAAAAGAATAATTATACATACAATATATTTGCCTGTAATTAACTTCCTGTGATTTTTTTCGTAAGTGCTCAGAAGTACTGTGCAGTGTTATTGTGAGGACAAAAGTTATTTTAAATTGCCCGTCCCTTGAGTGTAACAAGCCACTTCTATCCCGGTGATATGGGGCCGCACAGGAGGTCCCGGAAATTACATGTCTGCTCTCTCTCTCTCTCTCTCTCTCTCTCACACACACACACACACACACACACACACACACACACACACACACTCATACACACTACCTGCTTGCGGGGTAACGGGGGCGAGATGGCCTCTCAATGGAAGGGGAAATAAAGGAGGGAAATTCATATTTTGTGAGTAATGGTCAGGTGTGTGAATGAAGGAGTATGTCAGTGGATGGTGCAGGGTTCTGCAAGGGATGATCGTCAGCATGAGAGAAGACCCTGACCAGAATACAGGACATAGCAGTAGTACTCCAATCAAGGGTCCATGGAAGAATTTAAAGAGATCCATAAATTCAGGAAGGACATAGATTTATATTTTTCTTCAGTAATGGAATAACTAGAACTTACAAGCAGAAGAACATTTATATGACAGCCTTTTTTTTTTTTTTCTTTTTACAACTGTCTTACGGGGTAATTTGTTGATGGGCATTTTTTTTTACCAACCATAATAATTAGGGTGCATGTGTTTTATTAGCCGCTAATACAGTATATTACTGAGGTGATAAATTAAGTAACTTCGCCAGTACTTGAGTAATGGTTCTGCTGTTAAGTCACGAAATTTCAGTGGATAACGAAGATTATTTCTGCCGATAGCTATTGTTGTTTGACCTACAGATTCTTGTTGACTAAGCAATGATGTTGTGGCGCATTTAGGAATCCAACATCGAGTAAGGCTCTTGAATCTGGGTTTGTCATGATTATTTTCTTTAGATTTTAATTCACTAACGCATAATATTTCTTGGAGATTGAAATATGGCTTGTTGGAGACTGATAGTTATTCTTGATTATAACGTACAGAGATGTGAGTAATACTTTGGCCATGCATTATACTGTCAAAATGTACAACACACACGAGTTTATATAACTGAGAATCCCCTGGGCTTTTAATTTAACTTTATTTAAAAGGGAATGACAATGCAGGGCTTGGAACATTAGAATGTATATAATGTGCTTATTGGCGCAGTGACTTCTATATTCTTTTCACCTTATTTTGGCCCAGCTTTTCGACGTTTTACAAATTATGTCACGAAGCTCAGTTGCGGATAAAAACAAAGCTACGTGTATGATGGTCCAGGGTCAGGTGAGGAGGAAGTGTACACTGATCATCACCCTCTGAAATTTTTGTCCCGATTTAAGGAGAAAAATCTTTGATTGACCTGTTGATCCCTATTTTTGCAGGAGTATTCCCTTGACGTTTGACATGTGAAAGGGGTTATTAATATTTTAGCAGATTACCTGTCCAGAACTTAAATTTGTACAGTATCCAGAAATTTTTCCTTGGTATATTTCTTTTCTCAGGAAGGGAGTTGTCGCTGGCATGGTTACCCTAGTAGTGAAT
This sequence comes from Coenobita brevimanus, assembly GCF_032717465.1. NCBI lineage: Eukaryota > Metazoa > Arthropoda > Malacostraca > Decapoda > Coenobitidae > Coenobita > Coenobita brevimanus. Next base: position 14,736,281 of record NC_137060.1, on the reverse strand, counting down.
GGATGAAATAGAAGATAAGATAATGTAAGGAAATAGACGAGCTGTCAAGAACATTAAATCTTATCAATTTTGCTGCCTGTAAAGTGTATAACCCTAGACCTCACTATCTTTGCTGTTTGAATAGCGGTCAGTTTTTCTGCTTCTGGGCAGATACCACGCTGGTTGTTTTTCCCAGAAATTATGCAGAGACCCTTTTGTTCTTGACCGTAAGTGGGTGTGATTTATGGTATGGGAGAAGCAAAATGAGAGTACTTGCCAGTGAAGTCTAAAAACGTTTCTTTGGTGGCTCGCTAATGGTTATGTGTGAGATGTGTTAGGGCACCATTGGTAGCAGGTGCCTCCATTGTTTGTGTATGGCTGGAGATTACATTTAAGACAGCCTAGTGGCTAGTTAGCCAAGAGAGGCAGAGTAAGGCTACTTTGAAAGTTTGAGGACCATGTGAGAGACACTTCTTGTCACTTTTTTCACTCACACGTTTTGACATATTTTGTCACTTTTGTAACACTGCACCATTTCCCATTTTTGGTTCATTTCTCCATTTACACTAGTGTTTGGTTTATATCTGGATTATATTATCAACGAGTTCTCCTAGTTCCTCGAGCTCTGAGTGTGTAGCTTGCACTGACTGTAATTTGGTTAGGTAAGAAATAACTAGTTTTATTTTGTATTCTGAGTTCTATGCGAATTCCCCTTTGTAAAACGAATCCTGGTTTCTTCTTTGTTGTGTGTATGCTATACCATAAAGCAAAGTAAGTTAGTTTTCTTGTGAACTTTACCTTATCCCTTTCGGTGATTAAGTAAGGGTTAAGAGTGCACCGTAATATATACTCCCTAAACAATGTATATACAGTAACTTCTCAAATAACGCGAGTTATTTTCCTGGAGAGGTCGCGTTATCTAAGAACGCGTTATTTAAACGTAATATTCCCATAAGAAATAGTGGTAATATTGGGGGTTACGTTCCTGGACTCTGGGAAAGTCTACCCATTTGGTAAGTTATACTGCTCTAAACTTAAAAGCAACAATATTAATTTGAATGAAATTCCACGTAAAAAAGAAATGCAGTATATAAACTGATCAGGTGTGATAACTGGTAGTGGTCGTAGAATAGCTTACTGGTGGTGTGACAGTGTAGCTGCTGATGAGGGTCGACGATCGTTACGTGGGTAGATCATGAACTCACTGGAACAGACTTTCACCAGAAATACGTAAGGCACACAAGCACACGCCAAGTGAACAGAGAGCTGTGTGGTAGGCTATACACTGAGCAGGAACAGAGCACTGGTAGAGAAGGCAGGTAAGGTGTGGTGAGGCTGCAACTGCACAGTGAATATACGTAGGTGACGTGATCGGGATTCGACTCACCGCAAGCCACCCCTCTCACACGTAGTTAGGGGTAATCATGAGGTCTTGATATAGTTTCAGCGGGAGTGTATTTGGAGAATACAAACAGAGGTCCAACCCGTTTTATGCCAGCCCTCCAATTGCAGTGCGGGGAAGCCGGCTGTATGCATCAGCTTTCTTTGAAATTTGCTGATACGTGCGGCAGTTGTCACGTAGGCACCCATACACTACTAGGTACATATACTGTTATACTTCTACACATACTTATGCACTGCTAGTTTTAGCTTGTAAGCTCAAGAAATTATCAAGGCATGGTTATAGTTTAAAGGTATGGTTACAAAGTATTGTTACAGTAGCAGTACTATCCCTGCTGCCACACTTATTTCCTGTAGTCTCTTTTCCATTTGTCTAACGCAACAATGAACTGTACAAACAATAATAAGACATCTGATCCAAGAAAAAGCCTTGGGGTGAAACACAAAAACTAGATGTACCCAGGAAAGACCGAAGGCCAATGAAAACTGGCGCACAGCTAAATCAGTCTGACTGAGAAAGTCCAACACGTAAGTTTTCGGATGTGATAGATAAATTGTCAGAAGGGAGGTGGAAAGTCACATTGATAGGTTGAAAATTTTCAATATTGGTGGGAGCGAAGCACATAGTGACTATATGTTGTGTAAGTAGCCACAGATTCTGACTTAAGTGCACAATAATCAGGAGCTTTATACAAATGACTTGCAAGTACCGAACAAACAGAAGCTCCAGGGCAAATGATACTGACAGAGAGTGGAGTACTGAAAAAGAAATATTGGACACGATCAAGACGATGATGGTGCACTGGGATTCTGGGGTATGGAACAAAGGAGCAGACAGACAGTACGGAAAAACTACGAACCAAAGCAGATTTGCAGGGAGCAGTGCTACTAGGGAAGAGGGCCAGAAGATAGGCAGCACAAAGACGGTAGTAGGTACAAGAGAAGCACGCTTGCTAAGATCACTAGAGGATGTAAAAGCAACGAAGACATGATCATGAGATAGGAAGATAGGATGAAAAACTGTATTCAGAGGAAACAAAGGTCTGCAATAAGAAATTATTGAAGGTGGATGAGATCGAACATGACAGAAGAACGGTGAGGGTTGTGACCAACAGTGGCTTCAGGGAGGAAAGTAGCTTCAAGTAATGGGTAGTTTAACTTTAAAGAGGAAAGGGAAGCCACTGGAGATAGTCAAAGGTAGAACAAGCCCATTCCAATACAGAACGAAGATTAGAGATTGGTAATAGGTCTTAAATGACTCAACCACTGACAGCATCAAGATGAACGAAGGTTGTGACCTGTGAAAGAAGAGAGTCCAGAGAAAGGTGTAGGTTGTCCAGGTTCAGTTTACCATATGGCAACTCAGATACAATATTAACCTTTGAAATTTGTTTCTGTCAAACGTCCGAGATGTGATTTAGTGTTTCTGTTACATCATTTGCGTGTGCTATGATCTACAACACAGTGTTAAACCTGGAGAACCCTGTTTCGAGACTCAAGGGCATCACCAATTCAGCAAGGTTTTATTTGAATTCAGAGAGCTCACAGGTACTCGCTGCACAAAAAAGGCCACCGAGAATTTCTCCCTCGAGATCAAAGAGGCCAGGCTTCTCACGTGAATGACCTACAGGTGCGCAACTAGCAACAGTGTCATTTAGTTAAGAAAATCTTGCATAAACATACTCAAGTTTCCAATGAATAGCTAAACAGAGAGGGTACCAGAAGGCATCCAGATTGTGTTTCTCCACGATGGCTGACAGAAGGTCCTGTATTTCATCCAGCTGGTATGAGAAGTGGGTCAGGGCGATGGCTACAGAAGCCAGTGGCTTAAGGTCATAGCACAAAGAGACTACATCTTCGATCACCAGTACCTCGCCTCCCGAGCCGACCAGAGCCCTGGGCCTTACAGGGCCGTCGTCCTTACTCAACCCGGACCTTATGAGGGTCAGCACTGCCAGCAGATAGGCCCACAACATCTTTACCTATAAAATAAATCTGAGTTAAAGAAGAAGATTGCGAATAGGGCACAGATGAAGTGACAATTTTTATGCGAGAAACTGAAGGCTTGCGTACAGCGCGCAATTATGGGTGATAATCATTGACAAGAGGAAAAGAAGAGGTGTTTGAAGAGGTATCAGAAGAAGGAATGGAAGGAATAGGAGGAGAAGATTGAGTGACACTTCCAACACCAGACCCCATGGAAGCGCTTAAGATCATCTGCATGCACCCACTTGCTAGTTCTAGTGGACAGCTCCTATATTTAAAATTTGTTACCCTCCGAGGGTAGTGTGGGCCTGTAAATTTATCATCTAATTTAGAGATGTGTAAACAAACAAGCAAATACTAGATCTCTGACATTGGTGCTGATAGGTAATGCAGACTTATGCTGGCGTTGTATCATATTCTCCTGAGATAAAGTCAGATTTGCTCTTAGATATTGATGTATTTTCTGAACGACTGACATTCTTACTTCCACATAATCATCCAAATTATAAAATGAGCCAGGCTTCGATGATAGCATGGAATAAGGTAAGTCTTTATTGAAGCCATGTAAGAAAGAATAGAGATTCGTCAATGGATGCATTGATGGAACTTTTGACGGAGGCCGCACTTTGAGACTCTAGGTGCCTCAGACTCTCCAAAACTTTTCTGTTTGCCTTTTGACAAGGCCATTGGAAGCTGGATGATTGGGAATCACTTTACATTTGTTGATGTTATAGTGCTTACAAATCTCAACAAGGAAACTAGTTAAACGTTGTACAATTATCAATAATAACAGTAGATTGGGTAGTGAAGGGACAAATGACATGATCTCTAAAGGCACGTGCGACACCGTCAGCAGTCTTATCTTGGGGAGCCACATGAACACAAAAGCATGAGAAATAGCTGACTGCTATGGACAAATACTCCTCATCAGATTCCGTAAGAGGCAATTTAAGAAGGTCGACAGAAGCAGTTTCCCAGAACGTGATGGCACTGGATATTGCAAGAACGGGTCAGGTATTCTGGTTGATCCTTTATGACGATTACAGGAAATACAAGAGTCACCGTGAAAGTTGATGTCCTTCCACATAGCTGGCCAATAGTATGAAATGCCTGCTTGTCTCAAACATTGATCTTTACCCAGATGAGATGCATGAGGAGTGTCATGAACGATGTGGAGCACCACAGGTATGAGATCAGTAGGGACAACGAGATGGTGTACATCTCTATTAGAGATGTTCTTTCCAGTAAATGATGTCTTCCCATACAAAATACCACTGTCTAACCTGAAATCGTCTATTGGCACTGGCAGAGTAGGTAAGGTGGAAGTGTGTCCTAATTCTAAGATATAAATTACTTTGGACCACAGAGGGTCAGTGCATTGACAATTATTGACAACATATGAGGCTAAGTAAGGAGTTTCATTGGGTTGGCGTGGTACTGCTGCCGCGGTTACGTGACGTGAAAGGGCATTTGCAACTACATTTTATTTACCAAGCACGTACGGTACTGGAAGATTGGATTAAAGTCTTGAACAATGAAAAAAAATCATTCGGGAGCCGAATGCTAATCACCCGCCAGAGTATGCTGTTGGACAAGTCCAAGATATTGGCCATATCTTGATACCCTAAAGGTTTCATGTTGAAAGCCCAAGTTGTTCACGAGATATAATGCTAAAGGTGGATGATAAAAATCAGTTGACCTTTGTCAGCCCTGACCTTGACCTTGACTGTGACCTTGACTCTGAGTGCCCATTTTCTACCTAGCCCAAGGTTTTGGCCATATCTTTTATACTCTGAATGTTTCATGTTGATAGCTCAAACCAGTCATGAAATGTAATGGGAACACACACACACACACACACACACACACACACACACACACACACACACACACACACACACACACACACACACACACACACACACACACACACACACACACACACACACACACACACACACACCCACACACACACACACACACACACACACACACACACACACACACACACACACACACACACACACACACACACACACACACACACACACACACACACACACACACACACACACACACACACACACACACACACACACACACACACACACACACACACACACACACACACACACACACACACACACACACACACACACACACACACACACACACACACACACACACACACACACACACACACACGGGGGGGGGGAAATTATTATCGCTCCACCTTGCTAAAAGGTAGGTGATAATAACTAACCATCGAACTAGTCAGGTTGTAAGATTTCTTCCTTTGACCAAATCACAAAGCGGGTGATGATCAGTGTGGATATGCTCCGGGTAACCACATTTTATATTTCTGAAATATCTGGGAGACCAAACAACTCCTAAGGTTTCCCAATCAGTAACACTGTTTTTACGTTCTCTGGCGTTTAGGGCACGACTAACACGTGCTATTACACGTTTCCTTTTTGCCTGATCAAGTTGCATCAATACAGCACCAATCCCAACTCCAGATGCATCTGCACACAGAAGAAAAGTTTTCTTATAATCAAGGAATGCCAGGACTAGGGCATTTCAATGTTTCAAAAGGTTGTGACTGATCCTCAACCCACACAAAAGGTACGCATTTCTTAATTTAGTCAGAGGCGCGGCGATTTGTGCATACCTTTTCATGAATTACCGATAGTAGCCTCTCAGACCAAGAAAACTCCTTACGTTATCAGTATTGGTAGGTTCTGGGAAGTTAGAGACTGTTTTAACTTTATCATCTGTGGCATGAATTCCTTCAGCATCAACTACATGTCCAAGAAAAATAATTTCCCATCGTGCGAAGTCATCTATATTGAGCTTAATTTTTAGACCTGCCATTTGAAAGCGATCAAAGCCTTGTCACAGCTTGGCAAAATGTTCAGCAATGGACTTGCGCACTACAGTGATGTCATTTAGGTAGGCAAAAAAAGAATGACCGATCATACCGCTGAATACGGAATGAATAAGTCTCATGAACACCAACGGAACATTTCTAAGGCGAAAATGGAGTCTCTTAAATTGATAAAGTCCAGGAGTATTGAACGCAGTTATTGGCAGAGACGACTCTTCCATTTCTACTGGCCAGTAGCCACAAAGTCAAGCGAGGTTAAAACTACATTTGCTCGCCAAGTTATTCCAATAAATCTGTTAAAACTGGTAACAGGAATCGATCGGATACAGCGACCGAATTTACTTTACGATAGTCAACTACTAGTCAAAATTCTCCTTTCTTGGGTACTAAGAAAAGTGGACTATTCCACGGGCTGACGGAATGTTCAATAATATTCTGGTCCAACATATCCTATACTATCACCTTTGTTTGTTGTCTTACACTTTGTTGTGGTCTATATGCCGGGACATAAACTGGTTCAGTACCGGGGAAGCTGGGGGAAGGGCATGCCACTAAAAATAACGACCATACATAAAGAAAAACAAACCTAGAGTACATAAAGGAAGCATACACGGAAATGAGTATTTTGGTGTCCACTTCCTGTGAAGATTAAAAGATTTCATTATTCTTGGATTCAGGCTCACCAGTGAATTTAATAACAAGAGGAATTAGAGAGAATTTTTAGAAATAAGATGAAAGTAACCTTCGTGGAGGAATCTAATTTAGACTTACATGCTCTGGATGGAAAACATACAGTTAAACATCAATTTTACAGAGACTACGAAAACAATCATCACTAATTTCCTTATAGTAGGGAACTTTGCAATGGGTTTGAGAACCATGAGGAAAGAGAATATCGTATTACTCCCACCCATGGATGGGACAATATGACAATGAATTCATAGAGAATATTTCACCAGAAATGTCATCCAATATATAAAGAAAATTGATGAGAGTTGGAACAAACATTTTTTTATGTAGGTTCTTTATTTACCATTCATTACAAGCCCCAACATTGGTGAAAACTGTCCCTAAAGGCTAAGCAGGCAGAAGTACATGAGGAAAAAAAAAACATAAAAGATATAAAAGTACAGTAATTATCATTACAAGCACAATAGTGAACAAAGACAATGATACATACATGGTACAAAGTTATTACATTAATTATCATTACCTTTTGAGATCAGTAAAGTGGTACATAGATACAGTACACGCGTATGTTCATATGAATGCAGAGAGAGGCACATGGGCACACACACACATACGTACACTCGCGGAAAAAACAATCTTTACACTGGTGAGCTGTATATATATTTGTGAGAACGGAATGAATCGGGTGAAACATCAGTCTGTGACGTTGGCAATGCTGAGTCAAGGACAAGTGAGATCTCCAACAATTGGCCCTGGCCTGAGTAAGATTCGCTCATATATACGTGTCATTGAGAAACACCTGTGTAAGTCTATAGATAACTGATGTAACCATCCTACCATGAGGGTGTGACGAACACAAATCTTTATTACAGATATACATATTACATTGTTTATAGTTTACATCCGTGATTATTACAGGTATTTCCTATAATATTACTGAAACATTTTGTAAACAATGGCCGAACTGTCTCGGGATTCATTGTGCTCACTGAAGTAAAACATTGCTGGGAGAGTTGTCAAATGCCTAAAAGGTTGAATTATGTTTTAAATGCTGGAGGCTCATACATCCAATACTAATTGTGTAAAAAAAGGAGGGGGGGGGGAATCACTATTACTACTCTCCTGCAGAATATCCATTATATGGATGCTGACACAGCCTAATTGGGCTGCAGAAAGAGATAAATGAGGGTGTATCTAGCTATATGTAAATATAAATTATTAAAAAATACCAATATATGAAGAGAGAGAGAGAGAGAGAGAGAGAGAGAGAGAGATTTAAAAATACAAATATATGGAGAGAGAGAGAGAGAGAGAGAGAGAGAGAGAGAGAGAGAGAGAGAGAGAGAGTGAGAGTTTTCACGTTTATGTATTTGTGTGTTCATCATAATAAAGTATCAAATTTCACTGAGGTGTTTAGTATTATATACCATTATCTTTAGACAGTATGTCGCTAGGCAACTGAATATACTAATGTAAATGAAGGCTGTTCATACTATTGTCTTAATAGTGGGGCTTCATTCGAAGACTCGAATCATATACTTGGCGACCTCCAGCAGGATTACCAACATCGCAGCTGAGTGGATGCAAGTATTATCACAAGATTTCGACCCACATCCAGACTATTCAGAGCGTTTAGTGTAAAGATTGTTTTTTTTTTTTTTTTTTTTTTCCCGTGAGTGTACGTATATATACATTTATGTATATATTCACGGATGTGTAGTCACAGACATACTGCATCTACAGGATAGGTACGCATGTATAAAGATATGTGAAAAAAGTTTAATAGTTCTGGTAAACAAATCGGGGCCCTCTTTCTAGGCACCAAAATGTGAAAAATATTTAATGTATACAAGTCGGTATCCCTGCCGGGGCACCGCTATATAAGAATTTCTAGTATTTACTAATAAACAACTCGTAGGTCGTTACTTGTCTATAAAGTTGTTCTTAAGTAAATCAAACAAGTCTCATAGAGTTAGGCGAAACGTAACTTAACCTTAACTCACCTACAATAACTATTTCTCTTCTATCTCATAGCTAATCCCCCCTTGAATTGACCAATTCGTAAAGGTTACTTAGCTAGTGAAAAGAGAGTGATCGATAACCGATGACGATGAGGCTGCTTAGTGTAATTGCTTGAGCAAGCAAGCGTCCTTATGGTGTGTATAATTATACAACCGTGCTAGCTTGAGAGTGACTAGGAACAGAGTGCTAACTCCACGAGAGCTAGGAGCAGATGTTAACTCCACGAGAACTAGGAGCAGAGTGTGGTGTGCGGCAAGACCTACCTCCCTCATAGAATGGTAGTTGCCAACTATTAATTATTTACAGTACTAAATACAGTTAAATTACATCATGATATGTACAGGGCAAATCTAACAAATTAATCTTAGTTTTACTTAAACTAAAGTTAGACCAAATATTCCCTTTAACCGTGTAAATATCTTAATTCCACATCTGCTTAACAGGGGAATCTTTCCCTACTTGCCACGTCATCTAACGCGCAGACGCAGTTTAGGTCAGTGGAAAATACCACATAATTACATGTATTTACAATGTATAGTTGTCCACTGGGGTTAAATGCAGTAGCATTTATCAATAAACAAGAATTATTAAAGAGAACGTAATATCTGGGTTATTAAAACCGCTTGAACAATTAACAATGGTCTCAATTTTTCCTCTGCCTTTAACCAGGGATAACTATGATGAAAATAGAGTGCGCAACTGCTCTGGGGGAAAATATTTCCCACAGTTTTGGGGCCAGCGGAAAATGATACTTTGTATCATGTAATATGACCCTTAGCCAAGAGTTCCCTCCATAGTTCTCGAGAACCCTGTGCTGCGGCCCTACTAGGTCGCGCCTCTTGACCCGTTTGATCTTCACCATCCTCTGGATCCGGAGTGGCTGCTAACTCAAGGGGTACCAGTTTATCAATAGTTTTTATACTGGTATGTCCCCTGCATTTTATTTTTACGAGTCTCAGCACCCATTCAAAATCTGGGTGTGTGGAGATCACTTTAGCTAATGGCCACTGGGATCTTGGCTGTTCAGTCTTCACTAAGACCACATCTCCTATGTTAATAGCTGATTTGTTGCTGGCAGCTTGAGCTCCATAAAACCTCTCGCGTAGGCTCAAAAGATACTCTTCGCTTCAATGTCTATTCCAAGTATCCAGCACCCTTTTCAGACGTTGATATCCCTCCCGCAGATGTTGTCCTAAATCATTATTTTCTATGTTAGGATCATCAACTTCTTCCTGGATATCCACACAAGGCATCGGATGGAGCTTCCTGCCATATAACATGTGAGCCGCTGTTAAGGCCTCTAGCGAGTCGCTAGTGTCATCTTGATAAGTCAAGGGTCTATTATTAATCCTGGTTTCAATTTCAGTTATTACTATTCTTAAATCTTCTCTCGTGATCTTAGTTCTATGTAATGTTTTCCTCAGGCAGTTCTTGACAATACCAATCATTCTTTCGGTAAATCTATTTTGCCATGGAGCTCTTGGAGCTGTGAACTGCCAAATACAATTTCGGATTCCCAGCGCCGACTTAACCTTTGGGTCGTTCATTAGGTTCAACAGTAAGGGTGCTGCTCCAACGAAATTAGTTCCGTTGTCGCTTATTAACTTGCCAGGACAAGACCTTCTAGCGGCAAATCTGCTAAAGACATTGAGGAATGTCTCTGAGCTTAGGTCTTCCGCTAATTCTAGATGGACTGACCTTGTGTAGGCACAAGTAAATAAACAAATGTAAACTTTATGGGGAGTTTCCTCACCCGTAACAGTTATAGCCCCTGTGTAGTCCACTCCTGTTATATGGAAGGGCCGACTTATGTTCACCCTATCCTTCGGTAGGGCTGGTGGTCCTGGGTAGATATAAGGTCGCTGCTCATACCTCCTACAAATGATGCAGTTTTTGAGATATTTTTAAATAACTTGTCTACCCTTAGGAATCCAGTACCTTTCCCGAATTTGGGCTAAGGTCTGCGGTACACCTCCATGGAGAGTGGAATCATGGGCTTCCTTTATAATAAGTTGTACAAAGCATTCACTCTTAGGTAATAAAATGGGATGTTTGGTTTGGATGGGCAAGTCAGCCTTTACCAATCGGCCTCGACATCTTATCAGACCTTTTCCGTCTAAGAACAAGCCTAAATTCTTCATCAGCTTGTTCCTTTTTCGAGTGTCTTGGCCTAAAAGTTTATATGTTTCCCCGTAAAAATTTCTTTGTACTTTTTTCAGCCAGTATTCTAGGGGATCTAATTTCTTAAACCCCACCTTCTTATTCAAAAATTCAACAACCAATTTAGTAGTATTTAGAAGTTATCTTATTGATGAGAATCGGCTGATGTCAATTACTTCTGGCTCAGGTACAATAGGATCCAAGTTCCCTACACTAATCTCAGCAATACTGTACTGTTTCTGTTCAGGCCAATCCTTAGTGAGTAACCATTTAGGACCTTAAACCACAAATTATCTTTGATCAGTCTTTTTATGGTCGAACCTCTCGAGAGCAGATCAGCTGGATTTTGTTTGGAGGACACATGCATGAAATTAAATTTGGAAGACAGCTCTTTAATAGTCTTCACTCTATTACGGACGAAAGGAATTTTACTGTCTTCCTTCCCTATCCAGTAAAGACAAATCTCACTGTCAGTCCATATGTAAATATCCTCAAACTGAGTATCAAGAGTAGTGGTTATATACCTGGCCAATTTAGTTCCTACTTCTATGGAAGCCAATTCCATTTGAGGTAGGGTTCTTCCTTTAATTGGTGCAACTCTGGCTTTGGACATTATAATCTTACTATCCTCTCTTGTTGCGCAATAAGCTACTGCTCCATAGGCCCTTTGAGAAGCATCACAAAATATGTGTAAGTGCGACTTCTCATTACTGTTTATTTTCCTGGGAATCCATATGCTTGATGTAGTTTCAAACTCCTTTCTAATTTGTTCCCATTGTTCCATATATGTCTCACCCAATTCAGTGTCCCAGTCTAACTTTTCTCGCCAAGCCTCCTGTACTAAACATTTGCCCCTAATAACTATAGGACTGACCAATCCTAATGGGTCAAATAGCTTGGAAACCTGACTTAACAAGGACCTCTTGGTGAGAGTGACATCAGAGAACTTAATTGGTCTCAAACTTATTACATCAGCTGTTGTATCACAGTTAAGACCTAACACATTTTGAATTTTGGGAATGTCAGAATCTGGATAGTCCTTTTGTATTTTATTCCTCAAAAGCGGTGAATTTGTATTCCAGCTCTGTAACGGCAAATTTGCCTTCCCACATTCGGAATTGGCTACTTCATAAGCCTTTAAAGCTTCCGACACTGTATCAGCAACACCTTGCAAATTATCCATATAAAAAGCCTGCCCTATTTCTGGACATTTGGCATTTTCAAAATGATGCTTTAAAGCAGGGGTTCTCAACCTAGGGTACGCGTACCCCCAGGGGTACGTGAGAGGAATTTTGGGGGTACGTGACAGGTTTCTCAAAATACTTCGGTTTTGAATAACTTCAAACCTGTTTGTAGAAAGTGGCCTACATGTGCTAGGCTAGATGTGTCCTCCACTAGAACCAGGACACTAAGTGACAACGTTAACAAGGAAACTCTTGGAGTTATGTCATTTGAGAGAAAGCTCTCTTGGACTACACTTGCCACACAACCTTGCAAACCCATAATACAGTAGTCACCCTTGCTCGTTTTCTATCGATCACGTAACTCCTCACGCATACCGAGCAGGTACCAAAGTGAGACGCACTGTTCGCCTCTCACTGTCACCCACTCACCACTCTTCCCTCACTACCCTCACCCTCAGGTTTCCAGTGTATTTGTAGTCTGATTTTTTTTCCTCGTTTAAATTGTCATGGATTTTGCTTGCGGCTACGAAGTCATGTGCCTGCACTGCAGCCATAATAACTGGTAATGGTTTCCTTCTACATACCGCTGTGAGCAGGGATTCTCAGCACTGTGCTTGATTAAAAACAAGTTACGTTCACGTCTTGCAGTCAAAGACGACATAAGAGTGGCTCTCTCAAAGACTGTGCCGAGGATTGACTTGTTGGCAGCAAAGAAACAGGCCCAACCATCTCACTGAATTAGTATATACTTGTATTTTAATGCAGTCACACACACTGACTTCCCTATGAGTAACTAGTTACTAATAACTAGTTGCGAGTCAACAATCAGCATTAGTTTGCAGTCAGTGGAACACAAAGCCTTAATTCTATTTTGTTACTTTTTTCATGCTAGTGACGCTAGTCACGCACACAGTAATTTCCCCATGAGTAACTAGTTATAAGCTGTATATAGTACCACTACCTCACAGTCACAGTTATTGGAAAAATGTGTCTGATTTAGTACTGTTTTATTATTATTTTTATGCTATTCACACACACAGTGACTTACCTATCACTGTTACTAGTTACAAGTTGCAACTAGCTGCAAGCAGCACTAGTTCACTGTCACAATGATCGAAAACCGTCTGTTATAGTTCTGTTTTAGTAAATGTATTGCATGCTAGCAGCCAGTCACATAGTGTTTCCCTATGACAGTAACTATTTCCTATCAACACTACCTCATAGTGACATACATTAACTGAAAAGTTTGTCTGCTCCACATATATAACACAATTTAAACTTAATAAACTAAGTCAATAAACCATGCATTTCTTTTTACCCTTCCTGATGCTGCATTGTGGGTAAGGGGTACGTGACCAATACTGAAAGACTTTAAGGGGTACATAAGATTAAAAAGGTTGAGAACCCCTGACCTAAGGCCCTTAAATTACAACTTAGTGCAATTCTAAATTTTTGCAAGGAATCAAAATTGTGCCTAGGCGTGGGTAATTCTATTAGAGCCCTCAATAATTGATTTATAACTTGCTCCCTGTCTTCGTAATTTTGTCTAAGGATAGTCAAAGCCACCTCATAATTATTTTCTTCTACTGGTAATTCTTTTATCAGTTGATATGGTGTTCCTTTGACCTGTCCTAACAAATACGTAAGTTTGGTGACTTTAGGGAGATCTGTTCTATCGTGTACCAAATATCTGAACTGGTCCCAGAAGGATTTCCAGTTCTGCTCCCCATCAAACTCCGGAAGCGTTATTTGTGGTAACACAGCTCTACTCTGCTGTGCCACAACTTGTGTTTCCGCGGCAGTGTCAGCTAATTCTGACTCTAGTGTCTTTACTACAGTTAAGTATTCTTCTAATTTGTTTTCAAACTTCGTAGTTTCTGACTCTAAGAGTTCCTTATTCTCAGCCTTTACTATAGCCGCTTCTAAAGTTAAGTAACTCTCTTCGTACTTATTCCATCGATCTTTCAGGAAATTTAGGAGACTATTCTCTCCTTGGACAAAGGTATTTGGTCCAACGACTAGTTACAATCATTTATGGCTCTAGTTACCCATCCTGCCTTACTACTAGAAGATCTTTGCAATAAAGAAACAGATATGTTGACGGAGTTCTAATTTAATAATTTAATTATGAATTCCAACCACAAATTTACCTCAACTTAGTAATGATTTGATTATTTTAAATTTTGAAGAGGGTAGGGATTAAGTCCTCATTGTGCAAATTATCCCCTCTCCTAATTTCGTAATATTTAGTACAGCTCAGATACTTATTCATTTAATTTTGATGAGTGTAGGGATTAGGTCTATAATTTCAACGTATCCCCCAGGGCTATTAAAACCTCTAGGGTTCTATTTCATCCCCACACTCAATTGCCAAAACACCCATATTCCCCGAGCTCAGAATTAATTACCTCAATACTCCATAGGCCCACCCATAGCTTGTACAGCATAGAACTCTCCTTTCTTATGTTCTACATAATTTATAAATTTCTGCAGAACCGCTTCCCTACCATGACGGTTCCAGTGTATACCATCAGCTTTCAACATTGCTTGGAAGGGCTTGGCATTAAAATGTATGAAATCCCTTCCCTTCCTGATCCGTTGCAACTTTCGGTTTACAGCTCTGCTAATTAATTTATATGTTCCATAACAAACTGGAGAACCATATGGCAGGTTCCTTGGCTCGAGGAGGGTTATGGCTACTGAGGATTTACAAGAGCCCTCTATGGCTCCTACCACTGCTAAAATATTCTCCACTACTTCATTGACCTCCACGTCCTCATGGATATCATTTCCTCCAAGGAACAGGACTGTACGGTCATGCTCCCAGTCTAGTACGGCATTCAGCCTTTCATCTTCAGAGAAAAAGCTTGCCTTTCCTCTCGGAGCTCTATAGACACGTACGTCCACGTCTTCCACTTCAACCGAACGTGGTAGTAAACTGTGTCCCACAAAAACAACTTTAAACACATTCAGCGCTTCGGCACACATCGGTTTTCCTCACTCGGTCGGGGCACCAAAAATGTGAAAAATGTTTAATAGTTCTGGTAAACAAATCAGGGCCCTCTTTCTAGGCACCAAAATGTGAAAAATATTTAATGTATACAAGTCGGTATCCCTGACGGGGCACCGCTATATAAGAATTTCTAGTATTTACTAATAAACAACTCGTAGGTCGTTACTCGTCTATAAAGTTGTTCTTAAGTAAATCAAACAAGTCTCAGAGTTAGGCGAAACGTAACTTAACCTTAACTCACCTACAATAACTATTTCTCTTCTATCTCATAGCTAATCCCCCCTTGAATTGGCCAATCCGTAAAGGTTACTTAGCTAGTGAAGAGGGAGTGATCGATAACCGATGACGATGAGGCTGCTTAGTGTAATTGCTTGAGCAAGCAAGGGTCCTTATGGTGTGTGTATATACAACCGTGCTAGCTTGAGAGTGACTAGGAACAGAGTGCTAACTCCACGAGAGCTAGGAGCAGATGTTAACTCCACGAGAACTAGGAGCAGAGTGTGGTGTGCGGCAAGACCTACCTCCCTCATAGAATGGTAGGTTGCCAACTATTAATTATTTACAGTACTAAATACAGTTAGATTACATCATGATATGTACAGGGCAAATCTAACAAATTAATCTTAGCTTTAATTAAACTAAAGTTAGACCAAATATTCCTTTTAACCATGTAAATATCTTAATTCCACATCTGCTTAACAGGGGAATCTTTCCCTGCTTGCCACGTCATCTAACGCGCAGACGCAGTTTAGGTCAGTGGAAAATACCACATAATTACATGTATTTACAATGTATAGTTGTCCACGGGGGTTAAATGCAGTAGCATTTAATTTATCAATAACAAGAATTATTAAAGAGAACGTAATTTCTGGGTTATTAAAACCGCTTGAACAATTAACAGCGGTCTCAATTTTTCCTCTGCCTTTAACCAGGGATAGCTATGATGAAAATAGAGAGCGCAACTGCTCTGGGGGAAAATATTTCCCACAAGTTATGTGCACGGGCGTGCATACAGACATATGCAACATGCACATATATATGATATATTCATATATTCATACGCAGGGAAACATACATATACATCAAACACCTTAGCAAAACGTTTCAGTCTGACCCTAGAGAAAACGAGAATACACATGCACTCGGTAAGACTACTCAACCTTCCCTTCCATCCCTACCATCCCCTTTACTCAGGGACCGAGGTGGCAGTAAGCTTCTAACATTCATTCCCGTACATCTCACCAATGATGTAGTTATTTCACCTAAATCATATATGAAAGTCACCATAAAGAGTAAGTTGAAGAATGATACTGTTATTATCTTTAAGAATCATGTAAAGTGAAAGAACTCACGGTGGAAATCGCCTTATGCCAGGTGAACGACGATGGGGAAACTCATGTGTTCCTAATTAATCAGATGAATGGAGAAGTGGAGATCAAAAAAGGGACTTCTATATGCAGTGTAGAAACTTGTCAAGTTCCTATACGTGAAGTAATAATAGATTGAACATCAAGTAAAATAAAATCGATGGACAGAGAGTGCATAAATAAGAATTTGATTCACTCAGGAAATTTTGATGTGGAAAATGATCTACTAGATTCATTACAAAAACACGGACAGACAGTCGCATTACCGGGGGGAAAATTAGTTTGTGCTAACCTGATTAAACACAAGATTAACATACATCAGGACACACAACTAATATACAGTATGCACACTCGATCAAAAAAGTATCGGTGCACAGGGGGTGCGATGCCTACCGAAAAGGTTCGAACAACTGCTGACATTACCAATGTCTCATTGTGTATCATCAGTGTCTGTCTATATAAACATTACATTTGCTATATGTTTGCAAGAGGATATTGCTAGTTGGCGATATATGACACTTCCCGAGATCAGGGATACCAACGTGTGGTAGGTCGGATACTAATATTTTAGTGACCTTCGTTCTGTGGTCCCAAATGTTTCAAGCATGTTGTGCACCGATACTCTTGTGACCCAGTGTACCAGCATATAGGGCAGCACACTCATAATGTACCCTTGCAAATCAGTATGTTGATGAAATGTAAAAATGGGTCTTATTGAGCCATCAGTCTCCCTGTGGAATGCCCCATTACTTTTCGTGCCCAAACGAAACGGTGAAAAGCGTGTGGTCGTTGATAATCACAAGTTAAACCAGCACACAATCCCAGACCGTTTCCTATGCCATTGTTAAGTGACGTCTTGGGCCAGAAAATAATGTATTTTTCACAATCAACTTGCTTGATGGAAATTACCAAAATGAGTTTAATTCTCGCAAATACACTGCTTTCTCTATAAAAACAAGGTATTATCAGTATAAAAGAATGCAAATGGGATTAAGAACAGCTCCAGGCACATTCCAACAATTAAAGAATAATGTATTATCAGGAATGTTAGGAAATGGTATCTTTGTCTACTTGGACGACATCTCAATTGCAACATGTACACCATAGATGATCATTTACGGAAATTAGACTACCTCATAAACAAGTTAGCCAATGCTGGTTTGAGAATTAAGCTGTCTAGATGCAAATTTTACTTTAAGGAAATAAAAATCTTAAGCCACAGGCTTGATGCAGAAGGCATACACACCTCAGACGAGATAATACAAGGTGACCCACATTTCAAAGGTAAATGAAATAAAAATGGTTAATGATGATCAAAATATTATTTGCACACATGAAACTTCATTCAATACAGTTTTTATTCATCATGTTTTAAAGATGACATCCTCCAAATGGTGGCCGTCATTGTCTATACATGCTTGGAGGCGATTTCTGAAGGCTGCCATGGCTCGACGGGTCATGTCAGGTGGAACAGCGGCTATCTCCTGCTGAATAGCAACCTTAAGGGTTTCAAGAGATTAGGGTCAATGAGTATACACTCGTGATTTGAGGTAGCCCCACAGAAAAAAATCACAAGGGGCGAGGTCAGGGGAATGGTCCGGCCACCCAAAATCGCCACACAATGAGATCACCCAATCCGGAAACATTTCCCTCAGCACTTGCAAAGATCATCGAGCTGTGTGTGCCGTAGCTCCATCATGCTGAAACCACACACCGAGTTCTTCAAGTTCAAGGTGTTTGAGTTGTGGCCTTAGAAAGTTTTCGAGCATATCAATGTAACGGTCAGAAGTTACAGTAATGGTTGTTGGTGAAGAACGCTTCGACAGCGAACGCATGGTGTACTCCTGCCAACGCCATGTTGGCGACTGAGGACGGTTGGGATTGAGCTACCAACAGACCCTAGCCCCGCCCCTCCCGCCTCACAACTGCCAGTGCTACAGCCTTTCGAAATGTGGGAGTTTTTTGGGGGGCACCCTGGACAAGCAGTAAGGGATTTCCCTGAACCCACGAATGTGGATGAAGTAAGACATTTTTTTTAGGGCTAGGAGGATATTGCAGATCATTCATACAACAATTCTCTCATATAGCAGAACCATTATTCCACCTACTGAAAAAAACAAGTTTTGTCAGTGCAGAGGGGAACAGAAAATAGCATTTAATGAATTAAAAGATAAACTAACATGTGCACCTTCCTTGGCCTATCCTAATTTCACAAAACCATTTATAACTTGCACAGATGCATCTCTTAAGGGATTAGGGGCCGTATTGATGTAAGATGATAAGCGTCAACGAAACAAACCAGCTGCATTAGCTAGCAAACAAATAAAAGGTGTTGAGAAAAATTTTTTTGCACCACAGACCTAGAGGCACTTGCAGTGATCATTTCATAACAAAAGTTTCGAGATTTGGTATATGTTTACGAAATTCACCCATTCACTGACCATAAACCACTCGTGGGCATGTTCCCTCCCCCTAAAAAAGCTCCTCTCTGGGAGGAGAGAAAGATAGAAATATATGATTAAAAATTATAATGTACGTATTTACTATACACAAGGCAAAATGAATTTAGCCGTGGATGCATTATCGAGGAACCCAACGACAACTCATGTTGCAACATTACGTCTTATGGAAAAAATCTTCAACCATGACGAAATCTCGAAAGCACAGAGACTTGATCCACCATGGTCTAGAATTATATACAACTTAAGGAGTGGCAAGGACATACAATTACCCAAACTACATATACCACTCGAGCAATTCAAAATAGTCGACTACGCCTTATATAGGATCAATCCGTGGACAACCAAATCAAAGAATAAATAGCAGACAACTATACCCTGTTTGACTGACCTGTGCAGCTAAGATGTATGGGGTGGGTAGGGTGTGTTTGTTTCCCAGCTGCTGATTGGCCACCGATGATGTAAATCTACTGTACAGCTCTTCTTATTTTATCACATACACTTTTATACTTTTAAACTGTCTGCAATATAAGCAGCCAGTTTAAATATGGAATAATTTCCGAAGCTAAAGAGTCAAAATTAGCTTTAAAAGTTTACTGTTATCAAAGAAAATTAATGATTATATAGTTTTATACAACGATGAGTGACTTTTGAAGTAAAATATCCACTCACGGTGCATTGGTGTACACCCACAACCGCATGTTGCACTGCATCCACCCATAGTGCACCGGTACACCTACGTCCGCACATTGCACTATAAAATCTACCCACTGCTTTTTTTTTTTTTTTTTTTAATGCGAGGAAGAAGGAACCAAAGGCCAGGAGTTCACAATAATGGTTCCCTCCAAGAAAAAAACAAAATACAAGAGAGAGCCAATAATGGAGATCAATACAAGAGAGAGCCAATACTGGAGATCATAGGAAACAGGAAATACAGACAGAGGGAGACAGTTCCAGAGTTGACCTGTTGAGTGAAGGACTGGGAGTAACGGTTAACTCTTGCATTAGAGAGTTGGACAGAAAATGGATGAGAGTTTGCTGCTAGACGGGTGCTACGCGCCCGTCGTAGAGGTGGAGGAATGCATGCAGACAGTTAAGAGGAGCAGTGACCATTGAAGTAGTGATAAAAAAGAGGTAAAGATGCAACAGTGTGGTGAAGAGACAGAGGTTGAAGGGAGTCAGTAAGAGGAGGAGAGTTAATGAGACGAAAAGCCTTTGACTCCACCCTATTGAGAAGAGCTGTATGTGGGAAGCCTCCCCACACATGAGAGTTGTACTCCACACAAGGGCGGATAAAACCCCTGTATAGAGTCAACAATTGTGCGGGGGTAAAGAAAGAACGGAGTCGGCTTAGCACACCCAATCTCTTGGAAGCAGATTTTTCAAGAGATGTAATATGATCTTTCAAAGATAAGTCCCGAGTAAATGAAACCCCAAGCATGTTCAAGGATGATGCAGGATTAAGCTGAATATTATTAACCTGCTGCATCCCAGCAGATTTTTCACCACTGACCCCCACCAAACCCGGCAGATTTTCGATTATTTATTTATTTTTTTTTTTGGCTAAAACCTCTGCTGTTTATGAGGAACATCGAAAATTCAGAAAGTGCTCAGTTGAGTTTAGAAATCTGGTAGAAGTAAGAGTATCTTTACCTTGTTACTGTGTTCTCTCAGGCTAGGCTCGAGAGAAAACGTTTTCTATGGGAGGGGTAGCTATTCCAAACCATTCAAAACTGGTTATTTATTTATTTGGTGCGAATTTATATGTAGTACAGGAGTATATTGGTTTTCAGACAATAATATAGGTCATATAAACGTTGTTCACTCACCAAAAACATCAACATATGGCAACTTCTTATATGACATTACCACCTCATCACTTCTGCTTGTTTCTTCCTCTGGTTTATTTCTTCCTTTGTCATCCACTTCAAGAATCACTTTCGCCTTGAACTTCGTCATTGATGAGACTGTGGTGCGACATGTCTTTACTGGCCAGGTCACTGCTAACAGGTGAGTTGCTGAGAAAATGGCATGCGGGGGGGGGGAGCGGGGGTCAGGTTGGGCCAGGCACTATCCCCGCCTGGCATTGGTAGAAGAGGGTCTCCCACATATGTCTACCAAAAATCACCTGTGAAACTTGAAAAATGTGCAAATGAATGACCTCACAATTGCACAACGTATGGATATGTCGTCAGGTGTCACCGTGACGAAACGTGGTGACATATCCATACGTCGTTGGGACGCCTTGGTTTAAACATTAGTGGGTATACCTGTGGAAGATTTAGTTGGGTTGATAGGTGTAAGAACTGAATCTTAGATGCATTAAAAACAACCAGATTATTTTTCCCTCAGAAATACAAGCCAAGTCAGACATTAGGTGTGCCATAGCCTCATCCCTTGTTTGTTGAAGTAACTGCCGAGATGGGTGTTGCAGGAACCGAATGGAAAGGTGAAGGGTGGAGTCATCAGCGTATGAGTGGATATGGGTTAGATGTACAGCTTAGAAGGTCATTGATGAATAAAATGAAGAGAGTTGGTGATAGGACAGAGCCCTGAGGAACACCACTGTTGATAGATCTAGGAGAAGAACGATGGCCGTCTACAACAGCGGTTATAGAACGACCAGAAAGGAAGCTAGTGATGAAGGCACAGATAGAGGGATAGAAACCGTAAGAGGGCAGTTTGGAAATTAAAGATTTGTGCCAGACTCGATTGAAAGCCTTTGAGATGTCAAGTGCAATGGCAAAGCTTTCGCCAAAGTCACGAAAGGAGGATGACCAGGAGTCTGAAAGGTATGTGAGATGATTGCTAGTGGAGCGTCCCTGACGGAACCTGTACTGACGATCAGAAAGGTTTTGATAGGAAAGATGCTTTTAAATTTTTCTATTCAGAATTGACTTGAAAACTTTTGAAATACAGGATGTTAAGGCAATTGGACGATAGTTAGAGGGTTGAGAATGGTCATCCTTCTTTGGGACTGGCTGAATGAGAATAAACTTCCAGCAAGAAGGAAAGGTCAAGTTGATAGACAAAGGTGAAGCAGTTTACCTAGGCAGGGTGTAAGCACAGAAGCACAGTTCTTGAGAACAACAGGAGGGACTCCATCAGGCCCATATGCCTTGTTAGTATTGAGGATAGTGATGGCAGAAAATACATCAGGTGAAGAAATTTTAATGTCAGCCATGAGGAAGTCAGAGGGGGGAAAGGATGGAGGAACAGCCTCGGAATCGTCTGAGGTGGAATTGGAGGAGAAAGTCTGAGCCAAGGGATCTGCTTTATCAGTAGAAGAAATAGTTACAGAACCATCAGAGTAGAAAAGAGGAGGGAAGGATGATGAAGTAAAGATGTTAGAAAGGTTTTTGGCAAGGTGCCAGAAGGAGCCGGAAGAATTCGAGTTGGAGAGTTGAGAGCATTTAGTATGGATGAAATTGTTTTTTGCAGAGTGAAGAACAGACTTAGCACGATTCTGGGCAGAAACGTAAAGATGATGTGATTTAGGGGTGAGTTGGCTCAGGTACCTTTTGTAGGCCCTCTCCTTGTTGCGGACAGCATTAGAACAAGCGTGATTAAACCAAGGCCTTCTTGTGTTAGACAAAGGATACGAGAAAGGAATGTATGCTTCCATGCCCGAGAGAATAACCTCTGTAATGCGTAAGGCACACTCAGATGGCTCCCGGCCATGGAAGCAATAATCATTCAAGAGAAATTCAAAGAAGTACCCGCTGCTCCAAAGTGCCACAGATGACGTTTCTTTGGAGGGTCCACAGGCTGTACCGGAGTGATAGGAGAAGTTAAGGTGATAAGGTTGTGATCGGAGGAGCCCAACGGAGAAGAAAGATTAACAGTGTAAGCAGAAGGATTTGTTGTAAGGAATAGGTCATATATGTTGGAGCCCTCTCCAAGGCGGTCTGGGATACGGGTAGGGTGCTGTACAGGCTGCTCTAGGTCATTAAGGATAGAAAAGATGTAGGCTTGTTCACTAGGTGGAACAGTGAAAGGAGAGGAGAGCCAAAGGTGGTGGTGAACACTGAAATCTAAAATGGAGATTTCAGAGAAAGGAGAAATGGATAGAATGTGTTCCATCGTAGAAGTAATGTAGTAGAAGAATTTTTAATAGTCAGTAGAGTTAAGGGATAAGTAAACAGCGCAGTTATATTTAGTGAGAGAATGCAAGGAAAGCTGAAGCCAGAGTGTAGAGAATTAAGAAGAATCGAGTTTTGGAACACGAGAGCAAGATAAGTCGTTGTGTATATATACACAGCATCCACCTCTGGCTTTGAAATGCGTATAGAGAAAGTAGGAGGATACAGAGAAGGGTTTGCTGTCAGTTGCCTCAGACAGCTGAGTCTCAGTTAGAAAGAGAAGGTGAGGTTTAGAGGAGGAGAGGTGGTGCTCAACAGAGCAAAAGTTTGAGGAAAGGTCGCGAATGTTGCAGAAATGAAGAAGAAGTGAGTCAGACGGTGGTTCCAGGCAGCTCAAGTCGTCACCAGGAGAGGGGTGGAAGGTGGGGGCATTTATGGTCCCACCCCTGGGGACTCCGAGGCTGAGTGTTGCATAGCCATGGTTTTTTCTTGAATTTTGGAAAAGGAAGTGTAGTGTGTATTGTGCATGTAGTTTGGTGTAAATAGAGAAACTTGTATTGGAGAGCATGCTGGCCTACTCTCTTGTTACTGAGACACTGAAAAAGTTCAGCAAAGGGGGATGGTCAGAAACTAGTCCTGATGGCTGATGAAACGGGAGCTCCAGCTCTCCCTGTCATCAGTTTTCCTTCCACCTACGTACACCTACGTCCGCATGTTGCACTACAATACTTGCCTGCATTACTTCAATGACATCATCGGCAGCCAATCAGCAGCCTTGATCAAACACATCCTACTTGCCTCATGTATCTCAGGTGCATAGGTCAGTCAAATAGACTATAGAGGTACCCAGTGAAATGACACCTCACATTTTAAAGACAAAAGCAATAGTCCACATACAGGACATCCTGGCAAAGATAGGATGGTCAAACAAGCCCAGATGTTATACTACTGGCCATAGTTATGTTAAGACACACACAATCACAGAGACAGATGTGAGTCATGTGCGAAACACGAGGGTTACCCGTTAACACCTGCACCTATATACATCCTGTACCTAATCAACCGTGAGGCGTTTGTCCCAGTCAACTTACTTAAGTTACCCTTATCTTACAATAATAATCAGTATCTCTTCGTTGTCACAGATCATTTCTCAAAATATGTGATTTTGATCTCAGTCAGGATAAGACAGCAGAAACAGTGAAAAGGGTAATCATAGGCCATATTATCTGTAGATTCACCACACAAAGGTATTAATAAGTGATAGTGGAGGTGAATTTAATTCTGAAATCTTACAATATGTAAACAATACAATATAAAAAAAAGGTCAATGTCTTATACCACCACCCAATATCCAGTGGGTTGGTACAGACAAAAATAAGTGTTGGATGTGCTACAACACATTCATAATGAAAATTATGCAAGCTGGGATGATTGGATTCCTAGAGTGGAAGCATCAATTAACTGTGCAATAAACAAGTCTATAGGAGACGCATCTCATTTATCTATGAGACAGACAAACGGTTACCGTACGAGATACTAGATGGTGAAAATTTGCCTGTATACAATTATGACGGTCATCCTAAACTCCGTTTGCATGAATTCCAAGATACACAAAACGGTGAAGAAACAAGTATCAGTGTCCAAGGAAGAAATGACAGTCTTTTCATAAAAAGGCAAAAGAATCTTTCATCAGCATAGGAGACATTGTCTATGGCATCATTCACACTAGAGACAATAAACTACCACCGAAATTTGAATGTCCATACAGAGAGAAAAAACAACAAGGTGGTAATTAAGTCACTGCCAAATGGTGGAAAAAAAAGGGTGATTAATCCCCGAGCTAGACCTCATCAGATCATATAGCCCTGCTAGGATTACAGGAGAGCGATATCCCTCCCAGCACGGCAGCCACCGGGCGGGGAGCGAACTCGCAACCTCACGATTACGAGCCCGACACCCTACCACCGAGCTACCGCGCTCCCCATCGAAGTGGTGAAGAAAAGCAAATTCATATTGATCATTTCAAAATGGTCTCAAGGAATTTAGCCGGCTATTATGTAACCTCAGGCACATCCGAAGAACTGAACACAAACGATGACAATAAACTAGAAGAAATAGATACGTACAGAAATTTATTGAGATCGCATGACAAACAAACAAACAAAAAATAGGAGCAACTGTTCCTACAAATGCCACAATACACCATTTACACGACCTAGGTATCGATTTAAACTCCGTCTATAAGTGAAACAGCGAGTAGAGTTATTGTTCTCTAAGAGCCAGTTTATAATGCACATCATCACTATTATCTACCTCAGCATGACTAGATCAGCTATTTAATAATACTTCATTTACACCACACCAGGGCTTGTTATCAAGTTCTGATGAAATGTATTGCAAATGCTGATAAGGGCAAAGTTACAATTAACTTACTTCCAATTTACAATGCACGTCAAATAATCAGTCACGGCATGTATAAACATTGTTTGAAGCCTTTGTTTCAGGACAGGAATCTATCTGTCTATCTATCTATTGCCAGACGCCTTAATCCCATACGGGGTGGCCACAGACAAATCGCCTCCACGTCGCCCTGTCCCGCGCCATTTCACTGCCCTGCTTCCAACTCACACCCCCCTCTCTTATATACCTCTCCACTCCATCCCTCCATCTCATCCTTGGCCTCCCCCTCCCTCTCTCCCCCTCCACCTCACATACACTCTCCTCATCAGTCTATCACTCTCCATCCTCTCCACGTGGCCAAACTACCTCAGTGTGTTTCTCCTAACGCTTCCTATCACATCCACATCCACACCACAATGCTCCTTTACTTCCCCATTTGTCAGTCTGTCTCTCCATGTGACTCCACAGGCTCCTCTCAAATAACTCATTTCCACTGCTCTCACTCTTGACTTCTGTCCCTCCAACCAGGTCCAAGCTTCACTTCCATACGTTAGAGTTGGTATCACAATACTGTCATGTAGTAACTTTTCCACTTACAAGTTCACTTCCCTGTTTCTTATCACTGTTTTCAAGCAACCTTTCTTCCTTGTTGTACCCTTTCAAGCACTTCACCCTTCAAACTTCCATCCTTACTCATCACACTACCCAATTACTTAAACATACTCACATTTTCCATTTCCTTATCATCCAACCTGACTGTACACTCACTGACTTCACTTCTCTCGAAGACCATAACTTTACTCAACCCTACATTCATCTTCAGATTCGTTTCTTACACACTATCCCAAACTCATCCTCCAAGCATTGCAGCTCCCCCTCGTCTTCACTTAACAATACAGTATCATCTGCAAACAACAGTACAGGGAGTTTACAAACACTGCCCTCTCTCATTAGGGTCACTCCAACATCCACTGCCGTACCTTGTGTCTCTTTTATAAACCCATCAATGTACAGACTGAACAACCATGGAGACATGACACATCCCTGTTTCAATCCAAACTTCAAACAGAAAAACTCACTCAGTTCACTATCCACACTCACTGCAGCCTTAGCACCCTCATACGTACTCTTCACAGCATTCAACAACTTCCCATCTACTCCACATATTCTTAATACTTTCCACAATCCTTGTCTATCCACCCTGTCCCATGCTTTCTCCAAATACATGAAGGCCGCATACAACTTCTTACCCTTCTCTAGAAACTTTTCCACTAAAGATCTAAGAATGAATATCTGATCTACACAGCCTCTTCACTTCCTAAAGCCTCCCTGTTCTTCTCCAACTAATTCCTCTGTTATTCCGTAACTCTTTCAATAAGTATCCTACCATATGCTTTTCCTATTACAATAAGAAGACAAGTGCCCCTGTGATTACCACACACTTCTTTTTCCACTTTCCCTTTGTACAGAGGAATAACTATACCTGAATTCCAATCCGCCGGGACTCTACCTTCCTTCCAGGCGAATCTGCACATCTTCCACATCCATTCTACTACTATCTCTCCCCCATGTTTCAGTATTTCAACACACATTCCATCAATTCCTGGGGCTTTCCCTATTTTGACTTCCTTCATTGCTTCCACAACCTTCACCCTACTGATTTCTTCCTGAGTTCTCACCTCCCTCCTTCTCCCAGCCATTCCCGAGCCACTTATACTCGCATTACTTTCATTCTCTATGTTCAACAATTCCTTAAAGTGTTCTCTCCATCTGCTTTTAATTTTTTCTCCTTTCTCATCTAGTAATCTACCATTTTTATCTTTTACTCCCCTACTTACTTCACCGCCACCCTGTCTAACTCTCTTTATCTCAATACAGAACATTTTCTTACAGTCCCTCCAGTTTACACTCAAAATCCTTCCTAATTCCTCATCCACCCTCTTCTTACTCGCTCTTAATAATCTTTTCACCTCGCTCTTCCTTTCTTACTTTCTCTTACTAATCTTTTCACCTCTCTCTTCCTTTCTATAAATAATTCTCTCTTCTGTCTCTCAACTTCTTCCACGCCTCTATTTCTCATCCATTCATTATATGCTTTCTTCTTTTGTGCCACAGCCTTTCTCACCTCTTAATTCCACCATGCTGTTCCTTGCACCCCCTTTGGTCTTCTCTTCACCCACACACCAGCTCACATCTATCTATCTATCTATAGCCCGACGCCCTAATCCCGCAAAGGGTGGCCGCAGACAAAACGCCTCCAAGTCGCTCTGTCACCCACCATTTGACTATCCTCCCCCCAACTCACCCCCCCTTCCCTCATATACCTCTCAACTCCATCCCTCCACCTCATCTTCGGTCTACCTCTCCCTCTCCCTCCCTCCACCTCACCTACATACACCCTCTTAGTCAGTCTTTCATTCTCCATTCTCTTCACATGTCCAAACCACCTCAGTGTATTTCTCCTAATCTTCTCAACCACATCCACATCCACCCCACAGCGTTCCTTCACTTCTTCATTCGTCAACCTGTCCCTCTACGTCACTCCACATGCTCCTCTCAAGTAACTCATTTCCACTGCTCTCACTCTTGACTTGTTCCCCTCTTGCAAGGTCCATGCCTCGCTTCCATACGTCAGGGTAGGGATCACAATACTATCATGCAGTGACTTCTTTACTTCCATACTCACCTCCCTATTTCTCATCACTGCTTTCAGTGTACCAACAACCTTCCTTCCCTGCTGTACCCTTTCACGCACTTCATCCCCCAAAGTTCCATCCTTACTCATCACACTACCCAAGTACTTGAATGCACTCACATTCTCCATCTCCTCACCATCCAACCTCACTGTACACTCTGTGACATCATTCCTCTCAAACACCATAACTTTACTTTTGTTTACATTAACTTTCAGATTCCTCCTCCTACACGCTGTCCCAGATTCATTCACCAAACCTTGCAACTCCCATTCATCTTCACTCAACAGTACTGTATCATCAGCAAACAGCAACACCGGAAGCTTCCAAATCTCACCCTCATTCATTAGAGCCACCCCCACATCCACTGCCCTACCCTGCACCTCCTTTACAACCCAATCCATGTATATATATTAAACAGCCATGGAGACATCACACAACCCTGTTTCAGTCCCACATTGAGATCAAAGAACTCACTCAGCTCACCATCCACTCGCACCGTAGCCCTAGCTCCCTCGTACATACTCTTCACAGCACTCAACAGTTTCCCCTCCACTCCATATATTCTTAATACCTTCCACATACCTTGCCTATCAATTCTGTCATAAACATTCTCCAATCCATGAAGGCCGCATACATTTTCCTTCCGTTCTCTAGATACTTCTCCACTAAACATCTTAGAACAAATATCTGATCTACACACCCTTTTCCCTTCCTAAATCCCCCTTGTTCTTCTCCAACTAGCTCCTCTGTCATATGCCTAACCCTATCAACGAGTATTCTACCATATATTTTACCAGTCTCACTAAGTAGGCAAATACCCCTCATGCTGCACATATTTCTTCTGTGAGTATCTCGCACACACCTTCCACGTCCCCCATCTGCTCCAATTCTTATTTACCTAATCACTCCACTTCTCTCTTATATTCTGCCTTTTTCTCATCTTCTTGTAACCTTTCCAATCTCCTTGCATTTACTTCTTCCTCCCGTCCTTCCATTCTTCTATTTCTTCATTTTACTTGGACCTTGATTCTAACCACCACCAAGTGGTGGTCAGAAAGTCCACTCCCCCAACCTCTATATGCTCTTGCATCCATTACACATCTCCGCATCCTTTCATCCACACACATAATCAATCATTGCCTTCCTTTCATTCAATTCACCACCCACCCTTCTCATCATTCGCCATGTATACCTGTGGAGCATTTTGTGCCTGAAGAGGGTATTGGCTATTATCAACCCCCTCCCGGCAAAAATGTCCACTAAAGCACTGCCATTCTCATCTATCTCAGCAGGTACACCCCACTCACCAACTACTCCATCCACCTTCACATTCTCTACTTTACCATTCATATCACGAATCAAAAACACTCTCATTCTTTTCAGACTTTCCCATGCACACTTCCACATTTGTCCAGAACTCTTCTCTCACTTTGCTTGCACGATATTGCGTTGGCGCATACACGCACACAATCACCTACATTTGTAGTCCAACATTCAGTCTCATGCTATATTATCCATACTTAGATGCAACTCTAGCACCAACATAAGTAACAGTTCATGTACCATTCATAACAGATAATCTGTTCACAGCAATTCGAATATATACCCTTTCTCCTCTAAGAAGAATTACACCTTGGTCATCATCAACACCAACGCAGAACTCATCATGGTCTCCAAGAGACAGGACGCTATCACTTCCGCTAGTGAATCAACGATTGAACGCAAGTGTCGTACATCCTTACATACTGTTCACCTTTTTCCTGCCTACATCTTAACATTTCAGCCAACTGGAACAGTCCCTTTTAAAATGGCTATCATAAGATTTCATGACATTCGTCAGCACTGCAATATGACATTTGCTCCAGTTAAACCCACCCACCATCAGTGCCGGGCATTCACAGTTTTTCTACTTCACTCATAATACATCATTTTCGTAATACCACCATCTCATACTTCAGCATCAGGATTATACATAGCACATGACTATTGTGCTTTACTTACACCATCTTTGTCCACCTTAGGTACATACAATCACTATGCCATCCTCACACACATAAACACTTCCAACCTTTGCCTAAGATGGATTTAAACATAAGCAAAAATATTAAGGTGATTTCACCTCGGTTTGAAACTATACGATTAATAAATTAAACAATGAAGCCCTGGGAGAAATGAGTATAAATATGTTCAGTCCATATTATGTGTGTAGCCCAGCTCCAGTTGTCTTTATAATATTCTTCAATATATTTAGTATATTACTAATGGCTATGCAAGCAAGGATTGCAATTTGGAATCAGTATTTATGGGAGGAATAGTAAACATTCAAGTGTGATCCCCTGAGTGAAATGTGTATATTATGTAAATATTGGAAATTATGTTTACAAAAAAAAAAAAAAAGAGAAAATGAAGGAAAATTATGGGGTAACATATTATATAATATTAATCTAAGTATCCTTAACGATAAAACTGATATACATGTATCCATGTTATATAACTATTAATATATCACACACACACACACACACACACACACACACACACACACACACACATATATATATATATATATATATATATATATATATATATATATATATATACAGAGAGAGAGAGAGAGAGAGAGAGAGAGAGAGAGAGAGAGAGAGAGAGAGAGAGAGAGAGAGAGAGAGAGAGAGAGAGAGAGAGAGAGAGAGAGAGAGAGAGAGAGAGAGAGAGAGAGAGAGAGAGAGAGAGAGAATAGGTACATTACATATGGCTGATTTTTAATGCAACTGACTATTATAAACTTGTCATAGTACTGCCATTATATTACCATTGTATTAATGCATATATACATATCACTACAGTCCAATGTTGTGTTCAGTTTTTACTACCATGTATTTACTCCATACAATATATTGCTACGATATGTTATGTTTCTACAATATTATTGTGTCCATATTACAGGTATATTGTGATGAATATCATGTATGACAATATGTAAAGTGTTACTGCCTGTTGTCGTAGGTACAACAGCATAGTGTGACTAAGCGATATCAGGACAGTAAGATATCATACAACACTACATAATACCTAGTGACATATATGTTGTTAAGTAATATAAAGGTTTGAGGAAAGTCGTGCCTAAATTCGACAGAGCTGGAGGAAACAGCAGTGGAGAGTCTAGCTAGGAAATCACAATGTGACTTCATGGAAAGCCACACGACACTCCTGATGGAAATCACCACCGATTCATACACGTGCCCACACAAATGACCCAACTAGTCATATACAGTGGAAATTGGAGAGACAGGTAAGAAGGGGTTGGGGCGTGATAGGAAACAGGAGAGGCACGGTGGCAAAGACATGATTAGAGGGCATGGCGTTAGCTAGGAGAAACCGCTCTCACCTTCGTACTGCCCCTGTCAAGATAACTCCCTTTGAGAATAAAACTGCAATCAAACCCCAGACTTATCTTTATATCCCATCCACGGCAAGAACAGCTTGAACATTCTCTCCTCATACAACCCTATAATCTAACGTTTTTGGAATGTAAATTGCTGTTAGTTCCAGTTAAATGTGTGGGGTTGTGAAGATGGTGAAAGATGTGGCGGCAGGTATGGTGGCGGTTGGAGTGGGGGTAATTGCATTTAAGGTGGACGCACTTGGTCGGAACTGAATGATGATGATGAGGTAAGTCAGTACTGCACTGAGCATCTGAAATGAGAGGGAATAGTTACTTATAACATATTTTTTTATTATTAAAGACAAGGACTCCCGAAACAATGCTATCTGTAAATCATTACATATGAGTATATATGCTTGTATGCATAATACATACACAGTTGCATAGGATTATAGTAATACATACTATGTATTGTGCAAACGAGTATATACGGCCAGAGTATACATCAAGCATACACTGCAGCTATTGCTTCATGGAAGGATAATCTAAGCATCTTGAGTACCCTCGCTAATAATGGTAGTGGTTGTAGAAGCAGCAGCAGCAGCAGCAGCAGCAGCAGTAGTAGTAATAGTAGTAGTAGTGTAGTACTACAGTAGATATGAGCGAGCGAGCACAGCAAGCAAAGCCATGTTTACTTTCAGCTGAGAAATATGTGGCCTGACACGACCCGGCCACATATTTTCCTTCTGTATTACGGTTCAGCACCACCACCTTTAGCCAGGAAGCCCTAGTGGGATAGGTTAACGCTAGGCTAGGCTAGGCCAGGTTAGGTTAGGTTAGGTTAGGGTAGGTTAACCATAGTATTTTTCCCTGGGAAACACACTGGGCATATTTCCGAGAAAAACCTATGTCAGTTTTGAAACGAAGGGGCGAGCATCATTTCTGGCTGACATTCCCGGTGGTGGTGATGAACCGTAATACAGAAGGGAAATATGAAACTCGGCATAGCCCGACATGACACTGCCTGACCGCAATGGTTTTCAGAGAGTAATAATTTTTCTACTATGAGAGACAGAGAAGAGATTATTTCAGCAGGTAATAGATACATTCAGTAGGTTTTGTTTTAGCTATATATTAATTCATGAGACCACAGAAACCTCTTAGAATCCCAGTTTTCCAAGGGAATGTACCGAAGACTTCTATTGACATGTTGCACTATGAAATCAAATTAAGAAAGATTTCCTCTTGTAACAATATATTTTCTTGCATGAATTTTAACAATTGAATATCAGATATTAAACTCATAATTTTACATGAACGTCTTTTCAATGTTTAGGGGGTGAAATAAACAAGGGTAATCACCTCTTCCTTCGTTTTATCATTCGATCAATATCCAAGTGTTTACTGACACAGTTCGTCGACACGGCTGGTCAGGAGCAAAGAACTGAACAATGCGCGCGTGATCAACGCTAAGGTGCTTTGCTATATGCGCATCCATAGAGAAAACAAGAGAAAGTAAATGTTTTAGCTCAATTATTCTTCTTTTTAACCGCCTCACCAGAAATGTTGAATGTTTTACACTAAGATGAAATTATGATGATAGGCGTATGTACGAACGTTCGCTCGCTCGTTACGCGCTCACAAAGTGCACTCTACTGGTAGTAGTAGTAATGGTAGTCGCTGTTGTTGTTGTTGTTGTTGTTGTTGTTGTTGTTGTAACCTTAGGTTCATCTGAATGTGAACCCAGTGGACTGCATGCTGAAGTTGTCCCCCTCCTTCTTTTTTATTTCTTTTTCTTTTTATGTGTCCGACTCTGGGCATAGGCTTCACAGCCTGCTATCAAGGCCCAGCAGTCCTCCTACATACCATACACCTCTACATGTCACCACTTCGGCGCTAAAACCCACCGTCCATATTGAATACATGCTAGGGCTGTCTCATACAGGACTGGTGTATTGGTATTAGCGGGGGTATTTTTGCTACATGTCGGCGGGTCTTCTGGTAGATCAGTAAAGCCTGATTTAATGAAATTCAAATCCTTAAACTGTTCCCTGCCCCAGCCGGGATTCGAAAGTGGGTCCATTAGGACTGCAGGCCACCTCTCTTCCGATTGAGCCACCTGCAGTCCACCATCCTCATTCAGGGGATAGGGAGGGGGTTAAGGGACGCTTGCATAACCAGGCAGTGGAGCCGCCCAACTATGTCGGTACCACCACACGAAGGCGCCCTTTCTAGACCAGTACCTTCATTAATATTCCTTAATTCCGACATTTTACTCACCCTTCCTCCGCTTATTATATACTAAAGAACTCCCCTCATATTCAGTCTCACTGCTATTTCCCTCACCAATAACTGTACGTGAACTATTGCACTCTTTCCAGAAGAATAGATTATATCAATAATATTGTAATGGTGTATTTCAATGATGAATCATTATTCACAACAGTGGTATGTATGGGAAACAATGCTTGTTTAGCAGATTTAGCAGTTAGAGTTCAACTGTTAGACTTTTTTTTTTTTTTTTTTTAAGAAGATTATCCGGAATCTGGTGTATGGATTTGTTTATTTTTTTTCCATTCCTCTGTTCATCATCTATTGAAAAAAGAAAAAAGAAAATGAAACTGCAGGATAGGTATGTACAAAAGGTAGGCTAATGTTCGTATTCATGAGTGTTTTAAAGGCAGTAAAGCACCTCTGCCTAACTGATTAAACTTGCTTATTACACACTTATATTCTTGTCCACGTTAACTATACTTCTTTAATACAGTACTAACATAATTCATATGATGAAGAAGAGCGTGTTACTTCCCTGTATCCAGAAAAATAGCTGGTAAGGAAGAGATATGGGTAGCCTCCAAAACTTATATCAATACGGTCTCAAACCTTACTGAAATGATGCAGTGGCGACCCAGTGTAAAGGCTCCCAGCACTGAAAACGAAGGCCCGTCCACCCTCAGCTCCTCCATCAACTCCATCACCTGCATGGGTACAAAGGAATCTACATCACTTGGGGAAAATTAATGTACTGTGATTAACATGGTTTAATAAATTATACAGAAATAAGAACGACCCATAAAAACTGATGCTCATCCATCCTTCGGTCAGACTTTCTCCTCCAATTCCACTTTAGACGATTCTGGTGCTGTCACTCCATCGCTTTTCCCCTCTGACTTCCTCATGCCTGACATTAAAATCTCTTCAATTTATGTATTTTCTGCCATCACTAGCCTCAATACTAACATGGCATATGGGCCTAATGGGGTCCCTCCTCTTGTTCTCAAGAACTGTGATTCACTGCTTACACCCCACCTACGTAAACTTTTTCGCCTTTGTCAACTTGCATATTTTCTTCTTGGAAGTTTGGTTTCATTCAGCCAGTTCCAAAGAAGCGTGACCATTCCCACGCCTCTAACTATCACCCATTCGCATTAACATCCTGTATTTTAAACGTTTTCGAATCTATTCTTGACAAAGAAGTTTTAAAGCACCTTTCCTATCACAACCTCCTTTCTGATGGTCAGTATAGGTTCCGCCAGGGAGGCTCCACTGGTGATATTCTCACTTACCATTCAGACTCCTGGTCGTCCTGCTTTCGGGACTTTGGCAAAAGCTTTGCCATTGCACATGATATTTCAAAGGTTATGGACTGAGCATGGCATAAATCTTTATTTTCCAAACTACCCTCGTACGGTTTCTATTCTTCTATCTGTGCCTTAATCTCTACCTTCCTTTATGGTTCTATAGCTGTTGTTGTAAACGGCCACCGTTCTTCTCCGAGAGCTGTCAATAGTGATGTTCCTCAGGGCTCTGTCCTATCACCAACTCTCTTCTTTTTATTCATCATTGACCTTCTAAGCTGTACATCTAACCCTATCCACTCATACATTGACGACTTCATTCTTCACCTTTCCATTCACTTCCTGCAGTGTCCATCTCAGCAGTTACTTAGACAAACAAGGGATGGCACATTTAATGCCTGACTTGGCTCATATCTTTGATTAGGGTAAAAATAACCTTGTAGTTTTCAATCCATCAAAACCCCAGTTCTTACACCTATCAACCCGACAGAATCTTCCACTGGAGTACCTTCTAATATTTAACAGTATCCAGCTCAATCCTGCATCATCTTTGAACATACTTGGAGTTTCATTCTCTCGGGATTTATCTTGGAAAGAGCATATTACCTATCTTGTATAATCTGTTTCCAAGAGACTAGGTGTGCCAAGCCGACTCTGTATCTTCTCTACCAGTGCAGAGTTGCTGACTTTATACACGGAATTTATTCACCTCTGTGTAGAGTATAACTCTCATGTGTAGGGAGGCTCCCTGCATACAGCTCTTCTGAACAGGGTGGAGCCGATGGCTTTTCCTCTCACTAACTTTCCTCCTCTTCCTGGCTCCCTTCAACCTCTGTTGCTTTGCTGCACTGTTGCATCTCAATCTCTTTTTTATTACTGCTTCAATGGTCACTGCTCTTCTAAACTGTCTGCTTGTATCCCTCCACCATTAAGGCAGGTGCGTAGCACCCATCTAGCAACAAACTCTGATCTCTTTTCTGTTCAGCTCTATATGCAAGAGTTAACCATTATTCCCAGTCCTTGATGTATGCAACTGGTCAACTCTGGAACTGTATCCCTCTGTCTATATTTCTTACTAGTCTGCCTATGATCTCCAGTCCTTCAAACGCACTGTGTCCAGGGATCTCAAAATGAACGGATCTTGAATTTGGGTCTCCATTATCTTGCTCTTGTTTTTTCTTGGAAGGAACAATTCGCAGGCTCCTGGTCTTTGGTTCCTTTTTCCTTACTTTAAAAAAAATAACTTTCAACATGAATTCCATCACATGCAGACACAAGAATCCATATCACAGGGGAAAGCGTTATAACACTATGTGCCGCAGTGCAAATGGTTTGATATATGCTACAGACATATGCTTTTAGATTTATGAGAAAAAATTTAGGTATTCAGAAGTTATTTGCCCCAGTGCATGGAAAGTAGTGCATTACACTAATCTACTCCTATGGTTTAACGTATATCATTAACCTGCTCTGTTTTACATAACTCACTGTGGTTCTCATTATGTACAGTAATAGAGAGAATAGTGAAAGCAACATAAATAAGAACTTTGATTTATGAAAACACGGTACTGAAAAATTGCTCTTCGAGAAGGAAACACTGCATTAATCCTTCGCATCTGGCATATATTCTCGCCAACCCTTCTCCCAGCCGGGCATTCTGAGAAAATCGTCTATTTTTAAACCTTCATATCTCAGCTAATAATAAGGGGGCATATTTTATTGTTTTTTTGCTCATGACTATATGCATGGCAGAGGTGCGGTGACACCACTAAGGCTTAGACAAGACCTCCACAATAATAACGCTTCCAGAAGACCGCAATCTTCCACAAACACCATTTCCATGTATGTTTTTAAAAGTGTGGTGTGATTGTTGTTGTGAGTCCAGTAACCCTTGCAATGACCTTGAGGCAGGCTGGCTCAAGTACACTCGGCATGAGTTCCAACTGGACCACCTGATTGTGGGATTTGGCTAACATGGCAACAGCACGCGCCCATATGTGTGTGTGTGTGTGTGTGTGTGTGTGTGTGTGTGTGTGTGTGTGTGTGTGTGTGTGTGTGTGTGTGTGTGTGTGTGTGTGTGTGTGTGTGCCTGACAATTTTTCGAATTGCTAAGCTTAATCCTCCGAATTATATTATGTGGCCATTGTATTATGCTGTGATAAAGGCTGATGAATATTATGTGATTGTTTGAGGTAATGGGCTGTGCACTACACTATTTATAAAGTCTGAGATATATAAAATAGTTCTCTTGCCCTGTAGTGTGAACCACGATACAGGTTGAGTTGTGGTTCAAGTTCACCCACAAATGGCGCTTTGCAGGGGGGAGGAGGGAGTATGGAAGTGAGCGGCCAGCAGTTATACATTCATAGTCATTACAATATAATTAAGGTGTCAATGATATCCTGTATCCTAAATAAAAATAAACCTATTTATTTTTATTATCTTTATATAGACTCGATTATACACTTTCAATTACACCAAACATAGGATGTCCCCTCCCTCGTCAACAGAAAACATGCAGCCTGCACCATCACCTCGACTCTCTCTCTCTCTTCAGGTGACTATCAGTAGATACACACACGTTATCAGTTTGTGCTAATGAGTAATGACGTTGCATTTAATATGTTAACCTAAAATTTAATACTGTGGCAAAATACAAGTGCAGTACAAAACCACTTCATGTTGCGGATTACGTTAACCAGTAATCAGTACTAAATGCCATAGTCTATGTTTCAGTAATAGTCATGGGGTAACCATACCCACAGTAATATTTTCGTTAATGTTTAAGGTAACCATCTGTTCAGTGGCGGATACCAGTTAGAGGGGAGGTGACCGCTGACACCCCCAATCCTCTTAACTACGCTGATGAGCTGTAGTGTCACTGCAGAGGTTCCTGTTCCTTCATTTATGTCAATAACTAAAATTAACATACTGATGAACAGCCACTTCTGACAAAAAATAGAAACAGCCTATATGGAATTCTCAAAATACATTATGGAGCATATTGTGGGAGCTTTGCAGCTCTCACGCACCATCCTGTCAGTATGCAGTGTTAACGAACATGCTATTAATGTTAGTTCTATATGCATATTTACATTTGGAACAACAGATTTCAAAGCAGGACTTCATTCACTACACAGAATGCCAAATACAGTACGTGTGTGTGCATGTGGGTGTGGGTGTGATCCAATATGTGTGGTGGGGGTTGGGGGAGTACAAAGAGTATGAAATGTGTGTCAAAATGGTAATATGGATGTGTGCATACGTGGCTAAACACGTCCAAGAGTGATAGGTAATCTTTGCCTCACACACCTCAGTATTTATTAGGTTCTCTTCATAAGTTTGTACATGTTACGTAATTATTTTATATATGATTATGTCTGGGGGGTGAAAACCGAAACACCATATAAAGACAAACACTGAAATATTAGAACAATGCATTATGTGTGGCAAAATACATGGATAGCAATATTTCAGGAAGAAGTATTACCGTATTGTTACATCCATTTAAATACGTTGTTGGTGGAGTGTTTCATAAGCTTAGCTTATCGGATTTCTTTGGATCAGTATGTTACGTTAGACTGTAGCTTTGAGTTAAGCAATATATATATACTGTATTGTAAGCGATGTCATGGTGGACGTTCACTTAAAACTACATGGAACAGACAGCAAGTGCAGTTGTTAGTACTTTTCCGGTATTTGTTATTGATCACACACTGATCAACTTATTCCTGAGAATTTTTTTTTAAATCTTTATAACGATTGGAAACCAGTGCCTTAGGCATGTCAGCTGGTGGCAAGATGTGTAGCGAGTTGACAAAAGCCTAGAGAGTTGTCTTTGTGCCAGTCAAGAAAGCATCATATTTTAATGCAAAAAACCTGCTATTGTAACAGGAAAGTTGCATTATGAAACGGACACAAACGTCACTACTTCCTGTAAAATTGCCCCGTAATAAAAATCATGTCAGTGTCCAAAATATATAAGACAGTGTCGTATCAGTTATATTGTCAGATAAGTTATAGTAAGTTATTAAAGTTACTGTTA
Source organism: Coenobita brevimanus (assembly GCF_032717465.1). Taxonomy (NCBI): domain Eukaryota; kingdom Metazoa; phylum Arthropoda; class Malacostraca; order Decapoda; family Coenobitidae; genus Coenobita; species Coenobita brevimanus. The sequence continues at coordinate 14,696,947 of NC_137060.1, read as the reverse complement.
GATTGCTATACTATATGGAATAATATCCATTATAATCAGAAGATAATTAAAAAAAAAAACATGAGTTGTATGGAATTCATTCATTAGCAGGAAGTCCACGCACCCTCCTTCTCGATCACCTTCTGCAGTCTGTTTGGCATAGAGGCATCATGGTTCCTTATGAGCTGTTGCTAGTTTCTGAACAGTTCCTACTAGACATGGATGTGGGTCAGTAGTTCATCTGGTGTCCGACTCCTCTCAGGCTCCCAACAGTTAACCATATTCCCCCATACATTTTGATGGAGTTCATGTCTGCTCCCTTACTGAGCCAATCGAGCATCTGCAAGTCCTCTCGACCTCCAAACCATTGCGAGACTCTTCTCGCCGTGTGGCTGGGCCAGCGGTCCTGAACAAAGATTATAGGGCCAGGAGGAAACTGATAGTTCCTCTCCTGGACTGAGGGGAGTGAAAAATCCTGCAATATTTCAATGCATTTTTCAGCAATAAAACTCCCTTCTATCCTGGTGACGTCACTCATGCCATGGATGCACACCCACCCCCAGACATTGACGTTGACGTGTGCACTTCTGTCCTCCTCGTAGATGTTCCTATGGTCGTATCTGCACGTGAATAGAATATTAACACATCGTTCATACAGATTCATTTCTAATATCTTTGACGCTTCGGGAAGAGCTGCCGTTGTTCATGTTGTGGTTCATTATCCACTATTTTTATGGTATATTGTATGGGGATAGTAAGGTTTAATAAACAGTGGTGCAAGTGTTGGTAATATGCGTTCATCTAGACGTATTATTACTATGAATATCAATTGATCTCTAAATTTTTTTTAATATTAAAATTGTTTAGTGATACAGTATAAGAATATGTTTGTCATACATATCGTCAGTAAATTTATACCTATGCATCAGAGTATTGTCGCCTTCAGAAATCTTTTCTCTATCATTAAATTTTATGAAAACAAAATACCTGGTGTCATATAAAGAAGTATCATGCATACGATAAGCTCATCTCTATACTCTGGCCTTTATCTACAGTACCTACTGCTCTTCCACACTCTCCAATCAGTTTTTCAACCTGTCTGTTTAACCCACTGCGTCCTGGCAGGTTTTTCACCACTGACCCCCCCCCTCCCCCTCCTCATCCGGGCAGATTTTCGATTTTTTTTTTTTTTTGCTAAAACCTCGGCTTTTTATGAGAAACATCGAAAATTCAGAGGGAAAGTGCTCAGTTGCGTTTAAAAATACCAACTACAGGTAACGGTACCCCTACCTTGGTACCGTGTTCTCTCAGGCCAGGCTCCAGAGAAGACATTTTCTTGGGAGGGGTAACTATTCCAAACCACTCATTATATGTAAATATTAATTTATTTGTTACTAGTTTATATGCAGTACAAGAGTATATTGGTTTTCACACAATAATATAAGCGATATAGCCTAAGCATTGTTCACTCACCAAAAACATCAACATATGGCACCTTCCTTTATGACGTTACTGCCTCATCGCTTCTGCTTGTTTCTTCCTCTGGCTTCTTTCTTCCTTTGCCCTCCACCTTGGTAATCACTTTTGCCTTGAATTTCGTCATTGGAGAGACCTTGGTGAGACATGTCTTTACTAGCCAGGTCACTGATAACAGGTGAGTTGGTGAGAAAATGGCATGCAGGGGGGGGGGAGGGCAAGTGGGGCCAGGCATTATCCCCACCTGGCGCTGGGTAGAGGAAGGTATCTCACATGTGCCCAATAAAAATCGCTCGTGAATCTTGAAAAATGTGCAAATGAAGGACCTCGCAATTGCACAACGTATGGATACGTTGTCTGGTGTCACCATGACAAAACGTGGCAACGTATCCATACATCGTCAGGATGCCTCGGGTTAAGAGAATTCTTACAACTCCTAACCATATATATATATTCTCTCTCTCTCTCTCTCTCTCTCTCTCTCTCTCTCAAGACTCTAAATTATCGTAATACAGTGTATAATAGATAGGAACATAAATGTGTAGTCTGAAGGGTGAATGGAAGTCAAGCTAGGGGTGGAAAGGAAATGTCGTTTGCAGATTTCTCTGAGGAATGCCAGACTGCAATGTGCCACTGGAAATGCTACATACACACAGACAGACAGGCTTGTAGAACATTCTAATGAAATTCCGGTACACGTAACACAAGCTCTCCTATACAATTAGACGGGCAGAAGAGAAAGAGTGACAGGGGCGAGAGGTTGTCGAGAGAGAGAGCGAGGCAGGCTGAGAGGTAGCAAGTGGGACGCTACTCACGTACTTCATTCGTGTGTGATAGACTTAGTTAATCTTTTCAAGAAAACAAAATTGTAAACAGCACCATACTAATCTTTACCTCTCCTGTCATTGCATGACAAAGGAAGCTCAGACTATCTACTTACATACCTACTCAATTTTAACTATGGCTCATCCACGAATACAATATACGCGTGTACATGTTCTACAAAACTTACTACAAGCTCTACGAAGTGTCTACATCTGTGTGTGTGTGTGTGTGTGTGTGTGTGTGTAGGTGCTCACTTTTACCTGATAACCATACACCCACACATTTTATTAATCAAGAAACTTCCTACTGGCTAGGTTATATTCAACAAATCCGCTTGGGCTATCATGTCATTTACCCACATCTGTTCCAAGTGGCCTAACATTAAAATAAGTGATTTGATAAAAATTCTGAGTGTGGTCATTCGGGAGGGTCATGCAGTAATCTTATATTACTATCAGTGATCATATTCAAACTACTTTGCGACATAGGGTATTGGTTTTACATTTGACCACCCTCATTTATAAGGAATTACTTTGGCCAGCGAAGGACAGCCGGAATTATAACCAAACAAAAAAATACGTGAACTTCGCAAACTACTAAAAACTGAACTTGCTGCTTTTTCGAAGTAGTTTACGTGAACATCCACTGTATGAGCCTTCATGACATAGTCAACACAATATATAACGGATACATTGAATAAACCTTTGCTATAGTAGAACTTAATTAACTGATTGCAGGGAATCCGGTAAGCTAACACTAAAAACAAATGCTCCTACAGTGTAATTTTGTAATGAACATTAAAGCAATGTTATTTTCTCCTGGAAGAACTAGTTACTCATGTAATATGGATTCCATATTACAGTATTACAATACTTCATTGTTTGTTTTTATATGGTGTTTCAGGTTCCACCCCCCAAAACATAATCATAATAATATAATTATGTAACATGCTACAAACTTATAAACAGAACATAAATAAATACTGAGGTGTGTGTCATCAAGTGTAAAAAGTGATGATTACCTATTACTCTTGGATGTCCTTAGCCACGTATGCACACACCTATATTACCATTATGACACATTCATACTATACTCCCCCCACTCCCACCACACATATTGGACCAAAAGCACACACACATATTGTATTTGGCATTGTGTACCGAATGAAATCCTGCTTTGAATTCTGTTGTTCCAAATGTAAATAAGCATATAGAACTAACATTAATAGCATATTGGTTAACACTGCATACTGTCAGGCTGGCAATACTGAAGGAAAGGACCAAGACTGTGACTGGTGCGTGAGAGCTGCAAAGCTCCCACAATATGCCCCATAATGTATTTTGGGAGTTCCATATAGGCTGTTTCTATTTTTCATCACAAATGGCTTTTTAACAGTATGTTAACTTTATTGACATAACTGGAGGAACAGGAACCTCTGCAGTGACACTACAACTCACCAGCTTAGCTAAGAGGATTTGGGATGTCAGCGGCCACCTCCCCTCTAACTTGTATCCGCCACTGAACACATGATTACCTTAAACATTAACAAAAATATCACTGTGGGTATGACTACCCCATGACAATTACTGAAACATAGACTGTGCAGTTTAGTATTGATTACTGGTTAATGTAATCCGTAATGTGAGGTGGTTTTGTATTGCACTTGTATTTTGTCACAGTATTAAATTTTAGGTATATACATTAAATCCAACGACATTTCTCATTAGCACAAACTGATAATGTGTGTGTGTCTACTGATAGCTACCTGAGGAGAGAGAGAGAGAGAGAGAGAGAGAGAGAGAGAGAGAGCCAAGGTGGTGGAGCAGGCTGCATGTTTTCTGTTGACGGGCGAGGGGGTATCCTATGTTTGGTGTAGCTGAAAGTGTGTAATCGGGTCTATATAAAGATAATAAAAATAAATAGGTTTATTTTTATTTAGGATACAGGATATCATTGACACCTTAATAACTATATCGTAATGACTATGAATGTATAACTGCTGGTCGTTCACTTCCATACTCCCCCCTTCCCCCTACATCGTGCCATTTGTGGGTGAACTTGCCCTCTGTTTTTGAACCACAACTCAACCTGTATCGTGGTTCACACTACAAGGCAAGAAAATTATTTTATATAACTCAGACTTCATAAATAGTGTAGAGCACAGCCCATTATCCCAAACAATCACATACTATTTATTAACCTTTATCACTGCATAATACAATAACCACATAATATAATTCGGAGGATGAAGCTTAGTGATTCTAAAAGTTGTCGGGCATGCACACACACACACACACACACAGAGGGAGTCATCTGACATCGGCGCTCCGTATCGAACCAACACGGTCAGTGGCATTACCTAAATTAGTATCTTTGTATGAGTCAAGCTCTGTACCAGGTTAGACTAAATGATTTTTCATTATTAGAAGGAAAAAAATAATAAGTTTAAACAGGACTTGTTCAAACAGAAAAAAGAACCACGAGGAAAAAATGTGCTGAGTCAGCTGGGTTTGTTTAGACTACAGCGACACGGGGAAAGTGTGCATACTCTGTAAGTACATACTCTGTTCTTTTAGTATTGCAAAATGGATACATACTTTAGTAAAACAAATTTGGAAAAGAAAAGGGATAAAAGTAAAAAGCAAAATGATGATTTCTACCAAGAACTGGTTGAAGTGGAGACTCACAATAGACTGGTTGAACGTGTACACAAACTAGAAATGGCTTTCAAAAATGAAATTGATGAAATAAAGAAGCAAATGCAAAAGGAAGAGATAGAAAAACTAGGAAAGGAGGCCAATAAAAAAGACCCAACCATCAGTGAACTAACAGTGGAACTGAGTACACTTAGGAAGAAAGTGAGTGAAATGGCAAGTACAGTAGTCAATCACGAGAGTGTTATGGAAGAGTTCAAAAATGACACAGAGACAATTACGCAAGCAAGCAGTCTTATGGACCAGAGCAGTGATATTGAGGAGAAGATAACACAGGTGAATGAAGCTGTGCAAAGCTACAAAAATGATGTAGAAACCACATATGCTGAAATGGTGAAAGTAAAGAAAGACTTAGAAACAAGGGTGGAGGAAAAAAGTATTAAAAAGGAAGTGAAAAGAATAATCCAAAACATTCCAAAGTTAGTCAGAGATTCAGCAGAGATAAACAAATCTATAGTAATCACTGGTATAGAAGAGGAAGAAGTAAAAAACAAGATCACAAGAGACAAAAAGGAGATGGCAAATGTAATGAGCTTACTGAAAGAAGTATCAGAGGAAATCTGTAGTAAAGACATAGAGGAACACAAAAGGTTAGGGAAATACAAGAAAAGCAAGACAAGACCTCTAAAGGTGACTTTCCAGAGTGTAAACACTGTGGAAGAGATACCACGTACTAAAAAATGCAAAGAATCTTATGGAAAAAGAGGAGTTCAAAAATGTATGGATAAAAAGATGCCTAACACAAGAGGAACTGGAATTACTGAGAGAGAAAAGGGAGGAAGCAAAAACAAAAAATGAGGGAAGATCAGAAGAGAAGAATTTTTTTTTACAAAGTAATAGGATTGCAGGTACGAAAATGGTACACAAACAGGATGGAAGAAAAAGGAGGAAGGTAGTAGAACCATGTCATGACAAGTATATAAACAAGATGATAAAGTTGATGTACTCAAATGTGGATGGAATGGTATCTAAATTACTAGAGATGAATGATTATGTCAGAGAAAATGAACCACAAATAATATGCCTAACTGAAACAAAATTAACACCAAGGATATCCAATGACATACTAAACTTAGAGGAATACAATATATGGAGAAGAGACAGAAATTTAAAAAAAGGAGGAATTATATTAACTAAGAAAAATCTAAAAGTCAAGGAAATAAAACTAGATATACCATCACAAGTAGAACTGATTGCAGTAGAGATCAGCACATCTGAAGGTAGAGTAATTGTAACCAATTTGTACATGCCACCCAGATCAAACACATGGGAAAGAGATGAATATGAGGACCTGGCAGAGAGTACAATTCAGAGTATAAGATCATTACTACATAAAATGGAAGAGAAATCGGAAAGAATTATACTAACTGGGGATTTCAATACAAATATAAATTGGAATACTCTAGATATAATTAGCCAAGAAAGCTGTTGGGACCAAAAGCTCCTAGATCTCGTACAAGAGTTTTTCCTAACGCAACATGTGAGGGAAACCATCAGAAAAAGAGGACTTGATGTACCTTCAGTGCTAGATCTAACATTTACTAGGCAAGAAAATGATATTGACAGTTTAATATATCACCCTCCACTCGGCAAAAGCAATCATGCAGTACTAAATTATAACTTCAGGATAGCATATGACATAGTAAACAGCAATGACAGTTACAAAAAGAGCCTAAACTATAAAAAGGGAAATTATCAAGACCTAAAGAAGCTGATTGGGAAAATGAGCTTAGAGGACAAGATTTAAATGCTGTATATAAAAAATTCTGTGAATTTTATGAAATAGGAGTCCAGAAGTACATCCCACAGCACAAAGAAGCAGATAAGAAAATACAGAAATGGTTCAATACAGAATGTAAAAAATAAAAAATAAGAAGGGATTTGTTGTGGAATAGATACAGAAGACACAATAGTGAAAGGGCGTATAATAATTACAAACAGGCAAGAAACGACTATACAAGAATAAGGAGGGAAGCCCAAAAACAGTTTGAGGAGGATATAATAAATAATAGTAGTGATCAACCAAAGCTGTTTTACAGCTATATCAGAAGCAAAACCAAAGTAAAAGATATAATACAATCCATCACGGACGAGGGAATCATTTATACACAAGAGAAAGATATTTGTGAAGCACTAAATAAGAACTTCCAATTAGATTTTACAGAAGAAAAAAATTTTGAGAGGGACTATGTGGAACATGCATGTCCACACATACTACCAGATATACAAATAGCAGAAAAAATAATACAGAGGAGTTAAGTAGATTAGACAGAGGAAAAGCAAGTGGTCCTGATGAAATTTCATGTTGGGTATTACGAGAATGTGCAAAGGAGTTAAGTAAACCATTATTTTTAATTTTCAAGAAATCCTTGAGTCAAGGTAAAGTACCTGATATTTGGAAAAAAGCAAATATTGTCCCCTTATTCAAGAAAGGAAATAGACAAAATCCACTCAACTACCGACCAGTATCACTGACCAGTGTTGTAAGCAAGGTATTAGAAAATCTTATAAGAAAAGCTTGGGTAAATCATCTAGAAGAACACAGTATGATAACAGAAAGACAGTTTGGTTTCAGAAAAGGAAAATCATGTGTTACTAATCTGTTGAGCTACTATGACAGAGTAACAAACACAATACAGGAAAGGGAAGGATGGGTGGACAGTACCTATTTAGATTTCAAGAAAGCTTTTGACACAGTACCACACCAAAGACTTTTATGGAAACTGTACCATCAAGGAGGAATTCGAGGCAAACTGTTTTGTTGGATGCAAGACTTTCTCATAATAAGAGAAATGAGGACAGTACTAAGAGGAAACTACTCATCATGGAAAGAAGTGACTAGTGGAGTACCACAGGGTTCAGTGCTGGCACCAATCATGTTTTTAGTGTATATAAATGATATAAACAGTAACACTGGAAATGAGAGCTATCTGAATATGTTTGCAGATGATGCAAAAATACAAAGGAGAATTACTAACACAGACTCTTGTAAAGAGCTACAAGAAAAATTAAATAAACTTCATGAATGGAGTAGTACATGGCAAATGGAATTCAATGTGGACAAGTGTCATGTAATCAAGTTTGGTAAAATTGGAAAAAGACCTGATTGGGATTATACGTTAGGAAATAAAACCCTATACACTTCAAAGAGAGAAAGACCTAGGTGTGATTATCAATAACAGACTATCTCCGGCTGACCACATCAGCGATAAGGTACGGAACATGTGTACACTGCTTGCAAATACGAGAATAGCATTCACATCCATAAATGAAGACATGCTAAGAAGGATAATAACATCATTCATTAGACCAACCCTGGAATATGCATCAGTAGTCTGGAGTCCTCATCTCAAAAAGCATATAGACAAGATTGAAAAAGTTCAAAGGGCCGCTACAAGATGGATACCAAGCTTAAGGGACCTAAGCTACGAAGAAAGACTAAATAAACTGAATCTACCAACACTACAGGAGAGAAGGAAAAGAGGTGACATGATAATGCTATATAAGTGCATATCAGGGAAGGAGAAAATAGACATAAATGATTACTTAACATATGGAGAAGCATCAGCAAGAGGACACTGCAAAAAACTGCATAAGAAGAGAGGTGATAAAGACGTAAGGAAATTCAGTTTCCCAAACAGAGCAATTGATCAATGGAATGCACTACCGAATGAAATAGTGTGTGCCAAAATAATTCACAAATTTAAGGATATGTACGATAAATATGGTTTAAGACACGGGACAGTACGAGCTTGACTCATTCCTGTATAGATACAATTAGGTAAGAACAATTAGGTAAGAACACACACACACACACACACACACACACACACAGGCACACGCTGTTGCCAGGTTAGCCAAATCTCACAACCAGGTGGTCTAGTCGGGACTCTTGCCGAGTGTACCTGCTCGCCTCACCACCACTCCACCACCACCACCCCACCACCTTACACACACACACACACACACACACACGGAGATGTATGTTTGGCTTGCATTGTCGCTTGACTCTAGCACCGCTGTGCCACTAGAAGTCTGAGTATTACAACAACTGCTACAAATACTACTACTACCACCGCTACTATTACTACTATTATTATTACTACTACTACTACCACCGCTACTACTACAACTACTACTGCTGCTACAACTACCTCTACTGCAATTAGCTACTACTACAACTACAACTACCACTACTACAATTACAGTACTACTACAATTATTACTACCACAACTACAACTACTGCTACTACTACAACTACTACCACTACTGCTACAACTACTACTACTATCACTACTACATAAAATCTAAAAAGAAACTATTGTGAACAAAAATGGTTATTCACATGCTGTCCATAATCGAAAATATTTTCCACTATAACAGATTTTTTTTCCTGTGATTTGTACTTTTTCATCATGATAAATGTACACACACAAAAAAAACTTTCAATAAAAAAATATGGCACCGATTTCATCATGAAACAAACTTTCTGCTTCCATTATTCACATAAATCGACACAGCGGTGGTGCGAGACTTGCCTCACCGCGTTTCCTTCTTGCTCCCTCCTCCACCTCCTCCCTTTCTTCATTCCACCATATTTTCCACTAAATTTTTTTTTTTCCTGTTATTTGTAATTTTTCATCATAACAAACATACACACACAAAAACTTTCAAAAAATAAGGCACTGATTTCATCATCAAAAAAACCTTCTGCTTCCATAATTCACATAAATACCAGTAGACACACTGATGGTGCAAGATGCCGCACCGCTCTTCCTCCTCCCTCTCTTCTCCACCTCCTCCTTTTTTTCCACCCCCTACTTCCATTTCCATCTCATCGGTGCCAATATCCCCCTCTCCAGGATCGTCAATACCCTTTGAACCATTCTCATAATCGGAAACAGCAGATGAACGTACATGGGGAAAGGATGGGAGCATGGTGGAGGAATCATGTGATCCACCCTCTTCATGCGATGCATAAATATCGATACTCAACATAGCGGTCACTTTCCTCTGAGGAAGAGTCATTTGCTCCACTCACAGTTGGCTATAATGTAACCTTGAGTTCTCTCCCTATCGCACTATCACTAAGGCCTTTTCTTTTCTGGGCTTTGGACATCATTGATGTTGAAGTTGGTGGCTGCAGACACTCATCTGAGCATTGGGACACATGGAAAACTTTTTGCGTATGTCTGTCCACTACGGAGGTACACAGGTAACTGAAGCGTGACTCTGATGCATGCAGGAGGATTGCCAGTGGCTGCTTATGGTGAAAATAACCGGCTGAATATTCAAACAATGCCACGAAAAACCAGATCAAGTATATATGCCACCTGGACGTCCCCAGGTAATTACATATACATGTCACCTGGACGTGATGGGTTAAAAAAGTCTGCTTCTGTGAGATGACTTATTTTCAGAATCTAATACTTTTTAAGTGCATAAGTGGATAACGGTAGTAGGAGGTGACAGTTACTCCTTGGGAATTCTAGAGGGCAGTTTGACTATCCTTTTTTTTTTTTACTCTAACTTGGGCTAATAATGCCACCTTTATGTCATGAATGCTGAGTTGTAACAGTATGTTAATATTAGAACTTCGTGGTAATCACAAAGACATGCCCCTGAAAGGATGCATAGCCATATCATTGTCTATATTTTTTTGTCACTGAGCTGCGTGAAATTAACTGCAAAGAGACAAAAGTCTGGCGATATTAATGTAAAAGAATTTTTTATTCCCCCTATTTTTTATCCCATGTATTCATTTATACATCTATCTATCTATCTATATACCTAGGCTGCTTCCCCCAAGGAAAGGGAGGTAGCCGAGACAGGACGACACACTCCCCATTTACTCATCCACTCAAACACATTCATTCGCATCTTAGCCCCTAAGGGGAGAAGACACAGATCCTCACTGCACCACACCGCACAAGGGTCAACTGTGCAGTGCAATCAGTGACATCCACATCAGGGCCTGACAGAAGAGCTGGTTTACCCCGGCCATATCATAATAGACCCATCCCATTACCCGCACCAGACCTGACTAGCTGTTCAAACCAAATGCGGAAGAATATCCCCTCAGGTCTGCGTCATCATTTATTCATTCACAATTTCTCTCCATTTATTTCTGTCACGCACAGCCACTCTTCCTTGCTCAACAGACATCCCTCTCGCATCCAGCGCTCTCTTCACACTGTCCATCCATCCTATTCGTGGTCTCCCTCTCAGCCTTACACCTCTCAAATCTGATCTAGTTGTCTTTTTCACCAATCGCTCATTATCCATTTTCTCCATATGCCCAAACCATCGCAACACCCTCTGCTCAGCTCTACCAGCCATCTACCGAACAACTCCAGTTCTCCGCACTGCATCATTTCGCACTCGATATATACGCGTCACATCACACATACTCCTCAGACACCTCATCTGCATTACATTCAAACTTTTCCTCTATGCTACACCCATATTCCATGTTTCAGCCCCATATAATGCAGTCAGTACCACAACACCCTCATACAGCCTTCTCTTTACATCCATTATAAGTGAATGACATCTAAACACTTTTTCATTCCTCCCAGCATCTTACCTACCTCATTTATTCTAAACTTCACTTCTGCATCTATTCTTCCATCCACAGCAACATGGGACCCTAAATATTTAAAACACTCTACCTCCTCAAGCAACTCACCATTCAAAACTATATTCATCCCCCTACCATCTACCAACCTCGTACACTTCATCACTTTACTCTTATTCTCATTTACTTTCAATTTCCTCCTTTCACACACCCTTCCAAACTCCTCTACCAACTGTCTCAATCTCTCCTCTGAATCAGCCACCAGTGCCGTATCATCTGCAAACAGCAGCTGCTTCAGATTCCACTCTCCACCAACAACATTCACCAGACTCAGACCTCCACCTAAAATTCATGCATTCACCTTCCTTACAACACCATCCATATAAATTTTAAACAACCAAGGCGACATCACACATCCCTGTCGCAGCCCCACTCTCACGGGAAACCAATCACTCACAGCATTTCCCACTCTTACACACGCTCTACTATTTACATAAAATCTTTTCACCCCTTTTAGTATCCTACCATCAAATCCATACAGTCTTAAAACAGTTCACAAAGCCTCCTTGTTAATTCAATCATACGCTTTCTCTAAATCCATGAATGCCAAAACACATCCTTGCCTTTTGCTAAATACTTTTCACACACTTGTCTCCCAGTGAACACCTGATCCACGCATCCCCTCCCTCTCCTAAAGCCACACTGCTCATCACCAATCACTCCCGCTGTACCCTCTCTAACTCTCTTAATTAACACTATAGCATACACCTTACCTACAACACTCAACAGACTTATCCCCCTAAAGCTAGTACATTCATACTTATCACCCTTGCCTTTATACCTTTCATAAGTCTCAATAATTTTTATCCCTAATAAGAAACTCATACGAACCTGTAGGTATAAACACATGCATTGTCCACACACACACATTATATATATATATATATATATATATATATATATATATATCATCCAATCCTACTTATGGGCGCAGTGCAACGATTTGCATTTGCCAGTCCCGGCGACGTACCAGTACGTCGTGCAATTGCAAGGTCCCTAATTTGCACAATTTTCAATTTTCGTGCGTGATTTTTCGTATGTATACACGGGACACCTTCCTCTATTCCTCTACAAGATGCCAAGCAGGGACAATGCCTTACACCGCATAACCTCCCCCCTCCCCCCCTCACGCCATTGTCTCGGCAATGGACCTGTTACCAGTGACCTGGCTAGTAAAGATATTCAGGGCCAGAGTGATTCCCCAATCGATGACAATGTGGAGGACAATGTTTACATAGCATTAGAAGAAGAAACAGCCAAAAATAATGATCAGGTAATGTGGCAAAAAAAGGTCAGGTATGGTGATTAGTTAGTGAGTGAAACAATGCTTATAATGCCTTTATTACTGCTTGAAAACCAATATACTCTCATACTACATATACATTCGTACCAAGTAAATAAATAAATACTGTTTATGAGTGGATAAAATAGTTACCCTCCCATAGAACTCGTTTTCTTTGGTGCCAGCATGTTAGAAAACCCAGTCAGGTAAGGAGGAATTCCTACCTGGATTGGGTATTTTAAACCTCAGGTGAGCGATTTCTCTAAGAATTTTCGATGTTTCTCACCAAAAGCGAAGGTTTTAGCCAAAAAAAATTTTTTTGAAAATACCTCAGGATTGGAGGAAGTCGGAGGTGCAGAAAACCTCGGGACGTGACGGGTTAAGATGAGAGTGACCAGCCCCACTCATCCCTGAGTGGCATTAAACGAGCAATCAACCCCAACCACCCCTTGGATATAAACCTTGACCGGCTCAATCCGATAGGAGTGCAATAATTACCCACGAAACCACCAGGCGCCAAAATTTGGTTATATGGTTACCACCCATTTAGTTAATGGTTTCCTGGTGTACAGGAAACCATTTGGCTTGTCACTCGATGTAGAGTCACCCACAGCCAGAAGGAAGAGGAAAGAATGAAGGAAAGAAAGGCAGAAGATGGAGTGCAAAGTTGCCCATAGGCAGAAGGACAAGGAAAGAATGAACGAAAGGAAGACAGAAGAGAATATACAGTAGTGCACCAACTTTCGCTACAGCAGGATTCGCGGAATCCACTTTCGCGGCATGCACCAAATATTCCCTAACTTCCACTTTCGCTTGACAAAAATCGATTTTCGCGCACAAATTTTGGGTTTGGGACAATATTTTGAACTTTGAATTTCCTGCAACGCCCGCCCGCAACCCACCGCCATCTTGAATGACGTCATGTCAACACTCTGTCCACCCATTCCCGCCATTGTGTACGAGCGTGCTAGCTCCATTGTGTTGGATTCTCACGGTTCACTGGCCTCTACTATACCTGGTAGTGTGGGGAAAGGGCCTGGTGGTGTGGGGGGAGAGCCTGGTGGTGTGGGGGGAGGGCCGGGAGGCAGTGGTGGTGATAAAAAGTGGCTGGGACATTCAAAGTTGGGAGGAAAGGCCAAGGCTAAAAGAGAGTATTGTGTTGGAGTGAAGAAACGGCAGTATAATAATGAAATGAAAAGGAAGATAGTTGCATCTGAGGAGGCAGAGAGAGAGAGTGGTAGCGAGGCAGCAAGAGGTGGCGCCAGTACGTCTGGTGTGGCTAAATAAGCCCGCCACGCGCCTCGGATACTTACCCCCAACATCCATTAAACACCTCAACCTGGTCTCTGTGGTATGTTTCTCCTCATATAATGTGTACTGTACAGTTTTTATTGTTTGTATCTCACAATGCAATGTACAATAGTGATTTGATGTATTGTATTGCAAGTGAAAATGAAAATCTGATGTTACTTTAGGATAACCGGGAACCAATTAGCCTTTCTGCCATAAAGACAATGCCCCAACTTTCGCTAATTCCACTTTCGCACATTATTTTTGGACCCAATTAGGCGCGAAAATTGGTGCCCCACTGTATATACTCCAAGACGACCATATACCTTTTATGCCTTTGAAGAGGGATGACAAAAGGTCCACAAACTCTTTATCTCTGCTTTCACAGACTAATGCACAGTATTTGTGCACACTTGCTTACTATTACAGGTGACCTAAAAAAAAAACTCCGATCAGTAACCTCAAATGACCTCGGAGGTCAACCTCACATACCCTTGTCAGAAATAGAGGTCACGTTAGTCTCCATGTCAAAAGTTGGTCTGCTGGGTCCAGTCGTTCAAGTGTGTATTACAGGTGACCTGAAATAGCCTCTGACCAGTGACCTGAAATGACCTTGGGGGGCAACCTCAAATGGCCTATGTCAGAACTGAAGCTTACATGAGTCTCCATGCCACAAATTGGGCTGCTAAGTCTGGTCGTTTGAGCGTATATTACTGGTGACCTCATATGACCTCTGACCAGTGACCTCATGTGACCTCGGAGGTCAACTTCACATAGCCGATAGCCGAACTAGAGGTCATGTGAGTCGCTGTGCCAAAAATTGGGATGCAGAGGCATCCGGCGTTGCCCGGGCCAAAAAGGTGAACATCATACTGCTGACCTCAAATGACCCAGATCTGAATTTTGACCCCCTAAAACCATCCTTGGGTCGTAAGGATTCCAAATATGTAGGCCAAACAAGACCATTCATTAACCCTTACCCCATTTACCAATATGATGCTGAGAGGAGCATCTGGGCAAACTTAAGGCCAGGTAAACTGATAATTGAGGAAGTAGTTCGTGAACAGACAGAGAGAGAGAGTGCCCTTTTTATAGTAGATGATGTCTGCCCAGATGCTCCTCTCAGCATCATTTTGGTAAATGGGGTAAGGACTAATGAATGTTCTTGTATAACCTCTACAGTTCTAATGGCGTCTCTTATATGAAATAACATCTTCTGGTGGTGCCAGATAATTTCACGACGTCACTGACCAGATGGGATTTATCCCTTTCTGAAGACTGAATGAGTCAGTCAAAAGTAAGGCATGCTATTCCAATCATCGCTACACAAGAAAAACATACATAACTACTTTGCTTAAATTAAACATAACATAGACACATTCAAGCAAACCAAAATAAATTCAGTTAAGCCATACCAACTCAAGTATTACATTGATAAAGGCACCCATTACTATTATCATCAAAATTCTGCACCCTGACCTAGTGGTTGATTTAAGTTTTTGAATTCCTTCATCATAACTTAACTGCTTTTCTGTGATGACATCTCTCACACTTTAGTTTGATTGCTACCAGACAACATTTCACAAATGCACACGCTGAATGGGCGGTGGGATACTGTAACTAAATGTGTGTGTGTGTGTGTGTGTGTGTGTGTGTGTGTGTGTGTGTGTGTGTGTGTGTGTGTGAACAAAACTCAGATAGTTTTGATCCGATCTATACCAAACATGATAAGAGTTCAGGATCTTGTCTGAGATTGACATTTTTTCGCGAACAACAGATCAAAGGTCAAGATCATACTGTCAGGTCAGCGTTAATAGCGCTGGTCCGATTTTTCAAAGCTCGTTCGAATGGTTGTGGGCAAACTGAGAAAGAAGTGGTCTGATTTTGACAACTAACCAATGATTGAAATCATGGTCAAAGTTCAAATGCTGAAACTTTATCTCAGTAAATTTTGTTTCTTTTTTTGGACCAAAATATTTGTGAGAAGTCCAGAGAATCAGCTAAAGACAAACAGATATGTGTTTTAGGAGAATGGGACAAGGTCAAAAGGCAAGATCAACTCAAACAGGTTTGATCCAATATGGAACAAACCTTGTGGCGATGTTAAGAACAAGGATCAAATACTTTGATTTTGAGAATAATTGTTTCAAATTCAAATAGGTCTACAGGTCAAATGGTAGCCCCCTAGACCAGTGGTATGGCGCGAGAATTGCTCTATTTGCCCAGGAGATTACGTCCGGCTAGTATTATGTTATGGCAGAGATAGTATGGAAAGGTATGGTTGCAAATATGCTTGCAGTTCATCTAGAATCAGATAAGTTACTCTA